>NW_026267161.1:2333328-2336406 GCF_000697945.3 Frankliniella occidentalis
GCGAAGTAAACTATTTTTTAAAAAGCATCGTTTCGAGTCTCTTTCTCTCTCGCTCTCGCCTCCCCCCCCCGTCTCTCTCTCTCTCTCTCTCTCTCCCTCTGTTTTCGCCTCAAATGAGCAGCAGACGAGGATATGGAAAGTTGACACCGCGCCGGGCGGGCGGGACCGGACGGGTCATGTGTTTCGCAAAAGGAGACCGCGAGACGAGACTGTTGCACGTTCCGGTATTTATTGCTCCTGAACCGTAAAGAAATTAAACGTGCCTCGTGTGCAACGTGCCTGATGTCGGTGTGTGCGTGTGTGCGTGCCATGGTTGCGCCTCGTATACCGTCACCGTCAATCCCTTTCAATCTCAATTCCGTCCGTCTACTCGAATGGAGTCGATGTACGAGACGATAAAGTACATTATTTACGTGCGCGCGCACACACACACACACTGCGGCTTCTAAACACAGTGGGGGGGAGGGAGAGGGCAAGAACGAAGGAAACCGAAAGAGGGTAGACCATGTCGGTCACCCATGAGGCCTTCTTCCTTTCTCGGCCTTGCTCGATGGCGATGTCACTCTGCCCCGAGGGGTGGATAACTCCTGAATTGGGTGTACAAATTTCAAAAATTGAATTTGAATTAGCTTGAATTGGCTTGAATTGAATTTGAATTGGACTGAATTGGTTGAATTGTTTTTGAATTGGTTTGAATTATTGCGATTTTATTCTACTGAATTAGCGTGAATTGACTTGAATTGACTCGAATTGAATGTAAATTGGCTTGAATTCGACTGAATTAGTTGAATTAATTTTGAATTAGATTGAATTGGCCTGAATTAGTTTGAATTGGGCAGAATTAGAGGTGTACATTTGGCAGGGGAGTTATCCACCCCTCGCTCTGCCCTCCTCCCTCGGTCTGCCCGGTGGTCGGGGCGCCCAGCCTGCCTCTCGCCAGGTCGTGTCGATTCATCGATATCTCGCAATGTATTAGAGAGAGGGGAACCGAAAATAACCGTGGCAGAGGGAACCGGTCCGGCGGCGGCGCGCGGCTTATCCGCTCCCGGCGCCCGGGTGGAAATATTATTATAACGACGACTGGCTTGCTCGCTTTAACCGACTTTTCTTTTCCCGTGCTTATCTCAGGTGGCGATGGGGACGGGACCTGCTGCAGCTACCGTGCGCGTCGCGCCGCTCACCGCCCACCGCCTCCGCTCTCGCTGTCGAGACTGTCAGATTATGTTCACGTGAGAAGACACAACATGCGCATGCGCTTGTGAGCAGCGCTCGGCCGCTCGCGTCGTCTGCTGCTCGGCTGTCTGCGCTCGGGGCGTGAGAAGACCATTGTGGTGGGCGCCCTGCACGGGAGGAGGAGGAGGACCACGACGTGGAGCTAGGACGAGGATGGAGAGGAGAAGTGCACGACGACATGGCACCGCCACCGGCGAACACCAGGTGAGCACAACAAACGTGTTTAAGGGCATATTAGCAACCGGGTGGCGGTGCGAGCACGGGCGGTGGGGTGGGGGATGAGGCCACATTGTGGTCGTGACCGGGGGATCCAGATTGGGGCGATCAGGAAGCCGTGTGCACGGCACATGTGCGCTGCTGCAGGCGGAGAGCAGTACAAGACGCCGCCGGTGCGGGCTCCACTGGTGTGTGGTCCCGGCCGCGTCCTGTTGTCTGCTGCTGCCAGTCGGACAGGCGGGCGGACGGGCGGTCACGCTCGGCGGGCTCGCGCCTGGGCGGCTCTGGAGTGGGTGGAAATGGAAGGTAACTGGTTCACGACCTGGCGCATGCAAGGCGCGACCGGCCCGACACCACCGCCGCGGCTATTAGCTAATGTGTTGGCAGATGCACCACCAGGCCCGGCCCCGCCCCACCGCACCACACCCCGCCCTCCAAGGGAAGCCCGATAGGTTACATAATGGCCAGCAGCCAGTGCACGGAGCGCGGGCTTGGCTGGCCGGGCGTTCCGTGTGTCACCCACTCCGGGGAGGAAGTAGCGAGTGCTCGCCGAGCAGGAGGAGGAGAGGCAAGGCCTGCAAGTAGGCCGGCACGATGCCCGTCGTCGGCAGCCTATCACTCTCGCCCGCTGGCGGCCCCGTTTGCCTAAACCACGCCGCTCGCAGCCGTGTAGTAAAATACATCCGAAGATTTTTCGAAAATCTGAGCCGCGTGACACTGCAACCCTTGGGAATCGTCCAGGAACCCAGCCTGCCCCGCCATTGTCCGTTACGAACTTCTGTGCCAATTTCAGCCAATGCAAGCTCTCATAGCGCCTGGTGGGTAGGCAATATCTTGCCTGCAGTGCATGCGTGTACTGCGGGGTGGCCGACCCTGAGTCTCGCAGGCGCCAAGCTCCCGGAATTCACCGACGGACGTACACTTCCTAGACAAAACCTTATCGTGTCAAGCGCGGCAGCGAAAGGAGAGCATCTCGTCAAATGTCTTGGTTGCTGCAATAACAACAATAAGTTGAGTTGTGTGTCGCGCGACTTTTTGCAAAAGTGTCGAGCACCGCAACCGCGCACATCAACAGAGTACCGGTCCGCGGACGTGGAGCGGAGGGGGACAGCGATCGGGGGCCGTGTGTCCAGTGGCACAGCAGGGGAAGGGCTATCGGTTTCTGTCGTAACAAATGTGCCGCGTATGGATTGCAGGCGGAGGAGGAAAGTAGGAGGGGGGGGGAGAAGGAGAGGAGGAGGAAGGGGGAGAGGAAGAGGAACACTCGCGTCTAGCAGTCGATTGAATCAACGTCGTCGGAGAGACACAGAGGGAAAGAGAGGGAGTGAGAGAGAGATCGCGCGAAACATGGGCCGGCATGCAGGACACGCGTCGCGAGCGATCACATATACGCCGCCGCGCCGCGGTAAGGAGCAGCGGGAGGAGAGAAGCAGGGCGACATGGACACCGTGAAAGTGGTATGCGCTTGCGCGCGTGCGCCCGGGATCTGCTTGGCGCCGTCCGCGCCGACGGCCAGAGACGTTATTGCGAGGGGCGCTAATTCGCCGAAATGAGTCCCTCGGAAATGCAGAGCCAGGTGAGATGGAAAAGGGGAAGGGGGGGGGGGGGGGGTGGAACCCCAATTTCACC
>NW_026267161.1:2347607-2348441 GCF_000697945.3 Frankliniella occidentalis
ATACCTTGATAGAAAGCTGAGGAGTGTAGAATTCATTAGGTTGGGTCCACTCCTGTTTCCAACAATTTCAGTTTTATCTTCTGTCTTAGAGTATGCCCAAAATTAACACAGCACGTAATATTGGAATTTGGCTTGACCATTACAGAATGCAAGTAGTAAAAATCGAAAGAAAACTGATCTTTAGTGCATCTGTTTGCTGGTGGTTGGGTTTTAGATTTGTTTCGATTTAACATTGTTCCGTCTTTTCAATCACTTTCCCACCAATACATGTTATTCACTTCACACAGAGGCACAAATAGATGCAATCCAAATGTTGAGAACCGAACAAAAACCTCCAAAATCCAAGAAAAATAGTGACTGTTTACACAGCCGACCGCATGGGGCTTTGTAGGTTATGTGTAGCTAGCTGCCGGCTGGCTGCTGGCTGGCTGGCTGGCTGGCGGCTGTCCGTCTCCAGCAACGCGCGTAAATTCAAACGTAGCCAGGCTGCTGCCTGACATCCCCCCAAAGTGTTCAACGGGCTAGAAGCTTTAATAGAAAAATATTTAACGCCTTATTGCAAACTTAAAAGGAATAAGAACATTTGAAAATATTGGACTTTTACACTTTTAAGTATTAAATTAATTGTGCAGATGACAAGTTGAACACTTGTAGTGTTCAACTTTCAGGTGTAACTGTTTAAATTTATGAAGTCATGAAACCCGAACCCGAAGGACAAAAAGTGTGGGACACACTTGGCTGCAGGGTGCTTTTGCTTTAAGTTAACATTTAAACCAAATAGGAAATTTGTACCGTTTTTCAAACAATGCAATTTTTTTCTGGGAAGTTAGGCCT
>NW_026267161.1:2353782-2356898 GCF_000697945.3 Frankliniella occidentalis
CAACGCCCCATGGTCCTGCTGGTGCTGCTGCTGCAGCTGGCTGCTGCGGGTGGCTCGTGGCTGCTCCTACTGCTGCGGCTGCTGCTGCTTCTACCGCTGCTGCCACCGCTCTCTCGGATAAATTATTCTCCGTGACGACGACATTTAAAAAAAATGCTCTCGGTGTGTTCGACCGCCCGTCCGTCCGGTCGGCTGCGGGCGGCACAGTCGAGCCACTTGGTCGTTCGTTTATCGCTCACGTGTCGTGTCATTGTCGGGCCCTTCCCTACGGCCCTATCCCTCTCGGATTACTTTCCCTTTGGAGTGTTTGGCGAGCTGCTAGGGGGGCGGGCCGGTCCTGATGCAAGTGTGTGTGTGTGTGCGCGCGCGCGCGCGGCTGGTCCGTGGGCGATAAATCGCCGTATCTCTAAAGGGCCCGCTGGGCAAGTTACGGCGTGGTCGAGAGGAGGAAGTGTTCGCTTATTCTTGTTCCGAAAAGAATCGCAACAAGAGAGTGTTGTTTGCTCTCGTAGCGCTCGTCTCAGTACTTGTACCAACCCTTTTTAAAATACTCTTTCATCTTTCACTTTCAACGACATCTCTTTCTCTCCCATATCGTCATGAGATGGGAAGTAAGGCTTTTGCTCGTGACTAATGAAAAAAACGAATTTAAGATTTTAATAACAAATCTCTCACATACATACAACCCTCAACCACAACCAGCGGAATCGAATAAGAGAAAAGTAAGTAACACTTTTGTGGCGGCGGTGGTCTGGAAGGAGGATGCAGGTGGAAGGTGCATCTGCGCGGGCGGCCGACCCACCCACATCTCTCTCTCTCTCTCTCTCTCTCTCTCTCTCTCTCTCTCTCTCTCTCTCTCTCTCTCTCTCTCTCTCTCTCTCTCTCTCTCTCTCTCTTTCTCTCCACCTCCCTCCTTTTCGTTGGACCGATCTGCAGGTGGTCGGTCTCGAGTGATATGAGAAATGTGTTCGCGCATGTATAGGCATAGACAATGAGAGACAGAAGACAGGGCTCATTCTAGAACGTGTGTGGGGGAGAGAGAGAGAGAAAGAGAGAGAGAGAGAGAGAGAGAGAGAGAGAGAGAGAGAGAGAGAGAGAGAGAGAGACTAAGTAAGGTTCATTACCAAACCCGGACTGGACGGCAGCGGCGCGAGTTCCATCGCCCGGCCCGCGCCTCGCCCCCCATCGACAGCATCCCAGCATCCCACTCGGCTTTTCCCTTTCCCAAAAGTGACAGGCATTGGCGGCTATATTGTTTCCTCCCAACTCGTATTCGAACGGCAAATCTGCTATCGAGGTGTGCGAAACTAGGAAAAGTTACTAACTTGTTGTCGTTTTACATTCTGATAGAAAGTTACACTTGGGGAGTTGTATCCGCTTAGCTCCGATTTCGCACCAAAAATTCGTGTATGCAGTAAATGTATTCAAATGATCATTGATCAATTGAATACTAAATTTTGCTTGAATCGTGATTAGCTGTAGTGCCGTCGTGGAAACCGCGGTCTCGCTGCCTGCCGGTTCGATGCCAATATCATTCCTCCCTCCATGTGTCCCCCGGAGGGGATCTGGGGACAGCCCGTTCGGTGGTGGCGAGGGCTCGGTGTTGGGCTGGGCTCCGAAGCTACATAACAGCATCAGGCAGGGCTGCTGTCTCAAGCACAACTATTGATGAGGCTGATGAAGCGAGAGCAGTTTAGTCATCCTTACGTCACCACTCCTCACTCTCTCTGCTACTGAGCTGATGTTGTTTATATTTAATTTAGTCCTCGTGTACAATAATGGAGGTAGTGCTGTAGTGTCGTGGCCCACCGAACGACTCGCACTGAGATAAGATTTCGTACGTAACACAGTCATACTCTACACTGTTCTGGCGTTGACAGTCGAGTGAATATATCGCTCGAAACAAGACTTTCCGAAATCAAGATTGGTCGACCGCCTAAATAAGAAGAAGCATTTGGATACCTTAATTTTTGTCCGTTTTATTGATAAATTGATCTCTGGAACACAATGTTATTCACAGTGATGGCTGTAGCAGCAGAACCGTGCGTTGTGCAACGGGCTTGAAATAACCCACTGCCCCCAAAGACCCACATCCCCACCCACACCTCTTTTTTTTTCGGTCGTCAACCTTACTCCAATTACCTTCGTGCGGGTCCTACAGCCCTGCAGACTGTCGTTACGTGAGAGCGGGCGGACCCAGGTAGCACACGAAACAAGTAGGATCGAGCACTTTTGGTTCCGCACGCACCATCCCAAAGTCTTACATGGTTATAGATGACTGGACGATAGTCGCTATCGATGTACGGTTTCCCCTCCTCCCCGGCGACCGATGATGCCGACCACTTGCGGTCACTGCGAAGCTCGCGCCTGGCCGACATCAACACTGATAATGGCGATATAGTAATAAACAATAACAATAAGGACTAGGAGAGTCTCACGTACGGGAGGGCTGGGGCATGGAGGATTACGGCACCTGTCCACCTGTTCAGTGCAGTTAACTCCCATAAAGTGATATAACAAGCAATGCTGCGGGACTCTTGAAAAACGATTCTGGTCTGCACTGCTTCATTGTGTACATTATTGACACTCTAAATGTAAAGTAACAATTTGCTCCCTTTATAAAACTGGACAAATTTCATATAAAGTTTTACACAATTTGTCATTTGTCCAAACTTTGGAACAAAACTTCATAATCTCGATGCGCATGAAAAGGTCGCCTCACTAAGAACACGAGAAACAGTACCTTTACATTGAGAGTGTACAATTATTTGTAACACCCCTCAGAATGCACTTTCGCGATGACCTGCGCACTTGTCGCACAACTTCCGGCACTCCCTTCCCACCACACGCATCCATCTCGGACGAGCCGCGCGTCCTTGGGGGGCCTTGGGGGAGATTCAGACAGGCCGTCCGTCCCGTTCGGGCGGAACCTTCTGGACTCAGTACACTTGTTATGTAAGGACCGGCGCAGGCTCCGGTGCAGGGCACGGCCGGACCAGCGCAGGTGCACAACACCTCAAAGTATTTTCCTATTGCTGTATTTTTTTATTTTATTTTCGGAAATAGTACACTGTTAACAATATATAGTCATATTCACAGCTGAGCTGAGGAAGGTC
>NW_026267161.1:2356948-2360097 GCF_000697945.3 Frankliniella occidentalis
CGCCCCACCCTGCCCCACCACGCCCGGCACCACCGCGCCGCCGCGCCGCTCCCCGCCGCCCACTTTCCCCTTCACCTGCGGAGGGGATCCGCGCGGCCCGGTGGCGCCGGGGGTGGGACTGGTGAGCACATGTAGGGTGACTCGCGGTGGTCCTACCCTTCTGCAAGTCTTCAATCCACTCGTTAAACACTGCCAGCTGTACTAAATTGCCTTTCTTTTTAACTTTTAAATTTGCGTTAACGCTCACATCAATTAATGCCTGCTTTCTGTTTTCTGACTGTAAATGTAAAAGAAGCCTTCAGTCAATATATACTTTGAAGAGAGCGGACGTCATACCTATAAGGTTTAAGACTGTAATTTTGTCTCACAAACCTACAGCCCTCAGTGAATAATTTCAGGCACCAGTTTTAAAACGTGTCGATTAAATACCGCTCCCATCTATTATCAAACCGTGCATTATTTCTTAATCGACTGCCGTATCATGATACCGGCAAGGAGACTTAAATGCTGGACCAGCACTAAAGCCCCCATGGTCTTTGGCCATCATCCAAGAACCTGTCACCGGTGTCATTATTATTATCATTGAAATTTGTTTGGTTTGTAATGTGTTAAAAACCTTCGCACCAGCTTAATATTCAGTCGGTGCGTGAAAATAGGACATTGATTTATCCTGCTTTCTGCTATACATACACCCGGAGCTCAGTGTGTAACTATATGAGAGAGAGAATAGTGTCGAGACGAGAAAGAGTGCGGAGGGGGGGGGGGAGTATCATCATTCGCACCTCGCTGGAGGAAATATGTGTCTGTCGAGTGCCGCAGCCTACTGTATTATTGCATGTGTGCGAACTGACCCGGGCCGGTCCAAACAAGGTGCCATCCTCCTCCGGGCCCGGGCCCGGGCCCACTAGCCGCGCTGTACACGGCGGCGGCAGCTGCCGGGCCCGGCCGCAGCGACCCCGCGCGCCCTGCTGCCCCGCTGAGCCCCTCGCGCTGGCTCCGTTTTCGCGTTGCCAAACCGCGCACGTCCTGGCTATGGCCCCCGTCTCCAGCTGCTTCCCGACCGGCCGGCCGCGGCTGCTCGGCCCGGGCCTTCCAGGGGAAGCGGTTGTGAAAACGGGGACAAGCCTACCGAGCATTTAGAGGTCCCCGCACTCCCTATGGTAGTCTGGCGTTGACGTTACGGTCCGAGGACGCCACAAGGACGCGATCCTAGGCCACAAATACCCACCATAAGCACTGACCATTTGGTGTGTACTACTACTTTCCCATTCAATTTCAATTATTACCAATACAAATTTGTAATTATCAATTAGACTATTATAGTCCAAAAGTACGTCAAGTAAATTTTGATTTTGAAAAGCAGCACTGCTCTAGTGTTTCAGTTTAATTCGGACCAATAAGCTAAGTCAGAAAATGGTCCAATGACCAAATCGGACCCAAAATAACTCGCCGAAATTCATGTTATGAATTCCAAGTAATTGAAGCTCCCCACCCCCTGCCGCTGCTGTCAGGTGCGCGCGGCCTTGGCGTCCCATTGAGAGGCCCTCGCCCCCGTCTCGTTACGTTCCGCTCCAAGGACGGCCCCAAGGCCGCAGTGCGGTGCGGCGCGGGTGAGCGCGTAAGTTTAGTTGGGGCCCGGCGCGGCGGGGCGTGCGCGCGTCCTTGGGAAGGCCACGGAGTTACTACTAGGATCACCGGCCACCGGCCCCGCCACGCCCCGCCACGCCCCGCCACGCCCTGCCACGCCCGTTACAGCCGTTATAAGCGTGACGTAACGGGCGCCTCACCTGGTATTATTCCAGGAAACAACTTGAGGGCTTTGTGTTTGTTAGTGTGGTAAAACTCCCCAACAATGATAGCTGTATTTGTGTATGAACATTTGCAGGATGAGGGATGTGATTTGTCGTTGTGTTTACTCGGGATCGTGCAGAAGGCACGACTGGTTTTCTCCGATTCATTTGGCAAATCGCGGGAGCAGCTTGGCGCCTACGAGACTCGGGGTACGCCACCCCGCAGCACACGCATGCACAGCGGTCGAGATGCTGCCTACCTATCAGGCGCTATGAGAGCTGGCATTTGCATTAGCTGAACAGACATGACAGGTCCGTCTGCAAGCGAATAATTTTAATCTGTTGCAAAATCTCAGAACTTTATTTAATTCGTAATTCTAACAACACTTCTAGTAGCAACATGTACTTCCTCCTTTTTTTGAACTGTCCTTTTTTCATCGTCGTTTTTCTATCTCCTACTTCTTTCTCTCTCTCTGTCAGTAGTGCTTGGTTCTTCCAGCGCGCGCTATCTCTCATACTTGCGTATCACGCTGCCACCATGCCGACGACTATGGCCGCGCGGTGCAGTTCAAATTTGGCGCCAATAATGGCAGCGACAGTGCGGCATTGTTGCACCGGACAATGGGTGGGTCCGCCGGCGCCGCTGCCGCCGTGGCGACCGCACGGACCGACCGGCACCACCAGCAGCAGCAGCAGTGTCGGCAGAGGAGCGCGAGTCATCCAACGAGGAAGGGGGAGGAGCGGCTGCTGGTGTGGACGGGGGAATTGCTCCACAACCGCCGCGCCGCGCCCGACCATAGCCGCGTTTTGTATAATGTCCTCAAAGCGAGATTATCGTCCCAGTGGCGCTGTACTAGGATGCCGCCGCTAGGGCGCGGCTGCCGGCTGCCTTTAAAAGGCAGATAAGGGGTCGCCCAGAAAGACCGCCCGTTTGCCTCGGATTCATTCAGCAAAAATTCAGGAGATGACGACGGCGCTCGCGAGACTCTAGGTAGGCCACTCCGCAGTAGTCGCACGCACCGCGGGCAAGGCGTTGTCCACCTATCAGACGCTGTAACAGCTTGCACAGGCTGAACTTTAAAGCGTCCCTTTCGAAATGATCACTTTTTACACCCCCTCCTCCACAACCCCCTCCTTCTTTCCCCCCACGGGACGCTATTTTCCCTCCGCTTTCCTGGAGGTGGCTGGCTGTGCGACGCCCCTCAATATCTCAATATCGACGTGTGAGCGGCGCCCATACCCAGCAATCACCCCCGCACTTATGAGCAGTGCAAGAGCGCGCGCGCATTGAAAATTTTCGATTCAGGAAATAATTTGAGTTACCCCCTCCTTAACCCCCCCTCCCCCCTCTTCCCCTCT
>NW_026267161.1:2362682-2363700 GCF_000697945.3 Frankliniella occidentalis
TGTAGACTTTTTCTTCACAAAAAAATACGAAACACATCATATCATTTTATTGTTTAAATAGCATGTTTTCCGTAGCACGTTTTCCTCGTGTTTCATCAATATACTGCTGATTTTACTACTTGTTTTCGTGCTTGATATTCTGACATAAGTGTCTGTAAATATTCGCAGCCTCGGGGGGCTCGGGCGCAGCTACGCCCCCACGCGAAGACGCACGATGCTGCGGACAGTGTACACCGGCCGGACGGGTGGGCGTGCTCCCGCTGCCGGTGGCCCGACCGGGCGGGACCCCGCGGGGGGCACGGGAGGGCGCGGGCCCCTGCCAGACCCTGCCGGCTCCTCACTAGTAGGACCGGGCCGCTCGTGTGATTATATTATTATTGCACCTACCTGTCGGGAAAAAAATATTCGTAAATTTTGAGAAGCGAAAAGTACCATGAAAAATTCCATATAATTTACAATATGAAATCGTAGCTTCACAGCCATTGGAACTTCTTGTAAATTGTAAATTTACAATATTATTTATTAGGTATATTACGGTTTCACTTGGAATTTTTCAACAAGCAAAAGTGGTCTGTCGCTTATAAATTATGCCATAGCTTAAAATTTCAAATTTCAAAAAACTAGCGGTGACTGCCGGCTCTGCCCAAACTTACACAGATAATGACACACTCCGGTCGCCCGCTCTGCGCTGTAGACAGCAAGATGGGGAGGAGGGGGGGGGGGCTTTTCCTACTGGTAGAGACAGTCTTTAGGGGACTGTCTAAAAAGCAACATATTTTTGTAACTGAGCAGATATAATATTCACAGTGGCCCACCGTGTCGTCAGCGGGCCGCCCGTAGCCGCGCCAAAAGGAGCTGCCGCCAGGACCACCCGCGGCCCGCGGGACCCCGTGCCAGTGGCGAACATGACTGTTAGAGAGAGACGCCAGCGTGTGGGAGGGCGAGGGTGACAACTGTTCGTCTAGTCGTCAGTCTCCCTCGCAACTCGTAATCGGCGTTGAGGTTTCTCTCTCTCTCC
>NW_026267161.1:2363750-2364583 GCF_000697945.3 Frankliniella occidentalis
CCCCCTTCCCCGTAAGCTTCTCTCTCATTTACTTCTCGTAAAAGCTTTGGCGGCGGTCTCTAAATTCTGGGTTCACCCGTCCCTCCGTGTCCCAAGTGATATGGATTGACTGTGCTGCTTTATAACCACTGTAGCCCCGGTTCTTTTATCAAGGAAAAATACTTTTACGATGGGAATTCCCGGTGGATAGGGGTACGGTTTTGAACAGAAACATTTTAAGTGGCGTGACAGTGGCGGCACTGTAGAGGATATGAAAGGAAGAAATTGAAAATAACTGATTGTCACATTTTTCGTTTTGGAAAATGAACGGAGCGCTCCTCGTTCTCGTTTAAGTAACTCGATATATCCTGATAGTTTTCTTTTTTTCACTATAGTGCGTTTACATTTTGGTTCTACTTTGACAAATATTTGTAAATTTACAACATTTCTTGTGAATTAACAATATGCGTTTGAATTAAAAAATAATTAAATTTTATTGTTTAAGTATTGTTAACTTGACAACATTTCTTCAGAAATTCTGAAAAACCTTGAAAACTACGATTTATTTTGACAGCGACGCTCTTAAAACGAAAATAGGGCTCTCCTCGGCCCGCGGCGTCGCACAATGTCGTGGCGGAAGTGGCGCGCACCACCCCGCCATGGCATGCAAGCGGCACCCACCGCCAGCGGACGGCACTTCATGACCTTTGCGAGTCACTCACTCGAGCTGCAGAATATAACTTGATCATGGCGTGACCTTAGCCCGTGTGATCCGACCGGGCGAGCTGCTGCTGCAGGTGATGATACCCATGACGGTGGTGGCGGTGGCGCTCGCCGCTGACCGAACGGACCCA
>NW_026267161.1:2364936-2365772 GCF_000697945.3 Frankliniella occidentalis
CCCACCTCTCAGCCGGACCCTCCCCTCCCACTCCCCCTCCTCTCTTGCCCTACTCCCCGCAAAGGTACACAGCGAAAAGAAAATGTAAGGTATACAGAGAAATTTAATTAACAATTTCAAAATGAGCAAATGCACGAAGCTAAAATAACCAAAAACAAAATAATAAAAAACAGGAAATATAAGACAAACACAAAAATTTAATGACAATTCATTTGGTATTGTAAAAATGCTGGGATTGCTTGAAGTTGAGGTTGAAAGTCTGCAAACAGAAGAAATTAAAATATTAAGAAACTTTCAGTTGTTATAAAGCACATTTGGAATATCATGTTACACAAAAACAATGAACTTACTAGGAGTGATATTGAGCTGTGGGTAGGTTGATGAGGTTGAGGGCATAGCTGTGATAAACAGAGAAACAAATTATTAGTAAATTTTTAATGCCTAACATTAAGATTAAGTACAAACTATGTGCCAAGTTTGATGAACATTGGCCATACCACTTTTGAGTAATACACTTTACCGTTTCTGAATTACAGTTCAACCAAATATTTTTCTGACTTGGCAAGTATATTTTTAGAAAACTGTTACTGGTGGTTGAAAACTATTTTTTCATAGTGTTATTGTTTGTGAAATAAAATTACATCTTGCTACAAGGCTTCACTTCAGTATTTTTTTTAGTTAGGATCTTACGCAACTTTAGTTCGAGTAAAATGTTTCCAGTTACATTGGGTGTTATAAACAATATAGAATGTTCTAACCCAATGTGTTTTGAATCAATTGCAACATTATTATTAAGAAATTGTTTCAGATTGTTTACCTGGAAACAATTTCCAAAA
>NW_026267161.1:2374770-2377512 GCF_000697945.3 Frankliniella occidentalis
TCTCTCTCTCTCTCTCTCTCTCTCTCTCTCCCCCTCTCTCCCTCTATGTCTCTTTCTCTCGGTTCCTTGTGGCCTATCGACGCGTCTGGCCGCGTGCTGAGCTGCCGCTTAAGATGTTTATGGCACGAGTGGAGCGTCCTAGAAAATTATTATGGCACGTCCACACCTCTTCCACCGCGGGCGGAGGAGCACGCTGTGAGGCCGGGCGGGGTGAGGTGAGGTGGGGCTGGGCGAGAACAATCGAAAGAGCACTGCCGCGACCATCGCCGATATAAATTCGGAAGTCGCGACTAGAGAGGGGGAAGCCAATGGGGTGATCAGCGAGCCGCTCTCAACACCCTTTATAAGCAGTAATTGCAAAAGGGTTACCACACGTTATGTCACGGCCGCGCCTCATCGGGAGGCTGCGTCGCTCCTGCGCCTCCGCCCCGCGCCGCGAGGCAGGCCCGACCCACCGATCCAGATCCGCTTGATTGAGTCGAGATTTTGATGGCCAGACGCACTCACTCGCCTCCGAACCAATCAGGCCGACGTCGTGAGAGCGCCCCGTTCCGGCATCACCACACTGAGCTGGACCGTTTTTTGTTGATATTTTTTTCAGTTTTAAATACATGTTGTCCTTTTATGTTTCGTTTAATTCTGCTACTTTCACCCTGGAAAGGTTTTCTCAACACCTGTTGGAATTGGGACTTATTGGTGTATCGACCCAGGAGGTGGTAATCGTCCGCTCGATCGGCGAGTCGTAAAGACGACTACTCGACTTTTGCAGCACATTTACGCCGTCACCATCAAAAACTCAGAGCTCTTCACCGTGCATGCCAGGGAAGTCCTCCCGGAAAAGCCCAGTAGTTGCGTTGTCTTGCGACGATAGGATTTTTATCGGCATTTGTACTTGTCCTAACATAATGTTGCGGCAAGTACAGTTGCACTAAGACAAGTTCTTCTTCTTCCTCTTCGTCTTCTTCTTCTTCTTCTTCTTCTTCTTCTTCTTCTTCTTCTTCTTCTTCTTCTTCGCCTTTCTCCGTGTGAACACCTCTGAAGAGGCGTCCGGCCGGCTCGTCGGCTCAGCGGAGCGGGTAGGCACGTTTTGCAAAGTGTTGCCGCCCTGCCGCGCCGGCCCGGCACACTGCTCGCTGAGTAACTGCTGCCCGCCTCACTGTATACACTAGCCACTGCTACTAGTTGCGGAAAAAAAATGAAAGAAAAATTAAGTCGAGCCCCCACTTTCCCTTATTTGGCGACACTCCTCACGTCGTTTCAGTACTGCTCCGTGTAACTGATGGATTCATCTCGTAGGTTGGAAAAATTAGAATTGAAAAATTAGAAAATAGTAAACAAATGTTATGAAATCAAAATTTGGGAAGAACGACTTTAGGACATTATAAGGTAAGGAAAAGTGAAGCAGGAAAAATGCGTGGGAACGATTGATCTAGCAAGAGATATGCCGCCATCCACGGAAGTTTTTCGTCGAGAATAACATAAATCTACCTTACAAATATGGGCGCACTGTACCACACTGTCGTCCAATCTTAAACAGTCACACTGACTTCATTCTATTTTGTCCCTGTCGTCTCTAATGCCGCCGGCCGTGCGGCTCCTAACCTCACTCAACCCTGATGGCCGACCTGTTGCAGGCTGCTGCTGTGCGGTGCCGCCGTCATGACCTCCGCGGCGGAGGAGGAGGTGGACGCCCGGAGACTTCCGCTCTGATGCGAGCCCTGCCACGGCCCGGCAGACCTGCCCCGGTAAGTGACATTCTGATGCTGTAACTGCGGTAACCTTCCTGGTGCGAGGAGTACGAACGGGACCTGCGCCCGGCGCGGCGTGGCACCTCCTCTGTATGATCACGCGAACATCGGGGTGGCTTCAGCGATGCGACGTCGCCATTCTCGAGGACTTCTACTGGGCGGCCTGCCTGCGCCCCTTGTGTGGAGCTCTGGATTTGAGGGAAATGCCTCTCCAACAAACCTTTAAAAGAGAGTAAAGAATTGAAATGTAAAATAATTTATTTGCCGCTCACCTCTCCTCTTGTTTACGTTTGGTGCGGCTGTGCAAATCTGGGAATTGCACTGTCAAATCCTTCCAAACTAAGCTTGCAAATTATTTGGATGCTTTATAACACAAAGCATTGCTTTGTAAGGTTTTTACAGCGTGGAAAAGCCAGCACAGCCGACTTCATGCATGTGTTACCCTAACTATTCCTAAAACGCATTCGTTTAGGAAGGACCCCTCGAAAAGTGCAAAATTTTGGCCATGTCGTTTGTTTGTTTTTAATTTTTCAGCCGCATTCTGTTAATTGTAACCGTCTTATGTGTAGCAGTTGCACCCCAAAATATTCGGACGCGTCGACCAACAACATTCCTCTGGCGTTAATCGCAGAAGCCGTTGGGCAGCTGCGCGGTGCCTTTGGCGATAAAACGCTGCGAACGCGACGCTGGAGCCGATACGGGCGGCTGCGCGAACAAGACGCAGCCAACTCCTCCCCGCCTCCCTAACCCTCCGGCCGTCAGGTATGTGGTTAATGAGCTCTGGGGACGGGCAGCAGCGTCCCGCCTCTCCCCCTTACCGCTCCCGCTTCCTTCTCTTACCTCCGCTCCGGACCGGGCGGGTTTTGTTTTCGGGGGCTTTCACTGGCCGAAAGTGTTCTGGGTGCCCCCTCTTTGCTCGGCGGTAGGTTCCGCCCCGGCCAGGGCCCGACCAGGGCCCCCTCCACCCTTTACCGGTCGTATTGGTCCACTTTTG
>NW_026267161.1:2379352-2386075 GCF_000697945.3 Frankliniella occidentalis
TCCACCGTCCAAGCCGGCGCCCCCCACGCAACAACACAACACGGCCTGACCCACAACGCTGCCGGTCGAAGGAAAGAAAAATAGTAAATAAAAATAACGAAGAGAGCGCAAAAAAACTCGCCGGCGAGAAAAGGTGAAAAAAATTTGTTCCACCGCTGGCCGGGAGCCGAAAAATTAATTTGTAACAGAGAATTAGCAGCAGCACCAGCGGGGATACCACCCGCTGCGGATCAGCTGCATTTTGTGGGGCAAACAATTGATGAGGAGGTACGATGCGCCGGTCCTCTTCCGCTGGAGCCCTCCGCCGGCCTTCCCTCCGACCTCTTTGCCTTTTGCAATGGGCTGGCCTTCTCTGGGTCGGTGGGTCAGCCGGGCACTGTACTGCGGGAAGGTGGAAGGGAGGGGGCTCCGCGGGTAGGAGGCCGGAGGGCCGGAGGGCACCCGCGGAGGGCTCGGAGCGGGAGCATGTGGAGGGGCGGGCGGAACTCCTGTCGCGGTGCAGCTGCACCTCCTCCAGCTAGCGAGCTAGTGTAACATGTGACGAGCTGGTCGGCGACAAGTACCACTTCTTAATCTTTATCGGTGCAGGGATTCTGAAGGTAACATTTGTAAATTTACAACATTTGTATTTTACGATTTACAGAATACGTTGTAAATTTGCGACCGCCCATTCTTGTTCGTCAATGAATCCGAAGTCGATACATAATGCGTGTAATTTTATCATTTTAAGTCGTAATTTTACAACACAGGTCATTAAAAATTTTAATGTAATTCCTACAAGAATTTCTCACAGTAATCAGCAGAATTTTTCCTTTTTTCCCTTTTTTGGTGTTTTGTTCTTTAACTTTACCACGTCTTTACAAAATTTATTAACGTTTACCTTCTTTCAAAAACATTAATGTCTTTAATAAAGCTGCAGTAAAGTCAGACGTGCGCGTACCACGGTCTTTCATTATCTTACCTGTAGAACACCATTTCTTCTTGCATATTTTTATTTCTTTATTTAAATTTGTTTGGAACTCGGCTTTGTCTCTGTTTTTTTTCTTATTACTATTTGTTATGAAGACCAAGCAGGAAACCGTTACTGGCCGAGAAGCTGAGAAGTTGGGATGAGACTAAGTTGTTACCCTTGCGAAAGATACGTTTGTGTCCAGAGTTCCGATCCCCTCGCCGGCTGTGGTCAGTCATGATGCAGCCCGGTCCTGCTGCCGCCTCAAATGGGAGAGGAAGCCCCCGTGAGCTCACCTCACCGCACCGCCGCGGTCGCTGTGACCGGCAGGCGAACCCCCCGCGGGCGCCCCGCCCCGCCCTGCCTCACCCGGCGCGTGCCACTAACCGAAATACTTGCGCCCCTGCGCAATAATGGCAGTAACTCGTCTCTGTCGTATGGATGCAGCTCAGCGGCCATCAGCATATGATGTGTCTCTCGCTCGGCGCACCGACCGCTAATGACAAAAGTGCTAAACAGCGACAACGACGAAGCTGACAACGTTTGCAGTTGTTATTTGCCCCAACTGCATTTTGTTATCGTGAAGTACTTGTGTCGTCGTGAGGGGTGTGGAGTACAGTGAACATACTCACGATTCCCGACCACGCGCGGCTCCGTCCTTTTGGAGAAAGGAGAAAAAGGGGTCGAGGGGAAGGTATGGGTTTCTACCTGGCGATTGAATCAGGACCTTGATTTACGATGACTTAGCAGACATGATAGCGTTTCGCACCTGTCTCTCTCATTCTCTCTCTCTCATTCTCTCTCTCTCTCCCTCTTTCTTCCTCCCTCTCTCCCTCTAGCACTCGTTTGCTCGCCTGTACTTCTTCACACCAAGTTACGCGCGCCGGCAACAAACGTCGGATCATAAATCTAGCGCCCGTGAGTAGCGTTTGTCATATAGCCGCTTACATCTCCACGAGTCCGGCCCGCCACGCCCCCCGCCATGCTCCGCCAATGCGTTGCACATTTTTGCTTTGCCCGTCGTTCTTCATAGTGCGGCCTGCCTGCAAAGGTGGCACACCACCTTGGCAGCCCGTGGCAAAGACTACCGCAGGCAATGGCAACACTGTTAACCCGAATGTGTACATCGTACACTTTTCCTTGGGTATACTTGAAAGCACACAGAAAGAAGTCAGTACTTGAAAGCACACACAAAGAAGTGTGTGCCTGGGATGGCACACACAAGGAAGTGTGTACATGCGTGGTACACATTTCCAAGTGTGTACTTGCTATAGCGCTACGCTATGTGGCGGTGGCGCGCACACACTTCCTACTGTGTGCCACGCATGTACTCACTTCCTAGTGTGTGCCACGAATATGCTCACTTCTTTGTGTGTACTTTCAAGCACACACAAGGAAGAGTGTACTATATACACGGTAAAAAAAACGACGTTCCGGTTTTCACGACGTTTGGGTTGGGTCGGGTTGGGTTTAAAGTGAAAAGATAAAACAAAACATTAAACAAATAATTCAATTATTTTCAGATGAGTTTTTCTTTATCTGTTACTTGCACACTAAATTTTTGAGGATCAAGGAACGAGAGACGGGACGCGATTTACGGTTGCGGCACTGCAGTCGCATTGCATCACGACAGACATGCATCCATTCTCCTCCTCATCTTCTTTTCCGTTCAAAACCACACAACCCCGGTCGGGCTGGCCGGGCTTGGCTGGGCCGCCGCTGCCCGCTGCCGCACACCGGCCGGGGCGCCGGGCAAGGCCTCATCTCATCACGTCCATCGGTTTCTGCTGCAGCGGTCCGCGACGTAACGCTTTTGCAGTCTCACGGAAAGGTCTATTATTATTTGCCACTCGGAATGTATCAGGAACAATGCGAAACTACGTCCAACCAAAACACAGTCCTAAAATGGGTGTACTTTTTCTGCGGTGAAAGTGGTTACTGATTGATTACTGACGCAATAAATTGTGTGAAATCATTGAAGGGCCCCTTATCGTTGATACTTTAGCAGGTGATAAGAGTGGTCATATGAAAAAAAGTAATTGAACCTCTAAATAATCACTAGGCTCAGTTAACAATATAGGAGACATTAAATTCCCAAAAATCTACATCAAAAGGTACACATGCACCGCAGAAGATTTTTCTACAAGTCAGTGCGCTCTCGAAATCTGATCGCGATGTCCACGTCCACTCGAACGGAAAAGATGAAAAAATAGTGTAAAATATCACTTTTTATCCCCCTTCTGACTCGCTGTCGCTCGTCCCCCCGGCGGGTCATCCTCTCTGAGTAAAATTCAAAATGACCCGTGCGTAATGGCCGGCCTGCCTGCCGGCCTGGCCGCTGCGCTTCCTCCGCATTGCGTAAGCCTCGGCCGAGGCCTCGTCGCAGCGCGCCCTCCGCGTTCCACTGACCTTCCGAGCTCCAGAGCGCAGCATGGAATTTCTCATACTCGGCGATGTTCAGGGTGATTAAAGAAAGGGGGAAAAACCGATCTGGTAACAAAGTTTCGAGCAAAGGACCACTCTCATCTCCCCTTGCCGCCCCCAATATCTGCTCATACCGCGTTTAATACGGCGTGTGCATCACGTGGCACTGATGTCAGTGCCAATTTGTTTTTGAAAATCTGCCAAATTTTGTAGTTTTTTTGGCCTGTCTTCTTCATAGAAAGTCCCTGTAAAAATGATATGTACACTTTGAAAGTTTGAAAGATATCGTAATTTTTATATTAATAGAAGTTTTATTTACAAAATATGTTGTAAGCTTGTGACAGCCCCTTCTTGCTTGTCGATCAATTGCAAGTTGATACGAAGTTCTTGTAAATTTACAATTTCAGGCCAATTTTACGATCCACATCATGGACAAATTTTCCCGTGAACATACGACTATTCTTCTCCGTGCTAGAAACCTCCACTATAGTTTGTATTTCACAGTGTGTGCAGTTTGAGGCAGGTCGCGAGCGCCGGGGGCGTTAGGCCCTTGTTTCCGCCTCATCCTCCCCGAGGCGCCTCTCTGCCGTGCGCTGCGGGCGGGACGATGGTAGTTAGAGCGCAGTAAACATCGTTTACTTCCAACTTTACTTTGCGTCTGATTGGGTTGAGGAGCTTCCGTGCGGTGAAGCACGCGTGTGCCAAATGTGTCACGTGCCACGCCATATGATGCACTCTCCCCAAAACACGTTTCGTGATGCACTCTCCTCGAGAAACGAATCGTATGAAGCACTCTCGTCAAAAGAAGTTTCTTGATGCAATTTCCTTCAAGAAACGTTTCGTGATGCACTTGCCTCACATGTCAAAGGGGATATAGAACTGTTACCAGCCGGAACGCATCACAAGCGCATTCTTGCCAGCGGAGTGCATCCATCGGCTAGTCAAATCTGCTAAAATAATTACGCATGTCCGAGCGCATGTCTTTAGATAAAGACACCGGCCCGTATGGAGCCCTATATATAAGTTTCAGAAAATTTGTTGGATATCGGTCAGACTGCTTCCTATTATACACTACCCCACCTCTTCTTCCTCAACCTCTCCCACACAGCTTGGCAACACACTGGAAGTTCCATTGCCCACTGCTGCTGCTTCTGGCCCGAGCGCGGAGGCGAGTGGGCCGCCTGACCTCGTGACCCAGCAGCAGCAGCAGCAGCAGCAGCAGCAGCAGCAGCAGCAGCAGCAGCAGCAGCAGCAGCAAGAGTTGAACTGAGCCAAGCAAGCCGCACTCGCAGCGCACGCGCTCTTCCGGACCATGAAATAATCACCCTGACGTCTCGCTGGCTTTCACGCACACACACGCACGCACACACACACACACACACACACACACACACAGTGGCACACGCATTAACGCACACAACTGCACTCGGCGATGCGCTGGTGCCCCGGACCACAGGTGGTGCCCCTGGACATAGGGCGCCCGCTCCTGCTGCTCCCCGCCCTGTTGAACACCCTGACAGCCAATAAGGATGCGGTATCGCGGCCGCCTCCCACCGCGGTATGTATTACGACCATTACTGTTACTATCGTCACTATCATTACGGTTATTGCCCGTAACCTCCCCCCCCCCCCCCACTCCCTCCCTCCGCAAGGCGCAATCTCTGCTCCTCGTCTGTCTTCTTTGTGACCGGCGACCGAGGAGAGGGGGAGAGGGGCTGCCCGACGCGCCCTAACGAAAGAGTCCGATCTGCTTTGCTGCTGAACTAAAAGAGTTCGATCTGCTTTGCAGCGAAACCATGCAAAAGAGTCCGATCTGCTTTGCTGCCAAACCGAAAGAGTTCGATCTGCTTTTCGGCGATGGAACGTCAGGCATCTTTGGAGGGCTATAACTCCTCGGATATTTTGAATTTACGCAAAATAAAAAGACTTGCTTGTTACCCTGTCCTTTACGAATGTGTACACCCTAAAATATATACCCTTTTCCTCTCAAGCTTCGAGATATCATAGAGTTTATGCGGAGCGGTCGACGAGCGCCGAAAGCAGATCGGACTCTTTTGGTTTGGCAGCGAAGCAGATCGAACTCTTTTGGTTTCGCAGCGAAGCAGATCGGACTCTTTTGGTTCAGAAGCAAAGCAGATCGGACTCTTTCGTTAGGGCGCATCGGGCTGCTAAACATCTCGAACGAAATGTATTGGAGCCAGGTGTAAAATCACTTTACGGAGAAAAATGTCTTTGTAATTTTACAACAGATTTTGTATTTTTGATTTGTCAATTTACGATAGCCCATTTGTGCTTGTTGGTGAACTTCAAGGCAATACTGAGTGCTTATATTTTTACAATTTTAAATTGTAATTTACATCACACAACATGGAAAATTTCCCCTTACAACCCTTCTAGTTTTTCTCACTTGTCCTAGTTCAATAACTGTTTAGTGACGATATGATATGTCACACTTCAAACTTCATGATAATCTTTGAATAATTGTTTGTGCCACACTGCTATACGACACGCGAGCCGACGTGATTCAGCAGCTGACACACGTCTCGCTTGAGTGTGCACTTCACTTTAGGCGCTGCACCGACAGGCCTGCAGCCTGCAGCGCCGGAGCCCAGCACCGAATGAAGTCTCACTCCTCGCCTGGGGCGGCACCGACGCACACACACATACACACACGCACACACACGCACACTGGCGCGCGCGCAGGCAAGGGGTGGGGGGAAATCCCGCAAATCCGACATGCAGTAGCGTGTAATGTAATCCGAGTAATGCGAATACAAAGAGTCGCGGTCCCGCCTTCTTACTCAGATTAACATCACCGTCGTGTTGCGGTCACACACACACACACTCGCACCTTTGGCCCCGTCCCCACCCGAGAGCCCTCCGTGAGGCTGGCTCCTCGTGAGGTCTTCATCGCCGCGGGGTCCCCGGCCCGTCACGCCCACGCGTCATTACCGTGAGTAATGAGACACGCTGGCGGGCTCCCCCCTCCGCACTCGCGCACGCCCTGTTGTTGTTATTGTCATTATTTGTCTTTTAACGCCCCAAGCAACTCATACTCTCGTGTCGTTTGCAAAGTATATATACGAGCAGGTATGGAGAAATGGTTTTGGCATGTGTAGGTGAAGTAAGGTTCCAGCTTGGTAAAATAGAAAAGAATATATTGAAAGTTGGCAATGTAGGCAGCCCCGCGGTGCACGCATGTCTGGCGGGCCGGCCTACCTCGGCCTAGTTGGGCGCCTTAAGACAGTACTGGATGCAGCCCCGCAGTGCCCGTGTGTCTGGCGGGCCGGCCTACCCCGGCCTCGTCGGGCGCCTTAAGACTGTAGGCAGCCCCGCAGTGCCCGTGTGTC
>NW_026267161.1:2386330-2388060 GCF_000697945.3 Frankliniella occidentalis
TAGGCAGCCCCGCAGTGCCCGTGTGTCTGGCGGGCCGGCCTACCCCGGCCTCGTCGGGCGCCTTAAGACTAGGCAGGCCTGCGGTGCGTGCATGGCTGGCGGCCGGCCTACCCTGGCCTCGTCAGGCGCCTTTCGGGGATGTGGACGCGTAGCCGCGGTGTCTGGCGGGCCGGCCTACTCCGGCCCGGTCAGGGCGCCGGGTGGGACGGGGTGGCGGGACGGGGGACTCGTGTACCAGGAAGTGGACCCCGCCCGCCCCGAGCGACGGCCCGGCGTCATTCCCACATTGGCGGCGCAGCACCTTATTACGTGCAGTAGTTGTGTCGTGGCGTTTGTCAACATTCCTCCAGCCCTGTTGCCCCGTGCGCTGCCCGCCGTGGTCGGACCGGGTCGGGTCGGGCCGCTGGGGCGGGCCGAGCCGTCTGCTGGACCGACCTTTCGGTTACGTGAATGTAGGGCCGCCTACGGACAACAACTAGAACAGCTTCGGCCAGTCCGAGTCCCCCCTCCACCTTAATCTGCCGGGACCGATACACAACAACGCCAAAACAGTTTCGAAAAAAAGAAAAAACAATTTGTTTCTTATGCGAACGGATCGGAAAAGATGCCGACACATGTAATTTGACTCACTGGCATGTTATAGACGACCTATCTCAACTGCTATTAAAAGGCAGAAAGCGCGTAGCTAACTGAAACAGTGACAATGTTTTAACAATAATATTTCTAATTTTTTTTGTTCAATTATTTCTAGTTCAATTATACTTCTTCTTATTACAGAAAAGCTGCTGTCGAGTATTGTTTCCTCGGCGGAGCTCGGCACGCACATCGGAAGTAAGTATCGGTGGGAATTGTGCGGAACCATACGCGCCACTAGAGCGCTCCCGCCCCACCTCGCTATGCCCTGCCACGCCACGCCACGCCACGCTCCGTCTCGATATGTCGCCGGCCATCACCGGAGCGACAACTGGACCGAAGTGAACTGAACTGCGCGCAGGGCTCTCGTCGACCGGTTTGCTTCTCCGAGAAAGCAGACACACCGCGCCCCGCCCGCTGCAGACATTCCGCACAGCATCGTAAAAACCGATCCCGGGGCGTATAGTGAGACGGGGGAGAGACACACACACACACACTCGAGCCGGCCGATGGATTTGAACTTCGCGCGCAACTGGAAAGATGTATACAGGGGATGATGTTTTTGTTGTTGTTTGCGAAAAGGAAAGCAAGAGCGAAATGCTCCAGTTGGATGTGTGCCCAAGGGGCGCATGGGTAAACGCGGGCAGCAGCAGGGCCGCCGTGGCCCGACCAAGGGCGAGGGCTCTTTCTTTCTCTCTCTCTCTCTCTCTCTCTCTCTCTCTCTCTCTCTCTCTCTCTCTCTCTCTCTCTCTCGCATTCTCTTCCCGGCACTCTGACCGCGTACCTCCGCGAATGAGCATGCCGCCGATGTATATGCATGTAGCGGAGGTGCGAGGCAGGTCCCCCCCGGGCCGGGCTGGAAATGGTGGGGGCGACTTGTGTGCTAAAGGTCCATCCCATAAATCCTTCGGGAGTGTCCGGCACCGGACGCCGTCGGGCCCCGCTGTGACCTGGAGGGAGCAGAAGGGAGTGCGAGGAGCAGGACACAAGGCGGAGGAGGAGGAGGAGGAGGAGGAGGAGGAGGAGGAGTGGGATAAGGACGAGAAAGGTAATCGTGGCGAGGACGATGAGGGGCGTCCGTAAAAATTATTGCATAA
>NW_026267161.1:2388850-2391624 GCF_000697945.3 Frankliniella occidentalis
CCCCCCCGCAAAGACGACTAGTGGTAGTACTAGTATTTTACGTTATTGCTATAATAAATTATAGTTAGTCGCACTATCACTTTGCCATCTCTCCGCTACGCCCGGGGCTCTCTCCCTCGGCGCTGTATACGAAATTCAGACGTGCGTTGCCATTACGTGCAAGTGTCAGGTGACACGCTTGTGAGGTGGACGCGCGCACCGCGGCCCCGCACTACCGGGCTGACCAGACGGACGGACGGACGGGCGGACAAGCGAACAGGCGGACAGGCAGACCCAGACGTACGGACACTCTCCCAGGAGGGTAGGTCGCCGACATGTGACAATCTGATCACGAAGCACGTCGCCGAGGTATGACGCCACCTCACCCGCCCGCACGGCCCGCGGCACGATGCTGTGCGCGCGGTCGCGTGCCGTGGTGTACTTTATTTCCTTTACTTCCGTAGAAAAAAACACACCACTCGAGTACTTAACTAACTGGTACATAATAGTATTATAATACTAGCTATAGCTAGTAGTAGTATTAGCTAGTCGTAGTAGTAGCAGTTGTAAATATAGAAACAGCGTAGTTGTGAAGCGGTAGCAGTAGTTTCCTCTCGCTCGCTACTACTCCTCCTCGCGCGAGAGTAAACAAATTCTGCCAACCTTAACGAGTGTGCCCTCTCCGCGGCGCCCTGGCCCGGCGCCTCGCTCGGCCGGCAGATGGTCCGGTCCGGCCGCGCTAGAGGTGAGGGGTCAGCGAAGGTGAAAGTGGTGGTGGCCGGGGGGTTGGCAGCGCTGTTTGAATGCATGTGTGTGTGTGTGTGTGTGTGTGCACGCGTGTGCTGTAACACGTGCATGTTCGCCAATTTTGCTTTACCTATAATATTGAAAGCCCAACGTGGGTTCTACCTATCCGTTTGAGAGGATACTGGTGATAAAACCCAACAACGGAAGCGAGGGGGGCGGGATATCTACATTGTAAAACTGTGAAAAATACTCGTACGTTTACAAGAAAATTTCCCAGGATGTGAGTTCGTAAAATTACGGCTTGAAATTGTAAAATTACAATCACTTCCTATCGACTTGACATTAATCGAGGAGTATACGAGGAGCAAAATGGGCCGTCGACAAATATTCAACTTGGAGTTGCACACTTGTAAGGATTCAACTTGCAGTTACTTACTTAGTTTGTCAGTTTAAAAGCTGGAAGGCTACACTGTCAAACTAAGTGTTCAACTGCTCAACACTTGTAAGTGTGCAACTTCAAGTTAAATACTTGCAAGTGGGCAACTCCTCTGTTGAGCACTTCCTACACATTAATCGTCCAATCTAAGCAAGTGTTCAAATGAGGAGTTGCACACTTGCAAGTGCACACCTACCGAGTTGAACACTTGCAAGTGTACGACTACAAAGTTGCACACTTGCAAGTATTTAACTTGCAGTTGCACACTTACAAGTGTTGAGCAGTTGAACACTTAGTTTATCAGTGTAGCCTTCAGCTGTCTCGCTTAAAAATAGCAAAAAGCTTTTACCGTTGCCTAATTAAAGCGATACCCGGTTTTGTCACATTTAGTCGCTCGATTTAAGTGATCATTATGGGAAGATCGCTTAATAAGAGTGATTGATAGTTTTTGAGGTTTTGGATCATCGCTCCTTTCGAGCGATGGTCATCATAAAATTCAAGCAGTGTTCCTAAGTCGGTGCGATGCGTCCTAATAAAGACGGTGGAAAGGCAGGCATCTTTGGAGGGCTATAACTCCTCGGATATTTTGAATATGCGCAAAATAAAATGAATAGCCTGTTACCCTGTACTTCACGAATGTGTAAACCCTATAATATGTACCCTTTTCCTCACAAGCTTCGGGACATCATAGAGTTTATGGAGCAGTCGACGAGCGCCGAAAGTAGAACTCTCTTGGTTTGGCAGCAAAGCAGATCGAACTCTTCCGGTTTGGCGGCACATTAGATCGAACCGGATCGAACTCTTTTGGTTTGGCAACAAAGCAGACCGAACTCTTTTGGTTCAACAGCAAAGGCAGTTCGGACTCTTCTGTTAGGGCGCATCGAAGTCATCACTCAAATAATAGAACGACGAAAAGCAAAGCTCCGCTCCATCAGCAGGAGAAACCATGAGAAACGCTAATAGACGATTTGGGCTACCTCTGGATAAGAAGAAATGAGGAAGAAATCTACAAGCATCATGGCGGCCAACCTATCTCTCCCCATTGCGGCCATATTGAACGGACATGATGCTTGTCGGCATTTTTACTTGATTTCTTCTTATCCAGAGGTAGCCCAAATCGTCTATGGAAGCAATGCGTCGCTCTCCCAATAGCGACACGCTTGGTGCCTTCATTTTCAGTGTGCGTTTTGGGCCGCCTGGCTGTTTACTCAGCCCCGCTGCTCGCCTGCACCTGCCCTGGTCCGCTCGGCGGCCTACCCTGCGAGGGGCTGGTCGCGACGAGCCGCGGTGACAGGATGACAAATGGCGCTCACGACAAAGTAACAACTAGTCGGGCCTCTCGGTTGTTGTTGTTGTTGTTTGTTGTCTTTGCTGTTGCACGGCGTCCTTGCAGGGCGCGAGCGCGCGCGCTGTGCGGGCCGGGCAGCGTCTTACGTGATTAGCCGGGGGTCCACGCCGAGGCGAGGGGCGCGGTGCGGTGCGGCGGGTTGTTGTTGTCGATTCTCCAGCGCCCACCCCTCCGGAAGACCGTCCAAAAGAGACCAGATCCTACCCCCTCTCTCTCTCTCTCTCTCTCTCTCTCTCTCTCTCTCTCTCTCTCTCTCTCTCTCTC
>NW_026267161.1:2391689-2394204 GCF_000697945.3 Frankliniella occidentalis
CTCTCTCTCTCTCCCTCTCTCTCTCTCCCCCTCTCTCTCTCCTTCTCTCCAATGCGTACACACCCAGACACACAGTGGCGCACGCACCACGCACCGTCAGTTCTCAACGTGGCTATGAGAAATTCAGCGTCGTGCCCGCCCCTGCGGCTGCCCCTGCGGCTGCCCCTGCGGCTGCCCCTGCGGGCGGGCCGTGTCTGCCCTGCGGGTGCGACGGGTCCTCCGCGGGCAGATCGTGACCCCTCGCAGCGCGGTGCACGCCCCGGTGCGAACTAGAAGGGTCCGGGCGGGCGGGGGCTCGCTCTTGCTTGCTCTCCTTCTCCCTCCTCTCCTGTCTCTCTCTCGTGACCGGCCGGCGAGCCACTTTCTAAACGAGTGCTCTGCCCTATTGATGTCAATCGCGACGTGCGCGCGCGCGGGTAACGCTCGGGTAACGGGTGGGTAACGGCGGGGTAACGCGGGAGCGCCAGCGTAATGTGCCCAGGGGGAAGAAGTTCCTCCGGTAAGTCTATCAGTGCGATAGTTGTAGGCCTAACCGACTAACATATAACTGACTAACAAACAAAAAAATATTTCGATTTATTGCACCTTAAAATGTTATGGTAGGCCACTTCTTCTCTTTGAATAATTTCAAGTCGTTTCGATGTGTCTGAAGAGTTTTGTAATTTTTGTCCTATATACTCTCTTTTTCGTTTCCTGTTATGTCAATTGAATATGGCCGCCCGTATGACCGGGTGCGTCGTGTCGCCGCGGGTGGCGGTGGCTAGTAGTTCCCCCTGCCCCCCCCCCCCTCTTTTCCCTTCTCCACTCACCAAGGCAGACCTAGCGATCACGCCCCCTTCTGCCGCCTTTGGCCAGCCGAGGTGCGAGACGAGTCGGGACCGCGGCGGGGCGGCGCGCCTGGAGGGTGGCCAACCAGCGGACGTGTCGATATGCGTAGAGTGATGATTATCATTGTGCGACCGTCCAAAACACTGCAGTAAAAAGTGGGTGTGGGTTTAATGGCTTAGGGAGGGTGCGTTGCATTCATATGTGTACACGACAACAAAGTAGACTCACTAGAATAAAATAGAAAACATTTTTCTACATCGTGCTGTTCATAAACGAAAAACTGTACGTCAGATCAATAGCTATACAGAATAACACTAACTCTACCACTTCTGCCTTTATCCTAGTAGGGTAAGGTGCCCTATTGTGGCCACTGCCCATTGATGGCCACTTTTCTCGATTTCCAGCCAATCTGGTCACTTTACAATCTTGGCCTTGAAGCTGTGTTCTAGTAAGGTCCCTACTTGGGCAGAATAAGCCAATCTACTTCACATCGTTGTCTACATTACAAGAAAAAGGGGTGGCCATCATTGGGCAGGCCCATTCTTAAGGTGACCATCATAGGGCATCTTACCCTACATGTCGTACTCTTTTCGTTTTAGGGACAGTTGACTTTTGGAAAGCCTATTCTTGTCCTATAACTGACGGACAGACTCTTACGCTATAAAATAGTAATTTGCTTTCGACGACAAAGAACAAAGCAGTAGCAGAACCCTGAATGTTGACGTAAGGCGTGACAGTTTTATTATAGCAGTGCAGTAGCATCGGGAGTTAGCACACAACACGGGCCCAGCGGGTCGCATGAGTGATGGCTTGCGATTGGTTGACCTCTGGCCCTTCCCTTTCTTCCCCCCTCCTGCCCCCTTCACTTCGCCGCCCATACATACCCTGCTGGTTTCTCTTACGAGGTGCGGACCGTCCGGCTGGGCCTAGGAGGAAGCCGTTAGCGAGTGATACCTGCCACACTCTCATATTATCTCTCCATTTGTTTTGCGTTCGACAAGTATAAGAGGTGTTTTGTTCGTTCACAGCTCTGCAATGAAAATACCGGAGAATACAGAATAAGTTGTGGGACATTTTTTGCCACGCACTTTTAAGTGTATGAATGCTACACAGTTATCTGTTAGTAGATATTTGGGTGATCGCAGACAGACACACACACATGCAGACAAAGTTGACGGCTCGACCGCTCACGCCAACGAAAACACACAGCTTATGGCGCGGGTATCGACATAATGTAATAATAATGGCATTCTGGGTCGGGCTCATAATGTGTTCCAGCCGTGTGGGCAGCGAGCAGCTCAGCTCGGGCGAAACAAAGGAGACCGTGCATAACCTCACTCACATCCCCCGCCCCTCCCCTCGTACACACAGACGAGCACGCGTGAGACTCACATGTGTTTAGGGTTCAATATTACAATGTGATTATGCAAACCGACTGGCTACCACCACCCCGCGCTTATTCATAAAAGCGCAACTAGTAATACAGTATAAATACTTCCTCGTGTTCACGTGTGCTGTTAATGATTCTTTATGATTATGTATTTGGAATCGGGGTATTGCTATTATTGCTCTCTGCCCGTGCTCTTTGCGGTAAACTGAGCGCTGCGGAAGAGACAAAGCAGGATTCTCTCTGAGTTCTGCAGAGAGCGAGAAGGGAGAGGTCAGGGAAGAGCTCCCCAGCCCCCCC
>NW_026267161.1:2394254-2403307 GCF_000697945.3 Frankliniella occidentalis
CTCTCTCTCTCTCTCTCTCTCTCTCTCTCTCTCTCTCTCTCTCTCTCTCTTGCCGTCTCACTTTCTGTGTGTCCTCAAGGTGGCCCCCCGGTTTAATTGATTGAGCGTCAATCTGGAAGCGGCGGGTTCCAAACTAGCGAACCAGCAGCGGAGCTCTCCCTACTAACAAGCATCACACACTTACGTGTATAGTAATTATTTGGAACCGACACACACACACACGGCGGCAGCTGCAACAGCGGGGGAAAGGTTGAGATTCCCAACCTTTCTCATCAGCAAAGCCTTTGGAGCAACGAGAGGGCGAGAGAGTGCACACTCTGCCTGATAAAAGAGCGTGGAAAAGAGAGGAATAGAGGGAGTGAGGAGGAGGGGGGGGGGGCTATTCTCCCTAGGTGCTTCTCTTAAGACAGGTCTCCCCTCTAGTAAATAATGAAGAAATCGACACACTGCCTGTCTGCCCCCCCCCCCTTTCTTTCTCCTCTTTCTCTCTCTTTACGTATCACTGTCTTCCTCGCTACGCCCCCACACACGGTGGCGCCGGCGCCTCATGTGTCCATCGAGGGGGCGGGGGGTGGAGGGAGGGGAGCGTTGAATAATATGGAAATGTGTGACGGCCCGGATGCGCGCATAGGAGACGGGGCGGCGGCGGGGAGGGCGCCTGCAAGTGACCTCACCGCCACTTTCACGTCGCTGGCGCAAACTGGTCCTCCTCGTCCTCTTCTATGGTGCCAAATGTTTATCCTCTTCATTTTTTTCTCCCGTTTTAGGGGTTGAATCATCAAACTATTAAAACCCGCCGTTAGACTTTATTTCTGGAAATCATCGACGACGTGGTAATAACAATTTTAGGTCGTGCCGTTAATGTATTCCGCTCACAGTTTAGAACCACTATTCGCCATGATGATAATCTCGTTCTTCTTTTTACTCGGCAGTCGCCAAACGGATGAGCGGCAACACTACTTGACCCGCCTATCCGCTAACCTCCTCCCCCCCCCCCTTTCCTCCCCATGAGATCCGACGTGGCGGAGCGTGGTGAGATCCTTGCGCAAAGGCAAACGGCTGGAGCCGCTGTCTGGAACTGCTGGACCGTCCCGCCTCACAATGTGTCATATTTCCTGTAAACTCGGCCACCACGCACAGCGACATTTGAAGGAAATGTTGCAGCCGTCGCGCTGCGGCGAGAGTCGTGTAGAGTGCGTGCTCGGGGCCGCGCCCGAAAACCCTTTTCCACTCTACGTAAGAAAACTCGAAAAAGTTGAGTGTGAGACTGTGCTTACATTTTTATTGTGTAAGTGCAAGACAGGGTGTCCAACATTTAAACGCATGAGACTGCGCATTGTTTCTAACACTAAGAAAGCCGAAGAAAGCGTTGGTTTATTCACGTGTGTCCGAACTGTAAGACTCTTCTCGTGCCTTCATTCGAGGAAGTGTCGCAGACACATGTAGTCTCGTGATTGTCGGTGGAAGACTCGGAGCTCTCTGAGATTTAATTTTCGAAAGCACCATCGGATTTCCCGCGAAATTTCCGATCAAAAAAGCCTACATGTGATAAGGTTCGGAGTTCAAATAATAATACGGAATAAGACAGGTTCTTAGAGAACCTTTGTTCAGAACCCTATCACATATGGGCTCGTTTGATAGGAAATTTTACGGGAATTCGATAGTGCCTTCACAAATTGAATTTCAGGGCTCGTTTAGAAAATATTCCACAAAAACTGAACTGTGCACCGCGTTATCATCTAGTGATGACATGCGTTATTACGCAGTTTTCAGTGAACTGAACAGCGCCTCGGTTGAGCACTTCCTACACAGTGAGCGTTCAATCTAAGGAAGTGTTCAACTGAAAAGTTGCACACTTACAAGTGCACGCCTACCGAGTTGAACACTTGCAAGTGTGCGACCACGCGGAGTTGCACACTCGCAATAAGTATTCAACTTGCAGTTGCACACATTTAAGTGTTGAGCAGTGGAACACCTAGTTTATCAGTGTAGGTGTCTCGGCATGCATTTATTTTCCACAGTGCTGCATTAGGATGTCGCGGCGGGCTTTATTGGCAGGCGCCTGTAGGTCGGGAGCGCCCGCATCGTCGCAGGTGATGGGTGGCGGTGCTGCCGGCGCGTCCATCACACTTCCACACCAGCCGCGGGGGCCCGCCGACACTTTTGCGAAATAATAATAACAATAACAAAGAAGTGATGGATGCTGGGCAGGCCCCGCATGTATGAGACGCTGCGATGGCCGTCGTAAATCGTTAATTGCGTTGGTAATCGATCCCAACCGGGGCTACCAACCTGAGCAGCCAGCGCTACCAACCTGAGCAGCCAGCGCTACCAACCTGAGCAGCCAGCGCTACCAACCTTCTCCGCCCTGGCCCGCGGCGGTGTGGGTGGACCAGGGGCCGGCGTTCAGCTCTCCTCGGGGCAGGGCTCTGCCGCCCGGAACAAACAAACTCATTTGCAAGCGGCTCGATAACATCTTATAACGCCGCTGGGATTTTTTACATCCTAATCTGTTTTATGTGTAGTACCCGAGGGGGCAGCAACTCCGAAATTTCGTGCACTGTGAATACACTCTAATAGTGAATATCACTGAATAATCACTGAATATCGCCTGAATACTGGAGGTATTAATTCCCTCGTGAACCGTGAATACTAGAAGTCACTGCCCACTCGTAGTACCCCACAACTTCATTTCCGTGCGTGAAATTTTTCTTTATTTAGTAGTATCGAAAACAAAATATAGAGTTTTTCTGTATGGATCAATGTATTTAAATGCCATAGGTCTGTTACTCAGAAAGATAAGCTGATTCACTTTGATTTGTCTTGGTTCAAGAGTAACATTCGCTTAATTGAATTAGGATTTGAGAACAAATTTAACTTGCAGTTAGACAGCTACGCTTGATTTAAGTACCAAATGCACCAAAGGTTCCCAATAATTTTTACTTAAATCAAGCCTGCACTTACATCCAAGTAAAGTGAAATTCCAAGTGAAATTGTTCTCAATCGTTCATTCGAGCAAGTGCGTTTTACTCTCGAACCAATTCAGTCTATCAAACGACGTCCATTCAAATTTCAAAGAATTACGAAAAAGGAAAAGTCTCGGCAACACACAAAAATAATAATGATGAGGCTTATCTCCTGTGCCTGCCTCAGGTCCAGGGTGTGGCGTGGCGGCGGGCTCGGGTGAGCCGGGCGGCGGCCAGACTTCCGTTTCCTAATAAATAATGACAGGTTGGTCAGCTGACCTTGCAGGGCTGCAGGTCCCGTAACGCTGCAGTTGTGTTGCCCAAGCAACGGGTAACGCTCACACACGGGGGGGAAAAGGAAAGGAAGGGAAACGGGAAGGGTACGCCTCCAGCAGATGAGAGAGAGACAGAGTTTCAGTATAGTGACTACTCCTATCGGAAAAAAGTTGGTTGGGGTGCTACAAGCTACAGGTATTCTCTCTCTGTCTACCTCTCAGTCTCTCTACCTCTCTACCTCTCTGTCTCTCCCCCGCACACGTGCCGCTCGACATGTGGTCTGCATCACGGACGTGACACCGGCCAGAAGAAGACACCGCCGCGCCATTTCCCCACTCGAGTGTAAGTATGTGAAGGACGCGGGCGTGCTGGACACTGCTGGCCCCGTGGTGTGCCTCCTCAGGCCCCACCCGCCCCCGCCCTCCCTCCTTACGTAAGTCCCGTTTTTGGCTCGGGTCCGGAGCCGGCGCACACGATGCCCACCATCCATTTCACCCTATACCACCTCCGCGCGCGCGCGCGCCCGCCACGCCCCGCCACGCCCCGCCACGCCCCGCCACGCCCCGCCTTGCCACGCCTCGCCACGCGGCGCCACGCCAGCAGAGTGGTGATTCGGAGGAACGTGTGTCGGCTCGGGTAGTCACACAGAGCAGTTGATTTAACAGTAACATGTACGCGACTTATTCACTATCCATGATTAAGCGTATTTGCTCGTGAACCCACTGTTTTCGCACTTCCCGAGAATGTCTCCCAGTCACAATAATTTTGTTCTTGTAATAGTTTGTTTTGTCCCTACCAGAGCGTAGCTCCCCCCCCCCCTCCTTCTCCTTATAAAACAATAACAGAGCGTCACTAATTTCGCTGAAAAAAAATCTAATGATTTTGTAAAGTCCCGAAGCAATGCCGTCAAAAACAAAAGTCGCCGCTAGTAATTTTGACCAGTCTTTTTTTTTTGTATTCCAAATTGAAAAATGTTCGCGGAGCCAATAATGGTAAAACAATGGTACTAAGTCCGACTAAATCCTACCTTGAAAGGCACTAAAGTCTTGAGTGTTTTTACAAAGGAGTGATGCTGTCGGACACAGGCGCGCGACAGGTCGTCGGCTCCCGCCCCTCCTCCCCCCGCCCCGCCCCGCCCCGCCCGGCGGCGTGTGTCGCGCCTCGGAATGGATTCATTGGGAAGCTCCCTAGGCGCGACAGGCCAGGGTCGCCGCTCGGCCTGGCGCGGCCTGCCTGGCAGAACAACCCGGCAAACGTTGGCCTAGGTCGGCAGCCGGGCGGGGCGGATTGCCCTCCGGACCGGAACAGGCTCATCCTCCAGAGTGACAACCGCTACTGGATCGTCCCAAAACCAGCTGGCGGCTGCACAAGGCTCGTGTGTGTGTGTGTGTGCTACTAGGGATTCTAAGGCGAAGGTGACGAAGGTCAGGCACTGGGAGGCGAGACATTTTCGGTGAGCTCAGAATCGCAGCTCATCATAATAACATTTTTACGTCAAGTGACTGGTGTTGACGATTCCGAGAGATTCTGTTGAAGTAAGGGATCATTCAGAAAGTACGTCCGTCATTCGCCGTTACGAACCCTCCAAATTAAGGCAATGGAAGCTCTCATGGCGCCTGACGGGTAGGCACAATCTTGCATGCTGTGCATGCGTGTATTGCGGGGTGGCCTACCCCGAGTTTTGCAGGCGCCGAGCTGCTGTAGTTTGCAGGATGATTTTGAGAGAAACGGACGTACTTTCTGGACGATCCCTAATGTGTGGGTCGTGCATATACATGTCGTGTGGAAAGTCAAAAGTGGTCCGCACCGAGTGTCATTCACGGGAGATTAATGGATATCCTGGCACAGCAGATCGAGAGCGCGCATCTTTATCTCCAGGTTCTGCGGAGAAATCAACTGAGAAAACGGCACTTGCTCGCCCGGCGTCGTGCTGGCGCTGGCGGGGCCCGGCCCGGCGGCGCATACCAGCGCCACTAGCTTGCTAAAGCTTTAGCCGGACGGACCGGCCCCGCGGACTGGCCGTTTCCTTGAAAAGTGTGTCGTCTGCACGCACGGCGGGCACGCGTTTTGGCGCCGGATTTAAGGCCCCTCTTGATGAGCAATCTGACTCCGAATGTGTTGCGGCGGACGCGTCGGCCAGTAGTGCCGCGCCAAGTGCCGTTCTGGCGGCGTGCCATATACGCGCTGATTGCAGGCTGGACACACTGCGGTGGCGGCACCCGCCCGCCCGTCGCCACCACCGAACCTGTCGCGCACTAATTCGATAGTCATTTATTAATTTTTCTATAGTCAATGTATGTACTGCAAATAAATGTCTTTGGAAAGTCTCGCGATACTTTTTGCGGGAGATATTGAAGTAAATTTACGACTGCTACCAAAATTTTTCGCTACCCAAAAATCTAAGTTCTTGGATAAAGTACATTGTACTTGAATCCTTTATTTTTTCAAGTATAAATTGCTTGAATTAACACAAATGCACTTGAAAGATCAATGTACAATGTACTTGGTCCAAGGACTCAGTTTTTTCGATGCGTGCAATAATTAGGTGGTCAAAAAGGGATTTTTTTCAGATATTGTAGAAAAACCTCATTTAATTGTAATTGAAGTTCAGAACATTTATTTCGTTAACAAATGTCTGTGTTACGGCATTCCAGTGATTTTTTTAGGCGACGCCTGAGAGCCTATAGTTTTTAAAAGAAGGTTCGGTGGAGCATCCCTCTCCCTGGCCCTGGTTCCCTGGTTCTGGCTGCCAGTGAACTGGTCCTTGCCGACCTTTGCTCGGAAACTCTACTCATGGAACCCCCTGGAATATAACCCCTCTGGAATAACCCTCCTTCCTCCGTTTGCAGGAGCGAGAGAGCTGCTGGCCGGTGCCGTGGCCACACCCAGCATTTCTGGTTGGTCGTTTGCTTGTTTCCGGCTCTCCCGTTCGGCGGTGGCCGCTGCGCGAAGGTGTGTATGCAGGTGGTCGGATACGTATAGGGGCAGCGAAGGGAGACTGCATGGCCCACTGTGGGCCGCGTCCCCACTCCGCCTGCGCCCACCAACCAACCAGCGACAGCGAAATCGACAACAAGCTTGATCGGCGAAGCAGGAGCTGCCCTGCCGGGCCCAACGCAACAAACTCCCAAACTCACGAGCCTACTCACACTCTCTTCCCTGGTCTTTCTTTCTTTCTTTCTTTCTTTCTTTCTTTCTTTCTTTCTTTCTTTCTTTCTTTCTTTCTTTCTTTCTTTCGTTCTTTCTCTCTTTCTTTCTTCCTTTCTTTCTTTCTTTCTTTCTTTCTTTCTTTCTTTCTTTCTTTCTTTCTTTCTTTCTTTCTTTCTTTCTTTCTTTCTTTCTTTCTTTTTTTTTCTTCCGTTCTTTCATTTAATTTTTTATACTGTAGGAAAAACAAAATGTCCACCAAACCGTAAAATGGTGTTGTTTTTTTTCTCGTTAATACTATGGTATTCAAACTTAGGTATAAAAATAGCATGACATGACCGTGAAAAAAGTACCCCCATTTTGCAAACGTGGTATTCCTGGCTCCCCGGGCTGAGCGCGCTTCCCGCCGTGCGGTTCGCCCGCGCCGCGCCGCAATGCGGCCGCCGAATGCGATAAATCAGACCAAAAAGTGTTACTACCGCAGAGCCGACTCTTACCCCTCCTCCCCCCGCCGCTACATCACCCTCCCGTCCCTGTTGTAGACATCGTCGGCGACGTGACTGGCCGCCGGCGTATTAGACTGCGGTGAGCCTCCTCTCCCCTCCCCTTCTCCAGTCCTCTGGACACGATACTGGACAACGAGTCTGTTACGTCACAGCCACGCTTGCTTGTGTTTTTGTGAGCAACGGCGGCGGCAGAGCGGCGTCTTGAAGAAGAAGAGGGCGAGGAGGAAGATGATTCTCTCGCGGCGTTGTTAGCTCACGTTACGGAAGAAGGGGGCGAATTATGATCATTCATATCGGATTAAGGGGCGTAGAAACGCGCGGGCGATGAGGTGCGTCGCCCTCGCCGTCAACGAAGGTCTCAGGGTGCCCTCCGCCAACTGTAAGAGATACTTGAAAGAGTTACAGAAAATTTTTACATGACTTGTATTTGTAAAATTTCAATTTACTTTTTTTTAAATTACAATAAGAACCACGTACCAACACAAAATTCATTGACAAGCAAGAGTGGGCTGTCGTAAATTTACAACAAGTTTTGTAAATCGTAAATACAAAATTTGTTGTAATTGTACGGAGATGTCTTGCAGTACGGTACTCTGAGTGTACTTAACGTGACTGATGCCGTTAGATTTGATAAAATACAAACACAAGTAGGCATTTCATGACTTACTGCTGTATGGAATTTATTTTCTTGGCGCAATCTATTTTCTATTTGTGGAAAACGGAGACGACGACAACGCTCCTGGGTTTAATTGCGGTTTGATGTCCTGCGGCCACTGCGGATGTAAATCATTGCCGATAAAGGCGACATGAGGTAAGCATTGTCACCGGTCCTTCCGTCCACCCCGGCCGCCAGCCCGCGCTGACGCAAGTCCTATCCGGAACACGCCGGCGCTGCGCCTGCGGGAGGCCATGTTTGGGCGTGCCGGGCTGCGGAGGCACGGGAGGCACGGGAGGCACGCCGGCCAGAGCCGGCCCGGAGGCGGGCGCTGGTTCGGTCTGTCGGCACGCCGGCCGGCGCCGGAGGCTGGGCGGCCGCCGGACCCCGGAGGCCGGACCCGGAGGCTGGGGGACTGGGCAGGGCTGGACCGCCGCCGAGGACCCGGAGCAGCGACAAACAGGCTCGTTGAGCTCTTTTCCGGAAAGCAGGAAACGCAGCCCCGGTCCAGCCCGGCACGGAGCCATACTCGTGGTCAGTATAGAGACGCAGATCGGGAGAGCGACGGCGTCGTATGGTGCATGCCCCCCTCCCCTCCCCTCCCCTCCCCCAACCCCCCACGGCCACAATGCAACGCTATTACAATGTTTCTTTGAACCAAACAGCTTCTTTGCATCTTTAAGGTTTTAATTGAACAGGAGAATTTTTGTGATTAAATCTACGATTTTTTTCATGGAATCAAAAAATGGTAGTTTTGATTCAGAAACAATTCTGTATTCGGGCACATCGAGTAATACTCTTGATACAGAATCTCTTTGTTGTTGCATATCTGCGTTGTGAAGTGTGTGTGTGTGTCCGTGGGTGTGCTGCAGAGTGGCAGTGTGCTGTGCTGCCCGGTGCACAGGCCATCGAGTCAAGCCCGGCCACTTTCGCTCCAAATACGCGTGGCGTCACAACGGCTGCAGTCAGCAGCAGCAGCGCGACGGCGGCGGCGGCGGCGAGTGGGGCGGCCGGAGCAGCAGGACCGGGAGTGGACGACGGGGAGTGCCACACGGACACACACAGATCACATCCGAGGCGTGGCACGGCAAGGCTCGCCCCGCCCCGCCCTGCCCCGCCCCGCCACGCCCCGCTCCGCCCCGCCCCGCCACGCCACGCCCCGCCTCGCTCGGCGGCACGCCACCTCGGCCTGCATGTCGCGCGCGCTCTGGCCCGGGCGCCCACGCCCTCCGCGCCGCGGCGCACTGTAGTGTTTTTCATACCGCACTCCTCGCGGCCTTCCCCTGCCGTCCCCCCGCGGGCCCGCCGTGCCGCTTTACGGTGCGACGACATCATTAGCCGTCATTGGCACGCCAGCGTACGCCTCATTCGCTGCGCCGCCGCGAGGTCCGGACGCTGCTGCCTGCTGGCTGCTAGTTTCGGACGCGGCGGCAGAGAGCCCTCGATATAGCATTCCTCCTCCTCAAGCTGCGCTGCTGGGTCGCGTCGTCGTTCTCCCCCCCC
>NW_026267161.1:2404743-2409958 GCF_000697945.3 Frankliniella occidentalis
GCCCCTGCCGACCCTCGGATAGGCCGCCCGCACAGTTGTGGTGCGCTGCTAGCAAGAGTTTGCCTAACCTGCCAGGCGCTATCCTCTCTGGTAATCAAAACCTCGTAGAACACACATTGAAATATTAAAATTCTCTGATATCAAAAGCTGCACATTTTAAGGAGCCGAAATTTTAAATTTGTCTCTATAAATCTCACTATATTCAAGAGCTTCAGAACATTCTCACCAAAGCACACCGACTATCGCGCTCTCACCAGATGATGAACGCTAACGGTATGGTTACTCCCTGTCCCCTCGTCCCCGGTGCCTCAATACGGGTCACGTGGTCAGTAGGGTCACCCCCCCCCCCAACAACCTCCTCAAATCCTCCGAGGAAGCGGTGGTACGGGCCGCCCGCTGGTGGTGGTGGGCTGCAACATGACGCAACACGCGGACCGGCGCCGCGTTGCTCAATTTTTCGGGCGTTTTATCCGAGCGCGCGGGAAACACGAGAAACAAGCAGGCAGAGTGTGAGGAACCTCAATGAGTAGGGCGGCCAAAGGAGGTAGGAGAACGGCGTGGGGGGAGAGAGAGGAATATAACCGGTGTATTAGCCTCCTTCTCTTGTTTCTCCCGGCTGGACCCCGCCGCCTTGTGTCTATTCTCCTGTCGTCTCCCCCCCCCCTCTTCCTCCTTTTTCCTTTCACCTTCGCCAGTGATCGACTGTAGTGTTGTGCCGGCCTGGCTGTTATGCGGGCGGAAACTATTCGGTGCATTGCATTCCTAAGGACCTGTTTATTTTTATCACTTTATTCTATACTGCGCCCACAGCGCCCAGCGCGACGGCTCACAGTAGGAACGTCTCACCCACCTTGAAGAAGTGGTTGAATAAATAATTGCGATGGTAAAACTTAAACAAAAGTATCTTATGTGCTCTGATGCGGGTGTTTAACCTGTGTAATCGTGCTGTGTGATCGCGCCCTGCGGAATGCCGAGTGACAGCAGCAGACTGCGGTGGAAGGCGGAGCGGGAGCGGAGCGGGAGCGGAGCGGGAGATTATTCGTTTTGTTGGTTTCTTTATTTGAGGCGGGAGAATCGAGAGGAAGGACCTGGCCCGCCGCCGCGCGCACCCGGCTCGCCGAAATAAGTCGGCTCAGTACATAAACCCCCGGCCGGCCAGTTAGTCCCTCCTGGCGGCCGCCGGACAGGCCCGGCCTTAAGGGGGCTTAAGTCAGGTGCAGCAGGGCCGTCTGTACGTGGGCGCGCAAGTGCTTTCGACTTTCGAATACCCGCGCGCGAGCCGAACCTGAATCGCCACAAGTCTGCTCACGTATATTTCAATGAGCATCATCGTCGACGCCCCCCCTTTTTTTTTACTTTTTCGGTGTTCGGTTATTTATTTTCGTCGATGGTTCGTTCCTTCGCGCCCTGTCACGTGCAAAATGGATTTCGGGCGGCGCTCACGAGAAAGGCAGTTATAACCGGATGTGTTTGGGTGTGCGGCGGGGCCGTTGTTAAAAACGTAGTCGCCAAATGAACAGCCAGCAGCCCGCCCATTTGTGCCAAACTTTTCCATTAAACATTTTTTTAAATTCATTTCTTTTTGCGCAAGCGCAAACCAAATGAGCTTTGATTTAAGTATTGAATGCTAATTTAAGAAATGGAACCAGCATCCATTTTCATCTGACAAAATCCCTTATTGCTGCAACGAACGGTTAGAACTTCACTAGGCATTTTTCCGAACCAATAACTTAATGCCTACCACTTCAGTAGCAGAGAACGCCCCAGTTTCCGACTCGGAGGCGTGGCCAGGCCGTGCGAGTGCCACTTTCCCAGAAAATAACTCACTGGCGTTTAATTTATGTGAGCCAAAGGAGAGGACCACAGCCTGCGAGCCCTTCTTATGTAACGGCTGCAAGCTTTTTGGCGGTAGGAGTTCGGCTGCTAAAAGAGAACACAGAACATGGGGTTGTGTAGCCGGGCATCGGAAGCAGGGGGGTCAACAGCGACCCTTGATATTGAAAAGTGAGGGGTAAGAGAGAGAGGAGGGGTGATGAAAGGACGCAGTTCACGCGCAAGTTTTCTGAAAAAAAATCTGCCTTTTCGAAATGCGAATGCACCGAAGAGGATGAGCTGTTTTGTCACGAAAAGGCCCGTTGCAAAGTCGGTGTCGACGCTCCTGGGGCCCGGCGGGTCGGTACCGAGTAGCAGGTGCCGTCTGCCGTCGGCTGGGCGCCCGTTGGGTAGGCAGCCAATTCGACGCCAGTCTGAAGCAAGTAGCGTGTTCACGGCGCCGGGCCGTCCTCTGCCGCTCAGCTCCGGCCGAGAGGCGCCCCCCCCCCCCTCAACCCGCTCCCCGCCGCGCCTGTAAGGAAACGTAAATAAACAGTGAAAATTGGCGTCTCCTCTTCAATACCGATAATTCCTACCCAAATTTATCATAGTATTCTAATCAGAATTTTAGGGTGGCCAGTCTCGTTTTCAGAAAGTCCCTAGTGCCTGTCTCTACCCGAAGGTAAAATTTTCTCGTTTTGATAAATATTGCCGGTTCCAGTTTTCATAAAGATTGCCGTTTGACATTCCAGTTCCAGTTTTGATAATCCGATTGACGTTGATAAATATCTGACTTGCTATAATATTATATTTTGGGAGGCTGTGGGAAAAGGCTTTTTGATATTAATCGCAAGGGATAGTACTTGATGGCTCTGTTCCGGTCATTGTAAGAGGTTAGTGGTGCTCCAGTTTTAGATATTTTTGGAGGCAGAGTAAATGATGCCCGTTATTTAAACTTGGCTCAGTGTAAGCTTTGTTGAAAAGGTGTTGAATGGGCACACTCTTCCCTTCCATGCAGTATGTTAAATATTGTCGTAGGTAATTTGCAAATGGGTGAACAACTTATTGTGCATCTTAGATTGGACATGCAATGCAGTAATGACAATCAAACAATCAATGTGCGTTACAGCTAATTTGCATCTGCTCTATCCACTTCTCTCCTAATAACTGTGGAAAATTTATCTGGGAGATGTGCACAGCCTACAGTACGTACAGAGGGATATGTTATGTACACTTATTACTTGAGTCCAGTGCCAAATTAGTTAAAGACCATGGTCATTTAGAGTACGGGGGGAGAGGCATGTAAAAGTATGTTGTATTATCAATATTCTTTTTCTTTTTATTTTTTTATTTGTAATCTAGCTTTGACAGAGAGCATATTACAAGTTAAAATACATGACACAATGTACCACTTGAAGCTGGCAAAATCATTGTTGAAAAACTCCTCTATTTTGTCGGGCTAGTAAACACCTCTTCAGCACAGCTCTAAATCTTTTTCCATGTTTGATATTCTTGATTTCCTGAGGGAGGTGGTTAAAGAGTCCCCTCTCAATACAATACGGATTACAGTAACTTTTTCAAATTCATTAAGGTGTCTCTTTCTGTGGAAGTCTTTTTCCGCTCAGAAATAATTACTGTGGTGAATAAAGTATTCCGGTAAAGCTGAAATGCAAAAGATAGCGGGGAAGATGAAAGTGGAAAAGCGCTATGCTTCAACATAGGGACTCCCTTTTTCGTGTTGCCTGTATTCTTCTTCATTCCAGCTTTACGGGGCTGCTTTATTAAGTTATGATTGTTAAGTAATAAATAAAAGTAAACATAGCGCTAAAAGTACTATTTAATATGATTGCAGGAACACGGCCAGAAATGTTCTTCACGTGAGCAAAGAAGTCTATGGAGTCATTTTTCCTGAAAGTACAGGTGAGTTGGAATAAAAGTTACAAGAGCTGGTCCAATTTGTCTCTGTTCAGACTCTATTGCTATATTCACTTAAGGCTCCGATTTGGGAAAGCGTATGGGAGAGCGTAAAGCGTAAGCGTAAATCGTAGCGGCTGGGCGTAAATGAGCGGAGTGGGGGTACGCGCTCTAACCTCATCTTGGCTCATTTTCGGTTTTGACGAGTGTTAAAAAGCATTTTCTGGTGTTGTCATGCATTCGGACTACGCTGCGGTGATAATATTACTATTTTAAAGAAGATCTCATACAAAATTTGTGCCAATGCAAGGTTAGGTCGCTACCCGAGCGCTACGCTTTTACGCTTACGCCTACGCTCTCCCTTACGCTTTCCCATATCGGAGCCTTAAGTGAATATAGCATATGAGAAGCTCCCTTTGGTGTGCATCAAAGTTAGGTTTTTAATTGTTTTGTGGTGCCTTGGTCCTTCCCTGAAGATTTCAATCCTCCCCCGTCAAAATGCAGGCTGGCATTGGTTTGTATTGGTCGAGCAGACTCCCCTTTCACTTGCTCTACGTAAATACACATCATGCAACCGACCCTCTACAGCAGAGTTTTTTTCCTGTTACTTTAGCTTGTTCGCCTTAGGAAGCTCAGTTCGAAAGACCACCACTTAAAACTCAAGTTCGTGTGGAGAGGGGTTGTTTCTGGCGGAACCAAAGGTCGTTTTGTGGTCCCCTGGTTCACCCCTGTCGATTCGACTACTTTTCCGTCGAAATCCAGACCCATCAGTTTTCGCTAAAATTACAAAGGCCTTTGTAAATTTGGCCAAAAATGAAAAATTTAAAAATCGCTAGAAATGATTGGGATTAGTGGATTAGTCCTACAGCATCCTCTTTCAATCTCTCCGTCGAAATTTCACGCCGTCGGGCCATTTTAAGTGAGTTACGCTTACGCCTGTCTTTCTTGCAACGGCTCGCCTGCAAGGTAGGCAGCCCATCGTGCGCTGACCGCCAGATTCAAAAGACCACCCTTAAAACTCAAGTTTGTCTGGACAGGGGTGGTTTCTGACGAAACCAAAAGTAGTTTGGTGGTCCCCTGGTTCACCCCTGTCGAATCGACTTCTTTTCCGTCGAAATCCGGACCCATCAATTTTTGCTAAAAACACAAAGGCTATAGCCTTTGTAAATTTGGCCAAAAATGAAAAAATTAAAAATCGCTGGAAATGGTTGGGATTGGTCCGACAGCATCCTCTTTCAATATCTCCGTCGAAATTTCAAGCCGCCGGGCCATTTTAAGTGAGTTACGCCTGTTTTACTCGGACCGGCTAGCGCGCCAGATTCAAAAGACCACCCCTTAAAACTCAAGTTTCTCTGGACAGGGGTGGTTTCTGGCGGAACCAAAAGTAGTCTTGTGGTCCCCTGGTTCACCTCTGTCGATTCGACTACTTTTCCGTCGAAATCCGGACCCATCAATTTTCGCTAAAAACACAAAGGCTATAGCCTTTGTA
>NW_026267161.1:2410008-2410782 GCF_000697945.3 Frankliniella occidentalis
GGGCTGGGGGTGGGGGAGATCCGCCCGGAGGAGATCGAGTGACAAGAGCACGGCGGGGCTGCGTCGCGTTAGCAGCGGAGCCAGCGGCCCCTCTGTTAGCATCCTCATCAGGATAACAAGGGCCATGTCACGGCGTCACGCCAGCCAACCGTGTCGCAGGGGGCAAAAGTTAACTGGTCCGGCTCGGCAGCGAGCGGAAACAACAACGACAACTAAATGGCAACGAAACGCCGTGACCTTCACGGGACTCCTTGAATATGCGCCAAATTTTGTCCTGCTTTCACATACGACGCCAAATTCTAACAGTCTAGAGAAAATTGAAAAGCTTGCCACAAATTTACAGTCTCCAGTTCATAAGACTGACCAAGTTTGCTCGAAAGTTTGGCAGCCTTCAAAAGACTTTGTAGAACGGGAAGGCAAATTTTTTTGCGAAGCACCCAGAATGCTGCTGGGGAGGTCTCTGGGCGGTCACTGGACCACATAGCATTCGATCGGTCCCCAGCTCCGAGAAATCACCATCACCGCCATGAGCTCTAGCAGGGGGCAAAACATCCAAACGACGCATCCACTGTACCTAGAACTTGCGAGGCCTTCGTAGAACTCCGAGCAAAACAGGGTGTCAGCTCCGGCGCGAGATGGGTGCCTGCCACTCCCCAGCCGAGGGGTTGTCGGTCTCGTTACCCGGCGCGCTGAGGCGGGCGCTGAGGCGGCCCCGGGCCCCTCGGGCCCCGCGGCGGTGGGTGCGCGCCCCCGTGTGAGTGAGGGGGGAGGGGG
>NW_026267161.1:2410832-2417910 GCF_000697945.3 Frankliniella occidentalis
ATGTAAAATGTTGGATAGTATTTTAATTCTTTATTGTTTCTAACATTATAATCTTAAGTCTTCCTCAAGTAGCTGGCTTGTTTCTGCTGGTGACTTGGGGCGACTTTGGTGACCTGAAAAAGAATGAAAAAAATATAAGTAAATTCAAATTATCTCAGAGTTCAACGCAAACGTGTTCTGGTCCATCTGTATCACTGTGACGCCAGCTCATCGTATGAACTTTCTATGTTACAGGTGGCCAGCTTCAAGTCCAGGCACATCCCTTTGGACAAGAACCAGCATCACTTCCTATTTTACTACGACTGTACCAGATAAATGAAATAAATAATAGCATTACTGTAACTGACTCTCTGATGATTTGCCTCTCTCACTTCCCTCCACTAAAATCAACACACGACAACATATTTTAGGATCAAGTAATAAGCGGTGTATGTGGAGATAGCAAAGAGACAGCAAAGATATAGCAAGAAGTAACCCCCTAATAGAAACAAATACCAAAATAAACTTTTACCCATCATGACTCTACCATAATATATTGATATTTTTTTGTTAAAATTACATAAAAAGTCAAAACTTACCAGATTAATTCCTGTGATCATGAGAAAAAGGGGCCATTTCTCATGCTGTGCTGTGACGCCGATATAGCATACATTGGGTGATAGCTGACGGCTGCGTAGCTGATATGTCAAGCGCAAATGCAACTCATGGACGGTCTTCCTGCAACAAGGGTAAAAACAGAATTTTGGTCTTCATATATCATGGTTACACCAACTCCTCTACAGGGAGCTCCATAACATTAACTTGCCATGCTTCAAAAGCATTGCCTCGGACAAACAATGTCAACTCAACGTCAAACGTTCACTGGTGGAATAGATTGATATTCATGCACTTTTCACTCTGTTTCCATATTATTTACTTTACATTTCTATCAATTATTAAAGAACTAAAGAGAAAAAGAGCATTCAGTTGGCAGGAGCTGGAATATTTCTGCCTGTCTTTGAACAGAAAAAAGTGTTAAGTCAATGAGGATTTATGAACCTAAACACATCATAATTAATATTTGTAAGATTTCATGAAAATAAATAAGGTAAAACTTTTTTGTAAGCCCTTGTTTCTTTCATTCCCTTTCCCTATCCTTGGTGCAGCAGAAAGGTTAAAGACATTATCGGTTCTCAGACTTCAAAATTTATTCTAAATTTAAACAAAAAATTAGAATCCTACTTGAAAAACTAAAAAACATTGGGGACTATATCTGAGATTAAAAGCGGTTATTCCCCAAGGACACAAAATGAGCAAACTGGCACTCGTTTCTATTATAAAAACATCTTCACATGATAATACTGAGTATTATATTATTTCGTTTTGTACCCGCAGGAAGAGAGTCATAAATTAGAGCTGTGAGAGTGACGGAATGAGGAGCGGGGGGCTACAATTACTCTCAATGGCCTTAGTTACATTCACTGCACCAACTTAATGAAAAATATCAATCAATTTTTAATTTGAGGCTATTTGAGGCTTTCATTACTCATTCTTCACCAGCCCACTTCACCTTCTTGGTAGGAAGAACGAGAATTGATCTCAGTGCGGTGTCATCCTTTATGAACTGTTTGCACTTTCATCTAGGAACACATAACACCTCCAGACATGATACGTAGTAGTACGATTGTAGAGCAAAAGACGCTGGTCTTAATTAAAGCAATGAACTTTTTTGTTAGGTTTAATGGTATCATTCATTTTGAACACTCGTGTTTTGCGAGTTTTCATTCTCTCTAGATTCAACATCTATGAAATACCAACAGCTCAGTAAAAGTGAATATAAGAAATTTTAAAAATTCATTTATTTAAATTTGCCTTAGAGAGAAATGTCGAAAAAAGTTTGGCACATGGTAGTAAATTCAAAATGAGGTTATGTAGCTAAGTTTGCTTTCTTCCGCATCTACGCATGGACAGAGGTGTCTCTATGACACGATATTGACAAATCTAAAATTTACGAATATGAACTAGATAAAAAAGAAAATAAGAACAGCAGTTTCTTACCTTCGCAAAGTCACAAACAACCAAAAGTCAAACGAACTCTTTCTGTAAACAACAGTGTTGCACGTGATTGCACGGAGTAGTCTCGTTGCAGGTATGTGAGTCCAGATAGGTTGGCGTTCGCTAGAGTACGGGGTATCGCCGCTCGGGCGCTGAGGGTAGGCCACCATATCCACACAGACACCTGGCGGGCGGGCCTACCTGACGCGCCGCAGGCGTTGTCATTCGCCTTAGGTCTGTAAAGTTAGCGCCGTTCGCGTGCGTGCGTCGAGTGTGAAGTCACCGCAGTCGCGGATTATTGGACAAAACTTCCGATCTCGTCCACTTTTGATGAACTTGAAGTCGTTACATCTAAGAAGAAACCAAGGGCTTTAATTTGGTACCGAATATGTCACTCTCTCTCGAACTGCGATGCTGGCTTCCGATATTGTCATTCGAGGGAGAATTTTTTTTGTAACGAATGAAAGTTCTTGGTTTCATCCGAAAAACGCCGGCTTAAGGTTTCATGAAAAGTGCTTGAGAATTGACGGTGCCAAGCGGACTTTGTCTTTGGTCTACAGTGGGTTCGTGTCAAGCTGCCCGTGGCTACAAACAGGGTCGTTGTTTGAGAAGGGGCGATCGCCCTAAGAAGCCATGGCATGTTGGCAATTCACTGCACCAAACCCATGCATGTAGGCAACCCGCAGAACATCATCCCCGCCTAGCTGATAGTTGGACAGAGGCAAGGGCAGAGGGACCCCGGCCCCTTCCCCACAGGTTTAGGAGAGGTGACCTGGCGTGATATTGCCGTTTGAATCAAAATGTCACCCATTCTTTAAAGACATAGACTCTATTGGGCGATCTGGACTTACCAATATATTTAGCTAGGGCAGCGCAGGGCTAAAAAGAAAAGACCAGAAAAGTGAAGCAGGCTCGAAGGAACTTTGTGCCTGTTGTAGTGTTTTGCTGCTTCGGTGATGTGAGCTGAGTTTTAATTCCTGCAGGTGGTCCATGGACCTGAGCCCATGGTGACATTGTAAAAGGTGAGCGCCATACCTGCTTCGTAGCTTCCACAACTGTAATATATGTAGTACCAGGATGTAAAATTAATTTAAAAAAATAGAAAACTTTACTGAACAATGGATTTAATGCAATCATATTTATTGGATTTATTGGCCCGGCCACAAAATATATTTTCTCTCTCTCTATCTATCTCTCTTGCTATATTTTCTTGTACAATGTATTCACTAGCTTAAGTTTTGTGTCCAGGTACATTTTACGCCACAGAAATTAATTAGGAGGAAAGTTTCAGTCTAGTTCCCTAGATCGATTTGCCAACACTTGCTGCTTAAATAGTATTTGTTCTTTCATTATCATTAAATTTTGTGATTACTGGCCTGCTATTTTCTGGAATGTGGCGATTGACTTAGTAATCAATTTATGCTTATTATCAATATGATATGTTGGATGGAAAGATGCTAAAGTTTATGACTATAGTACACCAGTTTACACACTAAAAGAAGAACATTATTCTTACAAGACATTTTTGGTAGAGTTATTGCCAGTAGTGCATTAATACTGAAAAACACTTATAGTGGATTAGAAAATAACTAATTCAGTCCTAAGAAGACACAATTATAGTAATGTAGACAGAAAGGCTTCATTCCATTCATCAATCTTTCCACAATTTTACACAAACTCTATTTTTTATATTTTCTTTGTGCAATTGCAATTGTTAAGGCATGCCATTAAAGTTTCAAAGAGCTGCGATCACAGATTGTGTAGCAACCGCAAACCCCCAACCACAACGAGCAACGTTTTACAGAGTTCATTAGGATGGTCCTCACAAGAAGGGAATACTTAACAGAATGAAAAGATATGACAAACATTATCAGCAAATGATTGACTAGGCTATAAAGATTCTCCACCTCGTGGGAGTTCTTCGGAAGAGTCCGAGGTGGAATCCACCCGGGGCAAAAGCGAGCTCCCTTCCGACAACTCTAGATCTGAACTTTGTGAGAGGATACTTTCCAGCGCCGGCCCCTGTTTAGAAATTAGAAATAAAATTGACATTAAAAGCTCCGCTTCTCAAATGAGATCGTCAAGTAACGTTAAAGCGAGGAAGCGCCCGTACCGGCGACAGCTTGGGCAGGACGAGAGGGACGGTGGCCGTGGCGGGGACGTCCAGGATGGCGGGGCGCTGCCTCGACGTGTCCAGCTCCTTCCAGCGCTCCAGGTTGGCCCGGCACTCGTCGAGGAGGGGCTTGGTGCTGGGGATGAGTGCGCTCAGCAGCGAGTAGCACGGCAGGCAGATGCCGGTCAGGAAGCCCACCTGCAGCACATAAATAAATAACGTGTTTCAAGGGCATAGCTTGAAAATTTCCAAAATTTCCCGGAAATTTTCCAAAAAATTCTCGAAAATTTCCGGAATATAACGAAAAACTTCCAAAGTTTTGGAAATTTTCAATTTTTTCCCAAAAATTTTCCGCTTTTTCCCTCGTTTTCCTCCGCGCTTCCGCAAGCTTCTCTCTGACCTGAGAGGCGGCCTGCGCCTCCGGCTGGGTGCGGTCCATCATGGGGATGGGCACCCTGCCCGCGGCCCGCTCCTCGTCGCCCTGCTGGTAGAACTCCTCGAAGATGACCTTGACCGTCATGACCTGCAGCTCCCAGGGCTTGGCGCTGGCAGACAGGTCGCTCGCCGTCATGGCGATGGCCTTGAGGTACAGCCTGCGGGCACACGTCAAAACGGGACACTTCACAGACAAGTTGTAGACGAACGTGTAGGTGTAGAATTAGAGCAGCACAAGAACATTGTAAGGGCTGCAAGTTTAACATGCGGCACGTTATCATGATGCTTGGGTTTGTGATTTTATAGCGACTGCAAGGACCCACCTGTGCTCGGGGTTCTCCCACGAGAAGGCGTTGTTGCTGACGAGGCGCGTCAGCCGCTCGCGGTTCGGGAAGAAGGCGGCCAGGTCCGTGGCGAGGATGCAGTGCTTGAGCAGCCCCAGCACGTGCTTGTACTCGCTGTTGGTCAGCTTCTGGAAGATGTTGTGGCCCTGCTGCTGCAGGATGGCGACCGTCTGGTTGAAGTGGTGGTGCTCCATCGTGGACGTGCTGTACACCGAGGCCAGGGGCGACTCGGTCTCCAGCATGAACTGGTTGTTCTTGCCGCGGTGGTCCAGATCGTGGCAGAGCGAGCCGATGTACAGCGCCAGGGCCTGCAAGATGGAGGGGGTGAGCGGTTAGACCTGGCGGCCACCCAGAGGACCCGCCGGGCGCGCGTCGCGACTCTCACCTCCTCCTCTCTGAACACGTCGCCACAGTGTTTGATGATGGCGTACATGGTGTTGGCCACGGAGAAGCCGTGGGTCCAGTTGTGGTACGGCACCCTCCGGTAGTTCTTGCGCACCGTGAGCGCAAAGCGGATCAGACTGTCCTCGTCGAAGCGGCTCAGCCCGAACAGGTCCTTGAACATGTACACGGCGTGGCGCGCCTTCTCCAGGTCGTCGATCTCGAACACGTTGAAATGGAACCTGCAATCGGAAAATAGGCGGGTTGTGAGATCTAACGTGTCGATGTGTCGCCAATGTGGTCTATAAATTCGACATAAAGTTGGAAATTTCCTGAAAATTTCTGAAATTTTCGAAAAAATTAAGAAAATTTCCGGAAACTTCAAGGACTTCCAACTCTTTTTCGACATCAGTAAAATCATTTTGGCCGAATTGCCAGGAACTGTCCACTCACTGGTCGACCAGGGGCATGTGGTCGGGCACGCCCTTTTCCAGCATGTCCTGCACCTCGTCGTCCAGGCACGTGTTGTGGTAGCTGAGCACGTCGAGCGCCACGCGGTACTTCTGCTCCGAGCGCCGGATCTTGTCGTAGAGCTTGGCGTGGTGCAGGGCCAGGCCGCAGTACACGGCGAACGTCTCAAAGGCCTCCTCATCCTCCTGAACCAGACAGCGACAAAGCGTGAGGCATTTTTCTTTGTTTTGTTTATCATGGCGTAATAAGCCCGTCTCTCCTCGACTATTTAGAATGAGAAACATTTCACGGTCGACGACAAATAGTCGTCCAGAAAGTACCAGGTGATTCAGAGAAGACGCAGGAGCGGGCGGGTTTGCCTACTCGCTCTGCCCGTAAGGCGCCATCAGGGCGCCACGGCCCATTAGGTGGGCAAACCCGCCCGCACTGAGTCACCCGGCACGTCCTTTTTCCTTAGTTTCACTCGTCAAATCTCAGGAGCTCGGCGCCTCCGAGACTGAGGGTAGGCCACCCCGCAGTACACCCGCATGCAATATGTTGCCTATCTACCAGGCGCTATGAGAGCTCGCAGAGGCTCAACTTTGCAAGGTTTGTTTGTAGCGGCAAATGACGGACGAACTACCTGGTATTGCATTTTTTCGGCGTACCTTGTTGAAGGTGCCGGAGCGCTTGTTGACCATCTGCACGACGCCGATGAGCTGGCCGTGGATGAAGATGGGCATGCAGAGGATGGAGCGGGTGTGGTAGCCCGTGAGCTGGTCCACGGAGCGGTTGAAGCGCGGGTCCGAGTAGGCGTCCGGGATGTTGAGCACCTCGCCGGTGCGCGCCACCTGGCCGGCGATGCCCGTGCCCATGGGGAAGCGGATCTCCTCGGTGTGCATGCGGTGCGCCGACGTGAGCGAGTCCTCGGAGCCCGCCCCGGAGCCCGCGTCCAGCCCGTGGCGGCCGTGCTGCTGTTGTTGTTGTTGCTGCTGCTGCTGCTGCTGCTGCTGCTGCTGCTGCTGCTGCTGCGTCGGCTGCGGCTGCTCCTCGCCGCCCACGTCGAAGATGCGCGCATACAGCTCGCCGGAGCGCGCGTCCAGCAGGAACAGCGAGGCGCGGTCCGCGTCCACCAGCCGCTGCGCGAAGTTCATCACCTTGGTCACCAGCACGTCCATGCTCACCATGTCCTGGAAGATGGACCTGTGAACGAGCAGAAAAATTAGTTTATTGCTAAAATGTACAGAGAGTTTCTCCTTGCTTTTTATTTTTACCCTTCAAAAATTAATTAAATTAAAAGAGTAACAATTTATAATGTAGT
>NW_026267161.1:2425270-2425968 GCF_000697945.3 Frankliniella occidentalis
AAAATGAAGGCGCGAAAAGAGAGAGAGGGGGGGGGATGGGGGGGGGGGGCGATCTCGTCATCGTATTACAGTGTACGAACGGGCGACGGTGGAAAACCGCAGCACAGGCACAGAGATCCACCGCCATCCGCTTGGCGGAAACTACTATTCCGCAAACGAATTGCGTCTCTCCTCTGCGCTCCTCTGCCTGTCTCTTTCTCTCCCTCGCACTCACCCTTTATCTCTCTCTCCCTCCCTCTCTCTCTGTTTCGCTTGCTCAATCGGTGCTGTTTCTCTCCCTCTCCGGTCCAATCTCGTACAATATATATATATACTGACCGTGGTATTTATTGATCGAGCCTCAACACAGTGGTATAGAGAATAGCAGTGAACCGTCGTTGTTTGGTAAAACAGTGGAGCGAATACACCCGGACCCGGGCCGTTTCCCAACCCGTTTGCTGCACGCACCGCAGCGGGCTGCGCTATTCTCAGTGCGTTATTTGCACACTTAATCTCCTCTTTTTCTTTTTTGTTTTCCGCTCACTTTTTCTTTCCTCGTTGCTCGCTCATCAAAGTCAGACGGCAAACTGCTTGTCAGGGGCAGCTTGACAGAGCCCCCTCCCTCCGCTCTCCGCTCCTCTCCCCCCACCCGCGAGCTGCCCCCCGGGGACGGGATAGGAGGCCCCATGGGGTGAGGAGGGCGAAGGGGAGAGAGGGGC
>NW_026267161.1:2427335-2428114 GCF_000697945.3 Frankliniella occidentalis
GGAGGGGAAGGAGTTCCGTGGAGAGTCGAAGGAGAGGCGTGGCGGAGGGGAGAGGGCGTCCCGCCGGTTATTAAATTCCATCACATGTCGCAGGCGGCGGCGCTGCTGCGGCGTGGCGGGACGAGTAAAGGGTTTTGCGTGGCCGCCCCGCCCCGCCCGCTCTAAGAATAACGCGTCGACGGCAACAGCGCATTCCATACTCGTTCTCGCGCCCTTTCGAAGAAAGAGAAAAGCGCCCCCCAACAGGCGCGCGGGGAATTTGAATTTGCAACACGTAGTAAGCAGTTTATGAAAAGAGAGGAGAGGGGGGAAGGGGTTTGAAGAAAGAACGAGGCCGAGAGAGTAAACGACGACGGTCAGAGGGAGTGAAAGGAGGGGGGGAGAGCGAGAGGCGAGGACTAGGGGAGTGGGGTACGCGTTAACACGTCCCTTGTGGCATGACCACTATGTGTTCACGCTCCCATTTTAAATCATGTGACAATGAGTCGGTCATTGCCAATTTTGGCAATGAGCGGAAATAATTTTTCAAAGTTCTTCTTAGTCATTAGCATTGAACATTGCCGAACTGTCGGCAATGAAGGGTCATCGCCAAAATATTAGCATTGAAGGTTCATCGCCAAAAATCTGGCGATTGCCACAAAAGGTATTGATCATCGACCAAAATGGCAATGATTAATACCTCTAAAATAACAGTGCAAAAATGATCCGCAGGGAACGTAACGTGTTAATTGACCAATACAGCTATCATGCTTACGATGTTTTACCCCATTATGAGGGGG
>NW_026267162.1:0-363 GCF_000697945.3 Frankliniella occidentalis
AAACTGGCCGACAACCTGTGCTGCAGGGTCATCCAGGTTATGGAATATATGTTGCCGGGTGTTGCAGACAGTGCAAAAGTGCTCATTCCCAGGCACATTGGCGCAATTGTCGCATACGGCTTGTGACACAAGGAGGTTTGGTCGATGTTCAAACGTGTCCTTTTTACCATCTACTGGGTCGCACTGAGTGGTCTCAATGTCATAGAAGACCGTGACGTACTTCCAACCCTTCTTTTTGTCTTTTTCCTGCCAGCTTGTCATGTAACATAGGTGGTTCTCCTTCACATTCTCCCTGCAATTTTTGCAGTAAATGAAGCCACAGACATGTTTACCGGACTTCAGAGTGTTGTAGCTCTTTTCACA
>NW_026267162.1:5463-6437 GCF_000697945.3 Frankliniella occidentalis
GGTAAAGACGTGTTCGAACCGGTGCGCGGCGGCCGTGTGCGGGCGGCAGGACCCGGGTGGTCCCCCGTACGGACGGCTCCGGGCGCGGCTACCTCGCGGTGCGTTAAGCGCTGTTTTGACCGGTGTCGGGCGACACGTTACAACCTGTTAGCACTACGTACGACAGAATTTAGGGATTCAGAAGAAATCGACTTAGGTTGCGACGGGACCCGTCACAGAGCGGACCTAGGCAGCTAGGTTAGGCCCCATAACTTACGCCCCTCGGGCAATCCTCGATTGGTTATGTTAAGGGTTGATAAGACCCACCCCTCCGACAATCCTCGATAGGTTATGTAAGCCCCGCCACTTACGCCCCTCCACCAATCCTCGATAGGTTGTGTTAGGGGATGATAAGATCTAGGTTAGGTTGAGTTAGGGGATGATAAGATAGGGGTTAGGTTGAGTTCGGGAGCTAGACTCACCCCTTGGGTTGGGTTAGGCTCCCCGAAAGACACCCCTAAAATTAGGTAGGAGTTAGACACCCCCAAGGTACCCCGAAAATTAGGTTAGGTTGGGTTCCGACCCCAAAAGAGCGGCGCTGGGACATTACCCCACCAAATTATCAGACCGGTAGAATGGGGTATCAAGATGGCGGACCGGTAGAATGGGGTATCTTTACTACTGGTCGCCGTCCAATGCACCCCAGAACGCCCATTTCTCCGAACAGGAAAACTGCCCTTGTTCTGTGAGCATTTAGCTCTCAAGTTCAGGGTGACCCGCACACCGCACACCCAGCCTTGAGCAGGTGTGTAGGCGCCTTGCCTACTTTGTACAGGCGCCGTGGTGAGAGGCGGAAGGCAATAAGTTCGCCCGCACATAGTATGACTATGAAGTATTTAAGGGTCTGGCGACCCTGAAAGAGGGGTTTTCGCCTTTGACTTAAAGTGCATGCAAGTACTTGGACCAAGTGCATGCATGTTTCTCACCCAAAAATG
>NW_026267162.1:6857-7375 GCF_000697945.3 Frankliniella occidentalis
TGGTCGCCGTCCAATGCACCCCAGAACGCCCATTTCTCCGAACAGGAAAACTGCCCTTGTTCTGTGAGCATTTAGCTCTCAAGTTCAGGGTGACCAGCACACCCTGCCTTGAGCAGGTGTGTAGGCGCTTTGCCTACTTTGTAACGGTAGAACAGGCGCCGTGGTGAGAGGCGGAAGGCAATAAGTTCGCCCGCATACATAGTATTATGACTTCGAAGTTTTTAAGGGTCTGGCGACCCTGAAAGGGGAGTTTTCGCCTTTGACTCAAAGTGCATGCAAGTACTTGGACCAAGTGAATGCATGTCTCTCACCCAAAAATGCGTTCTCAGTTTCAGAACAGTGCCCTTGATCGAAGATTGGAATCGGGAATAAGCACCCAGCACCGCAACCGCACGCGCTTTGGATCGAGACAAAGATCTTCTTGTCATATTTGGATGCAGTTGTCTCGTCTGGAGAAATGAGTTTCTGGGTGTGCAGGGGCGCGACGAATGAGACGGGAGTGGTCCGGGCCCGGACTT
>NW_026267162.1:7425-8468 GCF_000697945.3 Frankliniella occidentalis
CGCCCCGGCCCCGGGCCCCGCCTGTCACCGTCGCAGCGGTCGGGTCGGGCCGCCAGGGGGAGCTGCGCCAAACGCGTTTGGGTGCGATAGCAACAGGCCTGAGTCGTGTACGCTGCGTAAGGCCGAGTACTACCACCATGACTACCACGCCCCCACGTATCCCACGCCCATCTGTCCAGACGCAAAGTGAAGCAAATTTCAATACTTTGATACCTGTTTTTCTACCAGTAATTTTTAGTGTACACACACGACGCCGTATATTTTCTTGTGAAGCGTTCCCCCCATTGGGTATAGACACTGTTGCTGAGCCGCTCCTTCGCTGCCGCGTCCGGTTTCTCTCACTGCTCCGCGCTGCTCCGGGTAGCCGGAGGGGCTCTTCTTGCCGAATTCCCCGCCATTATACGTATTGAGCTGTTCCGAGAAGACGCAGCAGCTCTCTGATGTGCAGCGGCCGGGGGCCGTGTCGCCGTATCGCTGTGTGACCCACCCGGACGTGAACGTGCTGCACTGCACGGAACAAATGTGTTTTCTTCTTTCTCTCAGCGGGCTGACACTCGAAGAAAACAAATCTGTAAACAGTTGAAGCAGTCCGCGTCCGGCAAAGGTGAAATGAATAAAAGCACTTTTTATTTGTATACATTTATTTTGTTAAATTTATTGTAAATTTTACGCTAGTGCAAAAAATTCCATCAGTGGCACATCGGCGGAGCGTACAAGCGTAAGAACGTATTGTACAGTGGAAGTCTACGTTTGAAAATCTCTCCCACTTGTAGGTGTGTGCTTGTTGCACATTTGAAGGCGTGTGAAAACCCATTTGTACTCTTGTACGCGTAAGCCCAAGTATTCTCGGAATTTCGCGCATCTCTTCACCTTCAAGTTTACGAATGCAACTTTACGCGCCTACAAATGTGCGACATTCACACACATTTGTTGTATCACGTGACCCCAGCCGTGTGCCCCTCCCGGTATGTCCGCGCCGCGCGAGGGGTAGGGCTGTCTGAAAACAAGTGACTGTTGATACTGGCTGGGCGGCGTGGGGAGGC
>NW_026267162.1:8518-15485 GCF_000697945.3 Frankliniella occidentalis
CACGAGCAGGACGTGGGTCTTTGGCCCAAAGGACTGCAGATAGTCCAGGAACTGCCCCATAACTTGTGCGGCAGGATCATCCAGGTTGTGGAATACCTGTTGCCGGGTATTGCAGACAGTGCAAAAGTGCTCATTGCCAGGCACATTGGCACAATTGTCGCATACGGCTTGTGACACAAGGAGGTTTGGCCTGTGTTCAAAGGTGTCCTCTTTACCGTCTACTGGGTCGCACTGAGTGGTCTCAATATCATAGAAGACCGTAACATACTTCCACCCCTTCTTTTTGTCTTTTTCCTGCCAGCTAGTCATGTAACAAAGGTGGTTCTCCTTCACATTCTCCCTGCAATTTTTGCAGTAAATGAAGCCACAGACATGTTTACCGGACTTCAGAGTGTTGTAGCTCTTTTCACATGTAGGGCAGAATCTGAATACCTCACACTTGGTGAAGTCAGAATTCCGCATCTTAACTGTCTTATGATGTTGAAGGCATGTATCACCTGAAAACTGGTGGTGACAGTCAGGGCATCGCACTAGAGGGACAGTGGGATCATCATGTATTACGCCGGCAAAGCAGCGCCAGCAAGAGCCCTCACATCGGTGGTCGTCCTTGTTGTTGTAAAAAACAACACATTTTTCACACTGCAATTGAGTTTCAAATGCCTGGCAAGGATACAATATGGCGGAGAAATGTTCTTTGTGTAGGAGAAGGTACACATTCTTACGCCCGGCGCTGTAAGGCCCTTTGAAAACGCACTCCTTGCCATGTTTGTCTGTAAAGACACAGAGGCGATAATCAGGCAATATGTCTTGCATTCGCCTGACCTCGTCCAGACCACAAGCCTGGTCGTAGCCAATGTGAGCATTGGCACACAATGTTTTGGCACCTTTCAGTTGTACGCCCGATTCGGGTTGCTTCAGCCGAGCAAAGGTAGAGTGTGCCATACCCTCTCTGGACTTTGCTACAAAGATACTCCTTGCCAAGCACATGGAGTCCCGTGTGTTGTCAGGCGAAAAGATGGTTTTATGGTCAATCATTCTCTGTAGCCATTGGTCCATGGTCTCGTTGGGCACTTTATTCGTGCGACGACCTCCGGCTTTGGGGGTAGGGACATGAATAAAGCTAACTTTCAACTGCCCGTTTGCCATAAAGGCCTGATTAGAGTTCAGGACACGGCCTAGCTTATCAAGGACCACTTGCCCATTGAGCTGGTCAACCCTTCTCATACTGAACCACAAGGGATTATCAATGTTTTTAGCACTCTCTATTTCGAGGATGACCCTGTCATCGTCTTTTGCGTTGACAGCCTGTCTCTGTCTTTGCAACATAGTGTCGAAGAGAGAGACCACCAGGTCCTCCGACGGAAGAGTATCGGCAAGGCCCCTGACCATCACTACCTCCTCGCGGAACTTAGTGTTGAAGCGTTTCAGCTTCCGTTCCCGACTTTGGAGTACTTGTAGGGTAGGACCTTCCTCCTGTTCCTCCTCATCCTCTTCCAGAGATCGCTTGGCCGCCTCAGGTTGCGGAGAGGGTGAACGTGGTCGCGATGGACCAGCTGGAGGTGTAGTTGGTCGTGGCGGCTCCGTGAGTGGTGTAGCGGAGCGCGCCAGTGTTGTGTGAGTATGGGGTGTAGGAATGGGATCAGCTGATCCTTGCCCCACCATAGCCAAAGCCATGCGGTAGGTGACTTGGGCATTTGGATCGGCATTCCCATGCACACGAGTGTGAGCAAGATGGCCTACAAGTAGAAAAGGCACGATCCTTGGATCGGCCCGATCTGCAGGTGATGCGTTAAGGAGAGCGAGGAGTATCTCCGTATACGCTTGAGAAAGATATTGGTCTGTATAATAACAGCCACCTTCCCACTCTGACAGAATTTCTCTTACAAGAGAAGACATGGCAATAGCTCAGAAGCAAGAGCTTAACCAGGGCTCGCGAAGAGCAAAGACTTTAATAGCACGAAGGCTAAGAATAGCACGAAGGCTAAGAATAGCACGAAGGCTAAGAATAGCACGAAGGCTAAGAATAGCACGAAGGCTAAGAAGTAAGGCTCACAGAGAGCATACACTTTCACAGCACGAAGGCTGAGAAGAACAACGAGAGACTGGACAGTCAAATCTGGCGCTAACAGCAGCACAGCGGAAACCAAAGCAGAACTCCAAATTTCTTCTAACACCCACAGTCTATCACGCTACTGAATGGTAGAGAAAACTTGTCGCACAATGCAGTCAATGGTGACGGATGGAGATTTTCAGCCCTAATGTCATTACTCTAGCGTGGCGGGTACCTACCGCGAACTAACTCCTGGTGCACAGCGCTGTGCGCGCTCTGGTGGCGGACATTGGAACTACTTCGGCGAGGTGCATCATGATGCGAGCGGGGCGTGCCGGGGGTAGCGACGGGCAAGGAAACTAAAGTTAACAGTGCAGTGACCGGTGATAGGTTTGGCATATAATAGCGTGGGGTAGTGCCGGTGTTATTAGCTCGCGCGGCTGATATCGTTCCTCAAATGTGTTAGGTACTTCCCCTGATTATCTCGTTACATTATGTGGCAGATCTTAGAGCGAGAAGGGGCAACTACAACTCGGTGCTACTGAGTGTTGCTCAGTAGAACATCACTCGGCACCGCTAGGTGGCGCTTGCGTTCTTATCTCGCGCAGCTGATACCGTTCCTCAAATGTATGAGGTACTCCCACCTCTCGCTACATACGGAACAGTTCCGCATTTTTTGAGCCATACTCCACTTCGGGCAGTTGATAGGACCCATCAATATGTGGCGCTAGTGTTCTTAGCTCTCGCGGCTGATATCGCACCTCAAATGTATGACGTTCCCCACACGATTTTCTCACTAGGCGGATTGCTCAATCCTGATTTTTGAAGTCTGACATCCAAGGGTTGTCTCGCGGCCGCGGTGAGCATGGCGGCTTCCTCGACGGCTACCTCGACGGCGACCTTACCCGGGCGGACTCCTCACCCGGGCGGCGACTACCCCGTGGTCCCGGTGGTGCGCGGGACCCGGGCGGATGGTGGGACCCAGGCGGCGACTACCTCGCGGGCGGCGGACTCGGTGCGCGGGCGGACTCCTCGACGGCCACCTCACCCGGGCGGTGGTTAGGCGCTATTTTGACCGGTGTCGGGTGACATGTTACAACCTGTTTCCAGGTTAGCGTCACTTACGACCTTAGGTTAGGTTAACAGCCAGTACGGTGGCAACTTGGGTTAGGTTGATGCGAGTCAAGAGCGGAAGAATGGGGGACATAAAATGAGGTGAACGCCTGACAAGACCGGAAGAATGGGGCACCAAGATGGTGGCACGCTGTTAGGTTAGGTTACACGCTCCAAAGATACCATTCATTTGCGACGAGTCGTGACCCGTCACAGAGCGGACCTAGGCATCTAGGTTAGGCCCCATCTCTTACGCCCCTCCGCCAATCCTCGATAGGTTAGGTTAGGGTTGACCACCATCCCTCGGGCGATCCTCGTTAGGCTAGGTTAAGCCCCCGTAACTTACGCCCCTCGGCCAATCCTCGATAGGTTAGGTTGAGTTAGGGGATGATAAGACCCACCCCTTGGGTTGGGTTAGGCTCCCCGAAAGACACCCCTAAAATTAGGTAGGAGTTAGACACCCCCAAGGTACCCCGAAAATTAGGTTAGGTTGGGTTGCGAGCCGAAAAGAGCGGCGCTGTGACATTACCCCACCAAATTATCAGACCGGTAGAATGGGGTATCAAGATGGCGGACCGGTAGAATGGGGTATCTTTACTACTATTACCATATGTGATCAATGCAGCAACACGCACTTGCACTGTGCCCTAGTTTCTGATTGTATCTTATAGCGCGCAAATGACGTCCCTTTGCGACGAAGACGTATACCACCAGGCAGCTGATTTGCCCCCCGCCCCCACTCGGTAGTCCTGCTGCACCACGTGCAGCACGCATGCGGGTGGGTCTGCATACGCCGGTAAAACAAAGTTGTGAATTAACACCTTTCCAGGGGCGTTAAAGTCAAAATGCGTAAACGTTTTAGTTTTTCCAAAATATTTTCTGATGAAGCAAACCAAGGTTTGTAGAACTTATATTTTCGTATTCAGCTCAAAATTCCGCTTCGATCAAGCCTACATGTGATAGGGTTCAAATCCCAAATGAAAGAAATTTAGTAGATTCCTGAGGGTCAGTTACTTCTTTCACCGTTCTTCAGACACGTATCACATGTCTTCCGAAGCGGAATTTGTGTTGAGTGCGAAAATATTAGTCCTACAAACCTTGGTTTGCTTCAGCAGAAAATATTTTGAAAAATCCAAAACGTAAACGCCTTTAGAACTTTAATGCCTTTAAAAGGTGTGATTTCACACCTTTGTTTTTCCAGTGTATACACTGGAAAAACGAAAGGGGTTGAGTAGCAATGTGCCCCTGGTTCACACCACTAGGTAATGTCTACAAAGCTTTGATTTGTATTACAGAGAAAATGTAATACTTATAATACGAAATTTCTTAAGCACCACTTGCAAAGCGTTGACTGAATAACATCTTTGTTTTTCCAGTGCTTCTTCTCTGACAATGCACTGTAAATTGCTTACGAACTTAAGGTTCGTAATGCAAACCAAAACGTTCGTAGCTTACGAAGGATTTTGAAGCGTTGTATTACGAACTAATTGTTCGTAAGCTTACGAACAAATAGTTCGTAATGCAAACCGATTGTTCGTAAGATCCGTCTAGCCTTACAAACAAGCGCTTTGCAATACGAACAATTTCTTTGCAATACAAAGAACAAAAATTGTTCGTAACGCTGCAAAGTATTTAGTTCGTAAGCTTTTTACAGTGTGTACGCGGTACAGTCTAACCACGAATGTGAAAGGGGCGAATCAGCCACCTGGTGTACGTTTAGCGCGTTTGTCTTAGCAGGCGCCGGGGGGCAGGGCGGCTTTGTCTACCCACTAGGGCCATGATGCTTAACGGGCACACTTTGCTTTTTTAGATGTCTATCCTTATCCCTCCCCCCCCCACCTCTCCTACGTGCTCATATCTCTTTTTATTTCTTCGTTCGACACGGCCCGCCGCACGGTGATTTTCCCTCAGACGCTTCGCTTTTGTATTACATGAGCAGGACTGTACTGAGCCGCTCCACTGATGCTGTTTGCGGGGCAGACTGTACTAAGTTGCGCCCTGACACATACTCTGTCTGTCTGTGCCTCAGTGTCTTCTAATCAGGTGCCTCCTCGTTCTTAACCGAAACCAATCTGCTTACTTAGGCATTTAACTTAAACTCTCTACGGGACAGGCGATTATTGATTGGCAGCCTTGGATTGATGCAGCCTTTGGAAATAATAAAACCGAGTGAGCAGGGGACCGATCCATTGACCTCTGCAGAAACGTTCATGACGAACAATCGTGCAGACGTTTTGACCTGCTGCTCGACACTTGAGTACAAGGAAGTGCATCGGTTGCTGAAAACATTGTTACACACTGTCGGGCACTGTATACGGCGTGATCGTGCGCCCCACCCCACGCCGTGTCGAGCATCTTATCTCCGAGGATACGACACTAGTCTAGACTTTTGGACTTTTGGCGACGCCCTGTGCCGCAAATGCACCCTGCAATACTGAATCTAGGTAGTTGTTTTGTCTTTATCCTGTGTGTCCTTCAGTTTCAATGCCTACAATGTATACTTGTTCTCGCGAAGACGAGATCAGATAAAAAGAAATGGCAAAAAATAGTGAATCTAGTGTAGTTGCGTCGTATGGGTCAAGAGGGAAGTTCTGGGAAATTTTGAAGTTTCCTAACTTTTTCTTCCATGAAAACTTGTTTATTAAGTTAATTTTATATATTGCGTGATACACAAAGAACAAAATTTCTCTTGAGACAAGGCGATATTACCCTCGTCGGGTTTCAATAGAAATTTCATATTTTGTCCCACTGTTATGTGCTTTTGGAACCAGACCTCGAATAACAAGTCACAATTTTTCTAGGTCTTGGTCTTGCGCACTATTTTCTGCAAAATACAGCATAATATTTGTGTTGCACTCTTGTACGCGTAAGTTTTAAAAAAAATTAATCCAGGGGCCTGTTCGTTGTCAGAATGCACGGGATAGCTGAAGTGTTGTTAAGATCGCTAAAAAGGATAACCGATTAATTTTTTTTTTTTTGTGTACCGATTGAGTATCCATCCATATACCGATATATGTTTAATAAACTCCTTGAAGAGCAGCTCTTCTTCCCGTAGTCCAAAGAGGAGGTACTAAATGTGCCCGGACCTCGGCGCGGTATACTGCGCCACACGCTCCAGCAGGATTCAAAATTTAACTTGTCATTCCCTCTGTTTTCAGTTGATCGTCAACTACCTCTGCGACATGGACGACTTGGACGACGACGACGGACCGACGTCCAGGTGAGTGAAAACGGCCCAATTTATACTTCAAATATGTGAAAACGATATACATAAAATAAAAATGTAGCAATTGGCGTCTTAAACTCGAACCGGCGGATACTCGCTCCGACGCTACGACGACGGTTATCGGGGTTTTAATTAATTATGGAGGTGAGTGAGCGGTGGCCGGACCGGCAAAAAAATAAATATAAAACAGTATTGCCGACTATAACACCGCAGCTCCGCCGCGCCCCGCTGCGCCCGCAGACGGATGTGGCCAAAAGTTGAAGACGGCCCGAGGCGTGGCGCGGCGTGGCGTAGAGGGGGACAAGCGGGCGGGACGCGCGTACCTGGCCAGCTGTCTGACAGGCTTCCTGTGGGCAACGCACTGAGGACCTTGACTTGCTCCCGGCGTGTGAGCGTTGGTGTGAGTGTGCATGCGGCGTTGTGCACGGTGCGAGGCACAGTGCCTGCCGGGGCAGGTAACACGTCCTTGGACTTGACTCCATGGATGCCCTCGCGGCCCTCGCACGGCGCTCCGGGCAGCGCGCCAACAAGCGCCGGGAGGAGGACCAGCGCCGCGGCACCCCTACCCGGCACCCCCC
>NW_026267162.1:18535-25900 GCF_000697945.3 Frankliniella occidentalis
GGCCGCGGCTGTGGCTGGGCGTGGCGGCGCGTAGCGCGGTGCCGCCACCGCACCGCCGCCCAGGCGGCCCAGGCCCCGGCGCGGCCCGGCAGCGAGCAGTCGCGTACCGGCGCTTCGTTGCGAACCTCCCGCCCGCGTCCGTGCGCGCCGCGCCCCGCGCGCCCAGTTCGTGAGGCAGGCCGGGCCCCGCGGCCCCCGCGGCCCCAACAAGTGCAGCAGTGAGCACCTGTGAGCCCGTGCGTGTGTGCGATACCTCTACGCGGTACCTCTACGCGGTTCCTCTACGCGGTTCCTCTACGCGGTGCCTCTACGCGGTACCTCTACGCGGTGCCTCTACGCGGTACCACTACGCGGTATCTCTACGCGGTACCTCTACGCGGTACCTGCGCGCGAGTGCGTGTAAAGAATGCGTCGTGTGGATCAGTGATGAAGTGTTATTGTGGTGGCACGACCAGTGCCAGATAGCGGGATTACCTCGTCACCATGTCTTGGTACCTGCCGCCGGGCCACTCTGGGCCCGGGCAGCAGCAGGGCCTCCCACTAGTGGCCGCCGGTGGCGTCATGGGTGCCGGTGCCACCATGGGCGCGATGGTGCCCGCCATGGGCGCCCGCCCGGTGCACGACGCCGAGCTGGACGCCCTCTGCATGGACCACGTCGGCGCCGGCCCGACGACGCCCAGGTGAGGAGGAGGCCGACCAGGCTGACCGGCACCACGGCACGTCGGCGCGGCGTGGCGCGGCTGAGCTGTTGTATGTTGTTGTGTCCTGACTCGACTTGGCGAAGGTCATTCCTACCCGGCGACCGCTACCGCCACCGCCGCCGTCGTCGCGCCGCCTGCCAAGCCTAGAGGAGGAGGGGGGAGAGGGGGAGAGAGGCGAAAGGTAGAGAGACAAGGCTACCGAGAGAGGAGCAGCAGTGTGGCGATTTATATGTAGAACAAGTCGCGCGGCTCCGGAGGAGAGAGAGAGAGAGAGAGAGAGAGAGAGAGAGAGAGAGCGGGCGAGCGTGCAGTGCTAATCAGCGTAGCCGGAGAAGTTGCGAATGGGGGATTAACCCCTTCCACGTGGTTCGGCAAAAGACCAATTAGAGGATCCGCCGGCGTGAGCGCCAGACTCAATACTTGGAAACTTCATGAAGCGTGCTCTGGGCTGGGCTGTATGATCGTAATGTGCACTTACACAGAGAGCTTCGTGCTGAATTTCGCTGAAGCCGGGTAGATAGCCAGCGACGTTTTGATTAGCTGCTTTCTGGGTTTGAAATGATGGAGCTCATTTCGCACAGTGTTAGGTGTCCGACCGGCAAATTGTCGTATACGCACTAGGCCAAGCCGGCGCGCTGCAGCCGGCTGCAGCCCTTTGGCACCACTCGTAGTTTAGGCTGTATCGCATGCGGGCGGGCGGGTGCCCTCCTGTAGCCGAGCCGTCGAGCCGTGGTGTTGCAGTGTCGACGATCACCCACGGTGTTGGCTGTGCGCCGTGGTCAGTGAGGCTAGAGCAGCAGCTCACCTGCATGCGTGACCGTCATCGACAGAGAGGTGATTCGCCCACCAGTGTGATTACTTTGCTCGTATGTCTGTGCCGCGCCGTGTGCCGTGTAGGGAGGGGCGCGGTGGCGCTGTTGAACGGGCCTGTGTGCTTCAGCGCTGGGGTACCAGGGTATGTCTTGCAACCAGAAAACACTTGTGCCTTACTCTCACAAGCACATTGTATGTATTTGGTCTGAGAAACATGTTATTCGTGGGGCGAGAATTTCGACACTAAGCAAAGTAAGTGTTCTTACCATCGTCACAATGGGCTTGGAATCGTCAAATTCAATAAGCTCACAGTTTTATTGCACTCAACTGTATGTATAGAAACAGAGAAAGCTTTAGCTGGATTTCCGGAAAAGTTAGGAACGCCAAACTGTTTGCTACGGTCGCTCTCTCAGGAGTAACGACATTAGAAGCAATGCGTCGCTCTCCCAAGAGAACAACACTGTAGGGGATTACATCGTAAATTGACGAACAAACACGTGTTAAATTTTGTACACGAACTATTCGTTATTGCTTAGAAAACGTTCGTAATTTGTCCTAGATATGTAAGTTATCCATGTCATTGTCCACCCCTGTTAACAAATGTGCGTCGATAAATTTACGAACAATTTGTTTATTGCCTACGAACAGTTCGTATTTTTGGATTTGACGAACATTGTTCGTAAAAGCGGAATACGAACTGTTCGTGAGGAATTTTATCGTAAATTTACGAAATCTACTAACAGTGAAAGCGCGTGACTCCTGCATTCTCAGTGCTTGATACTCGTGACTTGTATATTGCGCTTGTTTTGAGTAAAATGCTCCTAACATAAGCGCAATGCACAATCGTATATTCAAGCGCAAATCAAGAATACATATCTGTTTTTGTGGCAGGGGGGGGGGGGGAGTGATGATCCCTGAGAGGCGCACTAGCAGCACAGCACACGTCGAGAAGAATCGTCAACAGCACCGCATTCTCTTTCAACTTTTCCTATCCTTTTAATTAACTGCCTGAATAATAAAGAAAAAGTTCTAATGCTCTGATCAAAAATGTTTTACGAGTGAACTTTTCCAGTTGCGAGTGTACTGTCAGGCGTCTGGAATGAGCTTCAAGGCGGTATAAGGGGCAGGGGGAGCAGCGGGCTGATGGGATGTTGTTCTCATCGGCATCGGCTCTCTTAAACCTCCGATTTTGGAATCCACCCCGGCAAGTTTGAAGTGTCGTTCGAGCAAGTCTAAAAAGTAATCCCCGACCCCCTTTCCCCAATTCTTTCAGTATTCGTGGATGAGCGGTTTGGGTAGGGGGCATTCTCTGCGAGTCCATGCAAATTCCCCCGCTATCCGGTGCCTCTCTACGCCGTGGTGATTTACACGTAGGCCGGGACGCGGCTCGCTGGCTGCGCAAAAAAACCCTGTCGAGGTTAGAGGAGCATGGAAGAAGGAGGGGTATCTTAGATTTAAAAAAAAATGAATTGACGTCACTGTTTTGGGGTATTAAAAGACAAAGGTGTGCATAAAACAACAAAAACAAGGGAATTTGCGATTAAGAACTTACCATCCAGATTTTAATGTCGGCTCGCTTAATCATGATGATCAGTGGGGTTCTTTGCAATATCAGCCTATAGTGCTTAGAGCAGCAAAAGTCTTTGCCTCCCCGCTCCTAATGTGGCACATCGAGCACAAAAACCGATATTTACGCTCATTTCGTCACGCATGGATTCGGTACATAAGCAGGGAAAAACGACGCGGATCACCCACCCACCCCCTATGTAGACTAAGATTGGCCCCAGTTTTAGCTGCCCATACATTGTTACTCGCTTGTTTTGGCCAATTTTTAGTAATAAAACACCATAAAACCAGCAAAAATGTGATTTCCGAATGCCTATATCTCTGGAACCGTTTTCACTTCACCTCGCTGATTTCGCACAGATGTAGACCGAAGCTAATTTTTCATGAAGTATACATTTTTCGGAAAACATCGTAGGAAATGGCACAAACAACGTGCATCTACCTTCATCTAACCATCTAATTGGCCGTGATGGTGTACCGGATGTCTCATAAAAGACACAGGTGCGAACGGGTTTGCCTACCCAAGGGGCTGTGGCGCCTTACGGGCAGAGCGAGAAGGCAAACCTGCCAGCACCTGTGTCTTTTATGAAACACCCGGTGTAAGCGTAACATACACTACCGATTTCTGAAAAAAATAAACTCGCTCCTACCGCCTTAAACATCAATTGACGTGGAAAATTAAACACTTGGTTTACCACAGTACGCATGTCCCCTGCAATTTGTATATCGCGCCCATCGAAATTGGTGTATAACACCGAAAAACGTCCCCTTGTTAGCTGGAACAAAAGGCCGTCCGTCCCCTCCGACATGTGGCACAAAATTCAAGAAACTTAATGATAGCGCGATCGGCGGATTGCACGTCAAGCTGTGAGGTTGAAGCCATCGGCATGCAGGCGAGAGGCACAGCAACCCGGCAGAGCCTGCGGAGCCAGGCCAGGCTGATAATCGAGCCACTTCCTTCCGTCGCAAAGTGGCTGCTGATCTGGGCCAGGCCCGCCTCTGGGCCGCTGGGCTCCAGGCCGGGGGCCTCGGCCGGGAGTCAGTGGAGCTAGATGCATTGGACGGAGACAAAACTCTAGAGAACTGCCGAGAAAATTAATGTGTGTTGCTGCCTCCAGCTTGCATCGGTTAACTGTATGCTGGAGCAAAAGACCCGCTGAGGTTAGGTCTAGCGTTCACACAGAATTGCTGTGTACTATTTCATACGTAGCTCACGCACAACCATGATGCACTATGCACAATATTATGCATAATTACGTACAATATTGTACATAGTTAGGAACTAATGTTGTACGCAGGTTATGTATGTTGACAGTTGTACTTAGCTACGCATAAAATAGTACATGGTCAGTGTGTGTATGTGTGTGTGTGTGTGTGCGCGCGCGCGTGTGTCTGTCTGCTTATGTTTGAACCGGTTTGTGCTCTTCTTTACGTAAGATGAAATGGTCCCCCAAGTAATAATGACCCCGACGCGGAATCTTATTGAACCAACGTCTGTCATTCAGTTTATGGTGTTGCTCTGTTGCAAAAAGGAAAAGTACACAAGACGTAAAACGCAGGGCAGAGGAGCGCAGCGGCCCCTGTGGAGGACCTACTTGATGAGGAAAAGGAGGAGGAGGTGGATGGATGGGAGGTGGGTGGGCTTCCCCTTAGGTCGCCTCCAATTGGGGTCAGTCTCGATACGCCAGCCCCAGCTCCTCGCCTCTTTGGGCGTCTAGGTGGGTCTACAGGCCACGGATGAGGCACAACAGAATAAGGAAACAAGATGTAAAGAAACCAAGCAACATATGCCAAATTTGAACGATGGCGGATCAAGCCAGTCTTATTCTTAGGTTTTCTCTAACCCAAAAACATAGTGTACCGCAAACTAAATGGGAAGGGACTGTACTTTTGTCCATAGAGATGCATTTTTAAGCACGTCTGGACCAAATGCTTTTAAGAAACTTTCAAGTAAAAAATGTGCACCCTTGTGATGGACAATTTTTGTTTTTGTCTATTGAAAAGACGTAAATTTGTCATTTACAGGATTCAGATTTTCTGATGTGCTAAAGATGCATCGAGTTCATCCTTTTAAAAGTCCCTTAAGATTTGAAGTGCGGGCTGGTTTTTGTGGCTTGCGTATCAGGGAGCAAAAAGCATCACCGACGTTCATGAGGCTATAGCAACGAGTGCGCTGAGTTACTTGCAATTGAGCCGCGAGATCGTCTGTCGAAACAAAATAAAATTAATGAAATATGAAAATAAAAAGGGAAAAACAGAAGTGAGATAGAACGCTGCTCGTCTCCCGCTATCGTTCCCCGGTTGCCCGGCAGTCGCTGAGCTGTTACAGCACTGACATTTAAAATTCCGCCGCTTGCTGGCTGGACCAATTCAGGTCAAGCGCTTCGATTACCCGCAGATAGCTTGATGAGTCCAATGTGACATCAGTGCGGTCATCTCGACCCACGGCTGGCGGTGTCGTTTAGCGAGGCCGCCGGGCCACACCTACTTTATAGAATAGTTTCCCCTGAATGCCTATTTAATGACTTTTCATTCTTTCCCCAAGAAGTCTATCAAAACCTAGGGAAGGGGTTGAAACAACACAATAAAAATAAGAAATAACTGAATTTTCAGATTGAGAAGCAGGATTTTCGTATCTTTTAAAGGTCCTGTAACTTTATTACCATTGCGCTCACTGAAACTAAAACGCACATGTTGTTTTCTTTGTTTGTTTGTTTGTTTTCAATCAATACAGCAATTGCTGTGTACACTCCATATTTTTCTTTACTTTCGTAAAATTTGCATTTTTGCTCACTTTTTCCGCCGCCGCTCTTGAGACGCAACCCATATAATGACGGCTATTTTGCGCCCGTTGGCATCTCCTTGCCTCCTCACGGCTCTCCTGCATGCACGCTACACGGTTCGCCGGGAATTGCTGCTAATTCCTCGCTTGCCAGACTGTCGGCTCACACACAGCAGTAGCATGAGCCGAGCCGTCGCACTAGTGCAGTAGGCGAACCGGACCGGTTGTTGTTGCGCAGCGGCAAAAAGTGCACCGTAATGCTGTGCGTACTTTTTTTACGTTTAATGTTTCAGTGTTGTGGTTTTCTTTTAAGACAATAGATAGAGCGTTTTTAAAAAAAAATAAAAAAGTAGGCAAATTGATTGTAATTCTATTAAAACCACGCGGGCTTCTGTAAAAAGTCCAAATAATAAGAAACTTTTATTGACGCGAACGTATTGAAGTCCCTAATAAACAATTCATTTTCACAATTTATTGCCATTCCCCAAAACGAAATAACAATATAGTTCGACAGAGCATTATTGGGGGGCTCGCTCTCATCCAAGGGCGCACTGTTAGAAATTTTCGGGGAGATTTTACAGATAAAGTCTGGGTATACTAGACGCCAATATAAAGTCTGGTAAAATTACCAGTGTTTGTAAAATTACAGAACACTTGTAAAAATAACTCCACAAAATTTCTGTAAAACTGATACCAAATTTTTCTGTAAAAATGTTTAAGGATGTCTCCTGTAATTTTTACCCACATTTTTCTGAGGTAAAATATGCAAGAAAAAATATTTTTAGCGGCTGTTTCTTTGTTTTATTTATATCATATCGTCAATCGCTGACAGATTTCTCTGGTGAATGTGCTTGAATCGCTCGAACTCTTGGTGGAATCGAACCCCCGACCTTCTGGTCGTGAGCCCGATGTCTTGCCCATTGCGCTACGGCGCGCTCTATGCAGGTAGCCCGTCCGTACTCCATCTCATGCTTCCTACTGTCCACGCGACTTTTCCTACTGATTGCTGCCTTCTCTCTTAATGTTGGTACGTTATTATCTACAAAATAGGATTCTTCCCGCTGTTCGCTGTTTGAACGCACTGGCGTTCAACATTGGACATATTTTCTGGCCAATTTGAACCGTATTTCTTATGTGTTCGAAAAATTACAGAAAGTATCTGAAAAACTTCATTACAGAGCATCTGTAATTTTACTGTTTCCTGTAAAATTACGAGAGTACGTGGGGATTTTTACAGACGCTTGTAAATTTACAGTAGTTTTCGCGAAAACGACCGAAGATCTGCAATTTTACAGGTACTTGTAATTTTACCATAGAATTTCGGTAAAACTAACATCTTCTGTAAAATCACACCACTATTTCTGTAATGTATTACACAAATTATCGGTAAAATCACTATTATTTTTTACAGTGCGTACACCGTGGTGCAGTGCCCATGACCACCGACAACGTGTGTTTGCATTGTGCCCGCAAATACGCGGGCCACCCTGCCCGGCCCCGCCC
>NW_026267162.1:25950-26454 GCF_000697945.3 Frankliniella occidentalis
CGGATGAAAGAACCCGATACGTATCGTATTCTTTCTTAAGAGTGCAAATTCGATGCCAGATATTTTTTTTTCTTATTTTTTTAAAGGGTTCTTTGGTTGTATGGTTACTGGGCAGGCCGTGGAGCTTTGCCCCTCCCCTCCCCGCCCGTCACACTTTGCCAGAATAATAAGCGGCACAATGTTGCGACCTCGCGCCTGTCCGTCGATAAGCCGATGAGTGCGATAACGCCCTTATCGATCGCCTTATCGACGCCCGTCGCTGTTTGTTTGGCGACGCTATGCCCGGCCTCCTGATTTCGGGGCCCGTCGATTATATTGTTTTGTATCGCGCGGGGTTATTTTAAATTCACGATGACGGCGATGATGATGATTTGCACTTGTGAGACAAGTTTGTTGTTTTTTTTATCATTAATGCCCATTTGACCTTCACTCCGGCCCAGTCACGGGGCATATCAGTCCGTAGGCTCGTTGGCGGGATTGATGTGTGTGTGTGTGTGTGTGTGT
>NW_026267162.1:26742-27233 GCF_000697945.3 Frankliniella occidentalis
CGGGGCGCCGTGAGGGCGGGCCACCCGGCGGGCGTGCTGCGCGCCGCGCTGCCTACCCCGCCGGGCTGCCCCCCAAGGCCGCCCCGCGGGTGCAGCTCCTCACTCGCAGCAGCAGGGCTTTGCAGAGGGCACCGGCTGCTGCTGCTGCCGTTGCTGTTGTTGCTGCTGTTGTTGTTGTTATTGCTCTTGCGTTGATACCGCTGCACGGTACTCACTCTGTGATAAAGCGCGCGGAGGTGGAGTCATAGCTAGCTACGTACTTGTTTACGCGAGCTGTGCGTGACGCGGTGTGGCGGGGCCATGGACGGGGCAGGCGCCAGCGACACATCGCCGGAGTTGGTTCCCCTAACGGGACTGGGACTGTGGGGAGACCGCGCAAAACGGTGAAAGGGGAGGGCAGGGCGGGGCCGGGTGTGACTCCTCAATCAGCCATCACCTTGTACCCCTCCCCCCTCTCTCTCGCTCCCTCCCTCCCTGTCTTTCTCCCCCCC
>NW_026267162.1:32832-33746 GCF_000697945.3 Frankliniella occidentalis
CCTCGCCCCGCCCTGTCCCGCCGCGGTGTCAGTCGGTCGGGCCCCGGGGCCCGGCTCGGCGAAGCGACCATAAAGCGACACTCATCGTCACCTTGTTCTTCCTTTTTTTCCGCTGCCCTTTTGACCGCTGCAAAAGAAAAGTCTCGGGCTGTTTCGGGTCGGGGAGGGGGGGTCGCTGTTATCACTTCGTGCCTCACAGCCCTCCGTCTGCTGTACGCGCCCCCGGTCGCCCCGCCACGCCCCGCCACGCCCCGCCTCCCACCTGCCTGGTCGTGGACACTCGGCTTTGCAAGTCGTGCAACCTCGCTCGGTTCGGTTCTGCGACCGATGATGGATGCCGTGACCGTGGCGAGCGAGATAGAAAAAGCGCAGGTGCGCAGCCACTGCAAACACTGTGAGAAATTGGGCGGCGTGCATGAAAATTTTCCTTGGAAGGTGTCGTTACATTTACAATTCCAATTTAATTTACTAGCACGCGTATCGATTTTTGAAATCCACTGGCGCGATGAGCAAGAGTGCGATTTTGCGTGTAAAACATATTTTGTAAATAATAAATTACAAAATATATTGTTCATCCACGAACGTATCTTCGACGAACAATCCGGTTCGTCTTGCGCAGTTAAGATGTTAAGCACAAGTTGGAAGCACGAAAGACGGGCATTGCACTCCGTAAGTCACATTATGCTTCCCGAATTAACTGGGAGAACTTCACGGGGAATTGTTTGCTGAGAGGGTCGTGGTCGTGTGTTGTGTCGCGGCTTTACCTGCCCCCCCCCCCCCTCTAAAAAAAACGACGATCCTTTATTGAATGTCGTGCTGACCGCTTTTCGTCTCCCGCGCCCCGCCGCAAGCCCACCACAATGGCGTATATACTTGAGCGCCAGCGTGAGAGACAAGAAAGTTTGGAGCGAGGG
>NW_026267162.1:38836-40213 GCF_000697945.3 Frankliniella occidentalis
TCCACCCCCCACCCCCTTATAATGCCCCGGTCCCGGGGCCCGTGCGGCGCTTCCCTTTTCCTTCCGCATCGAAATAGCCCGTGTAGCCTGCAAATGAGAGTGTGTGTCGCATGATGTGCGCGGGGCGCGCGAGCGTGTTGCGTGGTGTGTACACAGGAACAAAAAATAATAAAAACGTGAGATCCCGCGTGATGTACACAAGCCTAAAGTATTTGTAAGTTTTGTGCAGATTTGTGCGTGATTTCGTACAAAGGAATGCATAACAAAGTTCAGATCAACGCAGAGATGTGTGCAAAATAAAAATTGACTTTTTAAATCCAGTTAGTGCTAAGGATGCACGGTAAACTGCTCCTTGATAACTAAGGACCATCGGTAGGATTCAAGGACGGGATAGAGGTCTGGACAACTTATCTTGGCAGAAAGATTTCAGTCCGCGCCAGAAGTGCAGCCCTACTGGTACCCACAATTGGCTCCTGGGCGGACTGTATTTCTTTTGTTCTCCGGGTGTGATCTCCGACGCAACTTTCTGCCAAGATAAGTTGTCCAGAGCTCTAGGAAAACTTGCATGGGGCGTCCTTGAATCGTTCCGATGGTCGTTCGACAATAAGAAGGAGCAATTTTTACCAGGTGGCCCATTTGCCTCGCTGGATGCATTATAGTTAGATCGGTTTTGGAGTAATGGGTTGTCGATTCTTTTTACTGAGTAGTTATCCACTCGGACGAGGGTTCCTGCCGGTTTCCGCACTCGTGTGTTTTCAGCATAATGAAAAAGACAACAACAATAAAAAACGATGGCCTGGAAGCTGTTTTTTGGTGTTCCTTTGGGCTGTCGTTTTTCTTTATTGCGAGTAAGAGAGAGAGAGAGAGAGAGAGAGAGAGAGAGAGAGAGAGAGAGAGTGAGAGAGAGAGAGAGAGAGAGAGAGAGAGAGAGAGAGTGAGCGCTCTCGGGCACTCGGCGGATGGGTTTTCGCTCCACCTGGTGGGCGCCCCGCCGGGCCGCGGGGTCCCTTGAGGAGGGTCCGCTCCTCACCGCGCCCAACTGGTCGACGTGGTGTGTGTGTGTATGTGTGTGTGGACAGTGCGGGCTGCGCGCCCCGTGGGAGTGGTTTGGTCCCGAACGGGTGGAGCGGAGCGCGCGGAACCAGGCAGCTGCCGGCGGGGCGGCCCGCGCCACGCTAGGGGTCTTGCCAGCGGATTCCGCATTTCACTTTGTCGTTGCCGCGTTGCTCCGTGCTGCTTCGCCCCCTTCGCCCTCCTATTCCTTTGACAGAAACAATAACTTTGCTCTCGAGCGGGTGACGCCGCGCGCCACGCTGTGCTTGAGGACCTCCGCCCCGGCCCCCTCCCTCTCCACCCTCTTGACCTACAAAGCAGACC
>NW_026267162.1:41201-42629 GCF_000697945.3 Frankliniella occidentalis
CCGGGAGGGGGGCGGGGAGGGAAGGGGTAAGGCAGCCAGCGTTGCCGCGTCTCCCGCCGCGTCACGTCGCGTACGCGTGGTTGTGGTGCGGCTGATCGGTGAAGTCGTTCGCAACCGGTCTGGTCGCATACGTTGCTTGTATGCGCACAAGTGTTGGCCATACCCTGGAAATTTAAGTGTACGAACTTCGCTCGCACCTGAGCAAAAATTCACGCCTGTAGAAGATGCGCGGCGAACTAATGCATACTGTTGGGGGTGAACAAGTGACCTTTGACAGTGTTACTATAGTTGCACTCCTCCGGAGTGTAACAGAACAGTCGAACAATTACAAGTGCACAACAACCTCTCACTCTTGTCGGCGATCAAATGGCCATATTTTGCAAGGGCACGAAGAACTATGCAGTCGTCTGCACAGGTCTGATAAGCCATTCGCTCCCTTGCAAGAGTGTAAATAAATATTCGGAAATCTACTAAAACAGTGCGAATCAATTCACTCATCTGCGAGTGTGTTTGTGACGTTCGTCCCGGTTGTCATACTGTGTGCATGGGTATGACTGACTAGATTGTAGGGTCTCAAAGCTTCCGTGCGGAAAATGGGATCGATAATGTGATCGGAAATAGGTTTCTGACTTCAGATCCTCTGGGTCGGGACAGATAACTCAATCCGACTGCAGGGGCTGGGGCGCGCGGGTCGGGCGGCGGCGGGCGGCGGCGCCCCTCGCGAGCTGGCTGCAGGCTGGAAGCCCCGAAGTGGAAACTATGTGTGTGGTTGGGGGAATCGTGAACTGATCTGCTATGCATGACGTCCTCGAATTTGCTTGCAAATCTGTAATGACATTTACGCTTCGTTTCTGCGTTCCATAAGCGGATATCCGTAGTTGTTGTGTTGTCGGGTTGCCTAATGCTCACTCTTACGGTGTTTAAGCAGTAGCCGCGTGTGACTACACTCTGGTCACGAGCAGATCCGACTTGCATGTGGTTCAGATAAAAATAATATTGAGGGGGGGGGGGTGGATGTCAAGCACGTCATAGCCAGAAACTGCCCGCCACCCTACTGGTTTGCAGTAACTTAGATGCGACCTACACTCTGCCTCCGAAAGTCGATTCATTCGTCCGTGTGCGGGGGCGGACGTGGGGGCGGGGCGAGGGGGAGGGCGAGGCGGATCCAGCCCGGGGCCGGGACGCGGGACGCGGGGTCGTGGCGAGGCACGTCACGTTATCTTTGATATCAGCAGCAGCTATCTCCGTCGCTCGCTTTTCTTCCTCTCTCGTTCTCTCCGTCCGTCTTGTCGCGTGACGTCACGCTCGACCTCGGCATCCGACCGTATTCCTTGACGCTCTCTCGCTCCGCTACGATTCTGCTCCCGACTTCCATCCCTCTCCTCTCGCAGCGGGGTGGTCCCTGCCGTGCCAGGCCAGCCCCCCCCC
>NW_026267162.1:42679-43441 GCF_000697945.3 Frankliniella occidentalis
ATCCCCCGCCCCCACCCCTGCTTCACGAGGGGAGCGTGGGGGGGAGGGAAAAGACGACTATTGGTGTGGAGCATAACAGACCACAGGAATCAGAATCACGGGAGCGCTCGCGCACATCATTCCAGAGCGAAATTGTTGCTGAAATATGGAAGGAAAAAAAATTGTATGAATTTTAGCCGCATACTGAGCTAGGCAGACGACACGCATACCTCAGCGGTAAGCGGCGGTTATGTAGCCACACAGTAGCTGCTATGTGCTGTAATCAGCCAGCCGTTCGTGCGTGAGTCCCAAACATGTAGAGGTTACTTCAAGATGACCTCCATTTCACAAACGGTTTGCTTCCCTTTTCTGTGGAGCGCTTAACTGGCAAAACTTGTTCCCGAAACAGAGATGCGTTTGTTATTTAAGGAGTAAATCATCCTTCCCTTGAGTCGTACACGTGTAAAACTCATGGAGTCCAGCTGAGAAACGTATCCAAAGCAACACAAAAGGAGGGCTGAGTGATTCTCAGGAAGGTGCTGAATTTTGGGTTCCTTTACAACCGCGCCAAAGTGCTCAAAGGTGCGCAAATTTTGCACCGTCAAGAGTGCAATTTCAGCTCCAGCGCTAATCAGGCAGGCGTGTCCCGCCCTGGCCTTCCCCCGAACTCTTATTGTGTTGATACAGTCGGGAACCTGCATGGCATGTACCTCACGCCGGCCCGCCCCGGGGGAGCGGGGCGGGGCATGCGCGGCGTTGGCTGTGGTCAGGGCGCGGCGGGGC
>NW_026267162.1:48101-51096 GCF_000697945.3 Frankliniella occidentalis
CCCCCAGCGGTCTAACGCACACATTAGTAGCACCCCCACCACTTGGCACTCGGTTCTCGTAGTACTTGGCATATCTTTTTCTTTTGCACGTATTCATTTCTCAAGACCACGGCCGGCGCCGCGCTTGCTCAACTTTGCTTTCTTTTCTTTGCGAAATTATAATTTTATTCAAACTTGTGGCTAGTGTTGTGCGTGTGTGAAGGAGATAGGTTTGCTCAGCAGCGCCGCTGTATGTGTATGTGCGTGCGGGCGTGCGGGCGCATGTTACTTGTTATATCAGATGTCTTTTACCGAGGAGGGCGCTAGAGCGAAGAGAGGCAGGAGGTAAGGGGCGCATCACTAAAATTTTTTTTAAAAAATCAGTGTTTACCTTCAAAATAAAACAGAAAACAAACGAGAGGAAATCAGTGACAAAATCAGACAAAATTAAAACATGAAAAAATTTTTTTTTAAGAAAAATCAGAAAATTTGCTGTACATACGATGGAATTTATAATGAAGTACACCCTTCGGCAGGAGGCACAAGATCAACGCGCCGCGCGCATCAGCCTAGATTAAGCGGGAATAGCAAATTTGCTATTTCTGCTCGATATTTGCTGGTTGTCTGTACACATGGTTGCCACAACTCTGGAAAACCTTGAAAACCTGGAAAACTCAGGGAAATAAGAAACTGTCAGGGAAATCAGGGAAAACTCAGGGAAAATGAAAAAAAGTCAGGGAAATTAGGTCTGACTGGTCCCCAAACTGCAGTCCATTCGCCGTTTAGGTCAAATACACATTTTGACGTCCCAGTAGGGTGTTATGTCCCAAAAGTTTTCACGCTCGCTTCGCTCGCGGTCTTTGTATTACAGTTAGGGGTATTAGTTTTGCCCCAGTACTTCACCAGGAACGGTGCTTAAAACTCAGGGAAATTCGGGGAGAAATGGTCTGGAAGTCAGGGAAAACTCAGGGAAAATGGAAATGAAAATTTTGTGGCAACCATGGTACATGCACGATCCGCCACACGCCCTGAGTGGGGGGCCACGATCTCTATGTCGCCGGGCGCTGTGCCCGCCAGGTGTAATATAGACGGCGAACATTGAAGCGTGTGTGTGTGTGTCAACTTGTACCCGGCGCGGCATTCCTGTAAAGAGAGGAGAGAGAGAGAGAGAGAGAGAGAGAGAGAGAGAGAGAGAGAGAGATCGTTGAGCGGTTCGACAACAGGAGCGAGAGAAGAGCAGGGGTCCAACCAAGATTCCAGCACCTCCGGCGAGGGTGTTTGTGAGGTGTTTATCCTCTGGGCTTTGGCCCGCCCCATCGAGGGCCCCGGACCTCGTCCCGGACAAGCCCCCGGGGGCTGAGGTGGTATGGACAGCGAGAGGGGCAGGGCTTGCGACGCCGGCGCCATTTTACTGCTCGCTCGGATTTTTGTTGCCGGTCGTGCGGCGTGGTCGCCATCGCGGGGCTGCGCTGCCGTGGGCTGCGGCCGGCGCCCCGCCCCGCCCGAATCCGAGAGGTCGTGTTACGCTAGGTCGGCGATAGTGGCGCGGCGTGAAGGGGGCGTGGCGAAGCGTGACGGGGTTTGATAGCGAGCTAGGGCACATACTCTACGAAGAGCTAAAGGCTACTCATTTGTGGCTCCCTTTTTCGGCGATGGGCAACCGGCACGCCGCCGCTGCCGCAGCCTTGCCGAAGGCGGGGAATACGGTTTCTGCCTCGGTTTCTTGCTGCTAGGAATACCCTGTGATCTTAATAGTATGTGTATGTAAGCACTAGGATCAAGGTAAAAACAATGTCTTTGAGGCACTTCCTAGGTTTGAGGAAAAGTGCTCAGATTTTGAAGAAGTCTGCTTCAATAAGTGTGGTATTTTTCCTTATTTTCTGAGAACATTCCCCACAATCTGAGGCGAGATCTGAGGGGTTTTCCTTCAATATAGGAGCTACTCAAAGTTTTCCCTTTTTCCTTAAAAAAACAAAAAAAAACTGACACATTGTTTTTATTTTGCTATAAATTTGAGGGGGTCGGCTTACAGTGTCTGGTTACTTCCCAGAACATTCCTTTGCATTATCGAATCAAACCTTCTTCTGGTTGCGTTGATCGCCGCTCCGGGGGCCGTAGGTCGCCAAGTGTTCTGCGACCGCTCGGAAAATGTAGTGTGGTAGCACCTTGTTTTGTTTTTTTCCTTTTTTTTCAAGAACCGAGAAGCCGCCGAGCGAAACTTGACTGACTTGGCTGACCGACCCCAACCTCAAGCTGCTGCTGCTCTCTGCTTGACTTCCAGCTTCCAGCTCCGCCAATGGCCTATTCTGTTGTTTGTGGTTGTTTTTTTTTCCGGTGTTTGTTTTTTGGGTCCTGATTTGCGATTTGCGTCTCTTTCCCAGCTCGCTCTCTCTCGGTCGGCGATGTGATGTGCCCGGCTGGGTGTGGCTCGGCTGGACTCGGCTCGCCTATGAGCTGTCGCCGTGGTCCTCACTGCAGAGCTGGGTGCCACGCCCCGCCACGCCCCGACCTACCGCACCCTTCCCACCCACCACCTGTTCCTCCTCTGCAGCCCACCCACCCCCCGTGCCACCAAATCAGATTGTAATGATAAACAATAAAAAGTTTTGAAGTGTGCCGCTCATAAACCAGGAGTTTAGCGCAAGCTCACACTGTGTGGCAAGGGTTCAATAGATGGATTGAAAACTTACAAATTCGCAATTGTGAAGAAAAATGCTTCGTAGTTTCAAAGGGTCAAAATTCTTCGCAATAATTGCTTCGCAGGATTTTAACAGTGCTCTGTAGTTGAACTCTTCTGCAGGTGCACAACAACTAGCCTCAACCTTAGTTCGCCCGTCGCACGTGGCAAACCCCGGGGGCAGCGACCGTCCCTCCCTGCCCTGCAGCGTCCGTCTCTCCTCTCCATCCACCCACTTGCCATTTCGCACTCTCCCGTGGTTCCTCGTGTTTGCCCCGCTTTGCCCCGCATTTTCTTTCATCCTCCGGTGCCCCCGTGCCCCCAGCCTCGGGTCACACC
>NW_026267162.1:55636-57791 GCF_000697945.3 Frankliniella occidentalis
TGGTTGCGTTGATCGCCGCTCCGGGGGCCGTAGGTCGCCAAGTGTTCTGCGACCGCTCGGAAAATGTAGTGTGGTAGCACCTTGTTTTGTTTTTTTCCTTTTTTTTCAAGAACCGAGAAGCCGCCGAGCGAAACTTGACTGACTTGGCTGACCGACCGCGAGCCAACGGGAAACTGCTTCTACCTCTCCTTCCCCCTCTCCCTTCTCTTCTTTTCTCTCTTCTCTCTTTTCCTCTACGGTCGTCTCTTTCCCGCGCGGTTCGCATGATGTGTGACCTTGGCCAAGGCAAGGGCAAGGATAATTATCGTGACTGTCTCGGCCATTGCTACTTCTCTCTCTTTCTCTGTCTCATATTCTGAATTTTCTCACTCTTCCTCTCGCCCGCTCTCACCCCTCTGCCCCTTCTCTTTCATCCCTCTCCTTCCAGTACGATTTCCTTTACGGAGTACTTGGCAAGGTGGACCTATTCGCGATGCGAAAGCTTCCGGAATGAGCTGGGAAACAGTAGGCACGCAACCAAAACATAGGACAGCAAAAATAAGTTCCCGTAATCTGTAGTAAAAACGGTAAAAATAAACTTTTACCATTAACACTATAAAAACAAACATGTTACTTCTAACGTTTTACCGGGTGCTAATAACGAATTTTCGAGAGTGCTTATGGTGTTGTGCCTCGTCAAAGGCACTAACTTGCCACAAACACTCTAATTTTAGCACCTTTGGATGTGTTAGAGACTTTCTAGACACTAAATAATTAGTCTTCGTTAAAAGGTGCTTCATCGCACTTTTGTTTTCCCGCGTGTCCTTAGCTTACTTATGTGGAGCGATATTTTTCAATGTTCCACTTCCAGGAAGCGATAAAACTTGATTCACGATCTCGCTATCCCAGGATCGAGGTTTCTTCAGCACTCATCGTTTTCCAGTGCCTTCTGGAGTTTGCCCCACCGTGGTGGCCGCTCCATAGCCCACTGCTTTGACCGAGCGTTTTGGCACCGCAGAGGCATGCCCACGTCTGGGGGTCGTCGCGTATTGACTCCTGCTCCTCCTTCTCCCTCGGCGTTTGCTCGATGAGCGACGTCTGGTTTGGCGGGCCGGGTCGGCCGGGTCGGGACTCGGGGCGACCGTCTGGACGAGCCGGTCCGGTCCTCGTCAGTGACGCACAGCCCGGGCACAGCCCCGTGTCGCTGCCCTCCGCATGACTGCCGGCACGTGCACGGAGGGGAGGGGAGGGGGCGTCAAGAGGGCGCGGAAAGTTCCGCTGTTTTTGGGGCCCAAAGTTTTATGATATTACGATTTGGTGAAAAAAACCCACACACGCATGAGACAGGGGCATGCGCGCTGCTGCCGCTCCAGCTGGCTCCCACCGGCCCATGGACCTGTGATGCTGTTTTTAAAACAAAAATGATTTACACTGAAGTGAGCGAATGAATTTGCACACTTGGATTTTTGGTGTAGTTTCGTAAAGTGTGCTGCTACTGTTTCGTAGTTTTAATGTTTTCTCTTTTTCTGTTTGTTTTTTAGTTCGCGCGACGGGAGGCGGGACAGCGATGGCGGCTCCGGCGAGCAGTAAGTAGACGTTATGTGCTAAAATGATTTATTTTCAATTCTGCCCGCAATCGCGGTTCGCTTTGCACGAACATCATTTGGTATCGATTGGGGTTGTTCGTTCAGTGGACAGCAGCGTTGCGTGTGGAAGCCAACTTTCCGGGGCTAAAAGGTCAAAGGTCTGAAATATTTCAGTGATTAATTACAACCAACCAGACATGCTTTTTTTAATTTTCAACATTTGATTAAAAATGTGTTGTTGTTTTTTTGAAGTTTACTTCATTGTGTCTGATTTAGCTAAGAATACCCGCAAGCGCCGCAATCGGCAGTAATCACAGTTGTTCCTATTATTTCTCATATCTTTTCTTAAAACCGACGGACTTTCTTCGCCCCCTTCCCCTCTCTCTCTTTAGAGTTTACAAGGGAAGACGCACGTCTGCGCCGCGGTCCTCGAGTCCTCGGGTTGTTTGCAGTGGCGTTCGCATCCTCGTTCCTTGTGGTCCCCCCTCCCTTTTCATCATGCTATGCTGCGGCCGGCTGCGGCGCGCTTTTGCCCTTGTGTACCTCTTTGGCTGCCATCAACACCAATTAGGGTATGCATATAAAGAGCC
>NW_026267162.1:57848-58925 GCF_000697945.3 Frankliniella occidentalis
CCCCCCCCCATCTCTTCCTCTGCGCGGACCCATCAACAGCAGCCCTTCGTCTCGCCGCCCGATCATGTGAACCTCGCGATAGAGCCGCGCGCGCCCCACGACCGAAGTCTCTTCAGTTGAAGCATAGAAGCATTCGAAGCCATTTCGCGTGGCTGCGTCCTGCGTCCCAAACCGGCACGGGGAACAAAAAAAAAAAAAGACAGAAAAAAATAAAGATAAACTGTATAGCTAAACCGTAATGGATAAATAATGATTATTTAGGAATGTAGTTCCAAATTAGCCATGTTGCTTTTTGACGTTAATCTAACCATCTAGAAATCTGATACTCAAAAATCTTTTCGGCAACATAATTAAATAATTAGATATGCCGTATTAAGCTATTGGCTTCAGTACTACAGCTAATCTTCTTTCTTTCTTTTTTTTGTGAGCCCCGCTTCTTTCACGGCCCGCACTCCGCGGCTTACCTATCCCGCTCCTCGTCGGTGTTCGCCCTGTTCACCATGGTACACTCGGGTGGAGGGGATCACTGATCCCTTTCTCCATCCGGGCGGCCTGGCTGGTCTGCCGCTGCCACTCCGGCCGCGACAAAAAGGCTCCTCTCGCGGGGGAGAGAGGGGGGGGGGGGGGGGGGGGCCCCCCCCACCTGACGGTCTGAATAAACTAGAACCACCCCCTGCTCTCCCCCACCCCGCCCGCGGCTCAGACATGTATAGTGTATGGAAAAGAATGGAATATACGGGAAGCGCCCCTCCCCCCCAACAAGCGAACGGAATACGTAAAAATATGTCTCTCCGCTCCCGCTGGCTGCCAGCTTACTGCGTCAGCGTGCCACCTTCCTGGCAAATCCTTGTCTGTTTTTGTGTGTGTGTGTGTGTGTTTTTTTTTTGTTTTATTTTTTGGCATAAGCTATTTGAGGAACGGGAACTGTATTCGTCCGTCGCCGTGGATGCCGAAGTGATACTTTCCAGCGGGAAAGTGGCGGCTGGAGAGAGCATTGCGCCGTCGGGGCGGGCTCTGCCGCGGCGAGGGCGCCTGAAGGACTCCGGGTAGGCAACGCGCCGCGCCTGCGAGCATCGC
>NW_026267162.1:63795-65688 GCF_000697945.3 Frankliniella occidentalis
GGGGGAGAAACGCGCAATCAACATGGGCCCGGGGCGGCGGGTGGCGACGTAAGGATAACATATGGACGCTTTTATCATTGAGCCTCCTCTGCTCGGCCCCAGTCGGCCACGGTCGTGCCGCGGGCTCGGGGGAAGTTGAGGGCACCAAACAGCGGAGGTATATATGTGGGCGAGGCCGAGAGCGACCCGCCGCGCGAGCCGTCGGTCTCCATGACAGCCTGACAGTTGGCTGCCCGACCCGGTCCTGGGGCGACTGATCTGCCCTTCCTATACCTGCTCCCACCCACCCATTCCGGGGCCTGGGGGCTGCCTAGCAACGCACCACTGCCTGGGAAGCACTCGCAGCACTCACATGTACCTGACGCGCACGCGCCTGCTCCGTTCCGGGCAGGCTGTCGTGAGTTCATCCCTCCTCGGTTCCCTCCTGTTCGATCGGACTTAAGTTCTTATTCTCCGTATCGCCCTTCCCCATGTATCGTTCTCTTCTCTCGCCATATGTCTCTCCTTCCCGCTCTCTTTATCTCTGGTTTTCTCTTTCTCTCCCTCTCGATCTCTTATTCCTCCCTGCTACATCTCCCTTCCTACCTTTTTACCTCCAGCGAAGCAAAGCACGGTTGTGAGGGATCGATATCGGCAATTATTCACGGAAGTGCCGCGGCAACGACACAGCACGCAGTCCCCGCCACGCCCCGCCACGCTCATCTTGTCTGCCACCCCGTGCTGCTGTCGCGAGCCCCCCCCCCCACACACACACACACAAATCCCATCGCGCAGTATTCGTCTGCCATCGGCGGCGAAGGGGTTGGCTGCGCCTGGACCTGGGGTAGAAATTTTATTTTTCAAAAAAATAATTCCGGGAAAATTTTGCAAGAATTTCTTTTTAAAATGTCGGAATTTTTTCCTTAAGGTTTAATTTTATTTATTTTTTTCTAAACGTTTTCTGTAAAAATAGACTCTGCCTCAAAAGGATTATTCCGGACGCATTGGAGCGATTGGCCGTAAGTCATGGGCGACCAGGTGGCGGTGGAGGGGGTGATCCGGCTGCTCGCCGCCGCCACGCCACCGCCGCCGTCGCCTGCCGCCCGCCGGCCGAGGCGCCCGCAGACTGGAGGATAGGCAACCCGCTGCAGCGCGGTGTGTTGGGCGTTCTTTTTTTTTGTGTGTGTGTCGCGCATCCTTCTTGATCCAGCGAAATAATTATACACGGTTGCATGCCTTGCCTCCTGCGTGTTGTGCGTGTCACCGGCGGTCAGCTGACAACCGGGCCAAACCACCGGCCTGGTCTATCCGTCTCTCACGATCTAAAGTGCAGCACGCCAAAGGTTCATCACGGATGCAAATAAACACAAGTTTGAGAGATGATAAATAACTTGTACAACCCCCCAAAAAAATCAGGAAAAATTCAGAAACAATAATACATCTTATTTTTTTAAATCAGAAAAAAGTAGGAACTGGCATATCAAATCAGAAAAAACAACAGAAAAATCGGTGAACTTCTTGAATTTATAGTAAGGGGCCGCTCGGGCGGGTCACTCCGCTGGGCGCCGCTGGGCATCACGCTCGGAGGGGGCTGGGGCAGATGGCAAGAGGGTTGTTATGTAACTTGTGGACAACGGCCGACTTGGCGCCGGGGCAGTCCGTGGCTGCTTCCGCCCCGACTGCAGCTGCGTGCTGCACGGGGTCAGAGGGGGCGGGGCGCGGGAGTGCGGAGCAGTGCGGAGCAGTGCGGAGCTGCACGCTGCACCGTGCGTGCTGCATGCGACTGTGCTGCTTGGCGTGGCGCGGCGTGGCGGCGTAGCGGCGCGGCGGTGGACTCAAGGTCAAGTGCAGGCGGTGCAGGCGGTGTGACTGTGGTCGGGACGCGTGCCGCCCGCCGCCGCCTCAGGAAGGCAG
>NW_026267162.1:66478-67664 GCF_000697945.3 Frankliniella occidentalis
CCCCCCCGCCGCCCCGGGATTGAGTTCGCAACGTGACCCGGCCCGGTGCGCGATTGGAACAGGAGACGGCGCGACGCCCCGTGACGAGTCGTCGAGCTTGCCAGGCGCGGGAAAAGTGATGACGGAAGTGCGGGTGTGTGGCACCCCATTCGTATTGTTTATCATTAGAGGTCAGATAAATAGGCTACTCACTGATTGATTGATAGTTTGATTAATTGATTGATTGTTGATTAATTGATGGTTGATTGATCGATTGATTGCTAATTGATTGATTGTTTACGAATTTAGGGGCCATTTTTTGAACGATTGCATGATTGTTTATTTGATTGTTTGATTGATTGTTGATTGATTGGTTGGTGCGGCGCAGCCGGGGGGTGGGAGGGGGGGGTAGTACGTCCGCCACGGAGTGTCGCCCCGCAGGAAAATGATGCCTAAACTCAAGGCTCAAGGTGTCTTCCAAATTGGCGACATTAACCAGCTCTGTGAAATCACTTTTTTCGACCGACCGAGACCGTCCGGGACACGGTCGGTACCGACCGGCAGGAGGTGAGAGGTGAGGAAGGGCAGGGTGGCCGTTTTGAAAAGGTAGACTAGCCCGCCCGCGGACAGGGCTGGCCGAGAAGTTAAGCTCAGACTTACAGTGTCGTGAGTTGCAGTCTTAATTCATCCCCTTTGCCCCGGTGGTGCGTTCGGCCGCGGGCGGTGTTGCGTCACGTCACGTCCCGAACACTCCTGCCGGAGAGAGCATCGCTGGACCTGCACCCCCCGCCCCCTCCCCCTTCTCCGCGATGGAGCCTGCTGCTGGAGAAGCTCTGAAAGCCAAAGGCTCGGGTCAAGCGCGAGTCAGTAGGGCGTCGTATGGTAACGTAACGCAAATAGAAACGCTTAAAAACGAAAATATATCATCAATTATTCAAGCGTTTTAAAGCCATTTCAGCTTCCGAAACGCGTTTTTGAATGGAAAACTCTAGGAAGCTAAAAACGCTTGAAAGGTTGAAATAAATTAATTTCCGTTTTTATTCGTTTCTATGTGCGTTACGATACGACGCCCTGCACCGCACTGCACCCGCGCGCCCAGCCGACACGGCCGATCACCCTTGTGCCCCGCCACGCCACGCCCTGCCCCGCCGCTGCTGCCGATGCTGCTGGAACTCTCCATCGTGCGCTTCACCCTGCCCCCCCCCCT
>NW_026267162.1:68400-70498 GCF_000697945.3 Frankliniella occidentalis
ACAGGGTTTTTTTGGGGGGGAGGGTTACAGCCACACAGTTTGGGGGCGGGGGCATGTTAGACTCTCGGCTCGCGGGGGGTCATTTGCTGAAGAGCTCTATGCACCCTCTGGTCTGGTGTCGGTGGTGAAGGCGAGTGGCGCAGTATATGGGGTCTAAATAACTTAGTTTGGGCCGTCGGGAGTTGCGCCCCGAGCACAGGCCGGCCGTCACCGGTTCGTCATGAACCAGAGTGTGCGGACAACGCGCGGCCGCCCGGCCAAATGTTTTGCCAGGGCGCTAGAAAGGCGTCTTCGACGTCGGCAGGCCTATTTTCTGTGATTTCGTTAACACGTTTCCTGCGGCTCATTTTTGATGCCTATGATTTATCATGGGAGCGTGGCCATATAGTGGTCATGCCACAGGGAACGTGTTTACGCGTGCCGAACACCGTGGGTCCCCATAACCTTTGTTCGCTCTTGTTGTGCCGGCCTTGTAGGGAAAGCTCGTTTTTTTAGACACTGGAACGGACTGGTGATGGTGGTTGTGCGGGGTCGAGGGGTTCACCACTTCGGTAAAAAGTGTACACCCCATTATCACTATCCCCACTTTCGCGCATTATCGGGCATTATCATCCATTTTGGCACTATCATGCATTTCCATTTCATTATCGTCCATTATCAAGCATTTTTGTCCATTATCAGGCATTATCCCCATTTTCACGCATTTTCATCCATTATCAGGCATCACATTTTCAGCATTATCAGGCATTATCGGGCATTATACTCCATTATCGTCCATTTTCAGTCATTTTCATCCATTATCAGGCATTATCCCCATTCTCGGGCATTCTCGGGCATTATCATCCATTTTCACGCATTTTCATCCATTATCAGGCATTATCTCCATTTTCAGCATTATCAGGCATTAACATCCATTATCATCCATTATCGCCTATTTTCAGGCATTCCTATCCATTATCAGGCATCCCATTTTCAGCATTATCGGGCATTATCATCCATTATCGTCCATTTTCGGGCATTTTCATCCATTATCAGGCATTATCTCCATTATCAGACATTATCAACACATTATCAGGGGAAGTGTACACCATTATCATGAGTGATGAACCCCTCGTACGGGGTTGCCGACCTGGCGGGCGGATGGTCGTAGACAAGACCAGCCCAGGGGGGGAGCGGTAGGCGGCGGTAGGCCCGACCGAGAGGAGGCCGCCGGCCTGGCCCGCGCAGTGCCGAGCACAGTGAGCTAGGTCGAGGAGGCGGCGGCGGGCGGCGGCGGGGCCGAAGGCCTAGCAGCAGCGGCAGCAAGGGCCCAGCCCAGGGCAGCCGCCGCGGCGCGGGGCTGCGTCGCCCTACCCGCCTGGGCCCGGCCTGCCTAGCCTACCCCACCCTCCACTGCAGTCGCCCGCCCGGCCCAGGCCCAGACCCGGGTGGGGAGAAGGGAGGGGGGCTGAAAATCAATGCGGCTGCTGGGCTGGGCTCTGGCCCTCCCGACCCGAAAGGGTGCCTGCCTGCTCTCTCCACACCTCACGCCATGCACGGTGCGGCCACGCCTGCGTCTTACACAAATCTCTGCCAAATCACGGCCCGTACAATAATAAAACCGAGATGGGCCCGCAAATAAGTCTTTTGCGGAAATTGCCGGCTTGTTTTCTTTCCTCTGCCGCTTTCGGTTCGTGCAGTTCCCTTTGCCTCCCAGACTCGGGACCCGCGCCGAGCGGCCGGGCGCCGGGCCCGAGCCGAGCCGGGGCGGAGCGCGTATCCTTGACCAAGGGCAACTGCGCTCTGGTCAGACCCCCCCCCCCCCCTCTTCCAACAAGGCCTGGCTTTATGAGCCGACTGTTCGTGACGAGGAGGCGCGTCTCGTGAGGTGGACCCGGCTGATTTATTCTTCGTACTCATGCTCTCTCATCATGCCTCTGTCTGTCTGTCTGTCTGTCTGTCTGTCTGTCTGTCTGTCCGTCCGTCTTTGCATTGCTGTCTTTCTTCATGTGTGTGTGTGCCTCTCGCCTCTCCCTCTCTTTCTCTCTTTCTCTCTCTCTTTCTCGTATGTCTCCTCCCCCTCTCTCTCTCTCTCTCTCTCTCTCTCTCTCTCTCTCTC
>NW_026267162.1:75184-78005 GCF_000697945.3 Frankliniella occidentalis
CCCCCCCTCTTTCCTTCTCGATCTCGCCTTGCCCCGCGCCCCCTCTCCCTTTTCCCCTCTCATCTCAGTCCCTTGTTTTCTTTCGTTCATGACTGTGCCTTTTCCTTCTCTAGAGCTCCTTTTTACTTTTTATTTTTCCCTTTTCTTTTTACTTGTTTTTCTTTCTGACATGGGTAACCCCCCCCCCTCTATTCTCCCCCTCTCCGCCCTGGTTTCTCCTTTTGTCCGGGGAAAAGGAAGGGTCTCGGGGAAAGGGTTCGAGAGTTCGTTCTTCTCCTCCCAGCAGTGCGACTTGGGCTTTGCTCACGGGGCCTCCTTGCAGCGAGCCTTAGGTGCACGATTACGGGTCATTCCGCTCGTTCAAGAACCGCGTTTCTTTTCTCTGGGATAGGGGAGGATACAGTATAATTTTGACGACCCATCCGATTTGAGACCGCACCCTGCCCCAACTTGTATGTTTTGAAGAATCGTTTTCGTCGTCGAGGGTGGGTTGATTGTGTTTATTACTACGACCCTATGATTTTACGAAGGTGTGCTTTGAGGTGGACAACACGACTAACTGCAGCCCATCTCCATGCTCACGCGGCGCGGGGTCAGGGGTCACCGTCGGGCCGAGCGCTGTTTGAGCTGCCCGCGCGATAACAGCGGCGAAGGAGCAGCGGGGCGTGGCGTAGCGTGGCGCTCGGGAATTAAAAGAACACAACCATTTCCTCGCGTGATTCGAATTCAGTTCGCGAATAAGAGAACGAGGAAGAGGGGGCGGGGGGGAGGCCTTGTAGCGCCCCGCGGTGCCCTGCCCGACGGGAGGGCTGCTCCGGTGCCCTGCCCTGCCTCCCGAGTCCTGCCCTGCCGTGCCGGGCTCCCTCTCCCCTCAAGACCCGTCCCGCCCGCCCGCCAGTCTCCTGCTTGACAGTTCCGTTTGAAACGCGTTTGGGGCCAGACACGCTCTCCACGCACACGCACGCCCTCTCTCTCTCTCTCTCTCTCTCTCTCCCTCTCTCTGTCTCTCCCTCTCCCCCCTCCCCTCTCTCTCTCTCTCTGTCGCTTCCCTGGCTCATTCGCAAACACGGCTGCCATAATTTTCCTAATCGTACAGAAGGAATCTTTGGCCGCGATGCCGCCAGCTCCGTGCTCGGAACTCTGCGCTGTCTGCGCGAACCCCTTATAAGAACAACAAGTCTGAAAAACTGAAAACTATAGAATGACGGATGTTCATCCTAACAGGACAGTGCCGTCATACGAAAGGCATCAGACACGCGTCATTTCGAAATTTTCCGTGTGATAATTCAGAGGTCACCATGACGACCTGCAAGACCAATAACGGATATTATTTCGTTTCGTTCACGTTCGTATAACGTTGAGGTTATTTTCCCTTTCTTCGTCAATAAGGGGCGGTCTCTCGCCCCGCCCTTTGTTTCGCCTCACGCACGTTCGCTTTTTCCCCCGTTTGGCTCTCTGATTGGCTCGTAACAACAGTGCGTCCTTGTCGGTCCTTGTAAATTGGGAGCCACCACGCACGTCCACCGACGACAGAGTCGGCAGAAGCGACTGCTCGGTGGCGCAAGGCTCATGGGAAGAACGTATAGCCTCCTATTCTTGTGGACAATTTCCACTGTCTACTCCAACACATTCATTGCGGCGCGACCACGCGGGCCTGCAATGAATGCACACCCAGAAAAATCGTTTCTTGTTTCAAGTGAATTTTTCCTTGTTTCAAGTGCACGCTAACACCAAGCTCAAATTTACTCTTGAAACAAGCTGATATTTTCCTTCGAGTAAGAGAAAAATCTTATTCCGAAGACAATATTGCCTTGTTTCAATGGTGAATTTTATCTTGCGTCAGCTTGCACTTGAATCAAGAAACTATTTTTCTGGGTGCATAGCCGCACAGCCGCACTGCGTAGGAGCGCTGCGCAGATGGGAGGACTGAAGCCCCTGGCCCAGTGCCGGGTAGGCAACCCGCCCGCACAGGCGCCCGGCGGGCGGCGGCAGTCCGATCCGCAGGCTGAAAGAATGCGGACGAGGTGCGATGGAGGAAATCTTCCAGGCTTCCAGGGATCCGGTGGTTACTTCCTTGTAGTTTGATTGTGCCTGCTGCCTGGTCAGAGTCCTGCTCTGGAAACTCAAGTGTGATACAGTCCAACAGTTGTATGTGCTGTACCATGAGTATCACAGTTAAAACTGTAGCACCATACATACATGTACCAGGTGGCTGATTCACGCCGCGCACTTTTGTACTATGCAACCCGCCCGCACGGCTCCATCCGGTACTGCATACCCATCAGGCGCAGGGGACCGGCTCCAAGCGCCAACTCGTCGCTCCACCACTGGTGGTGGAACCAACGCCTAGGGGCGTTACTAGGGGTTGTTCGCTGTCTCTCGCGAGTTCCCGCGAGTCCGCCGGGGGTAACCCGTGAGTCAGCGGGGGTAACTCGCGGTTCCACGGGGGTGACTCGCGGGTGCGCGGGGGTAACTCGCTGTTCCACGGGGATAGCTAACTGAACCCGCGGCCCACGAGGTACCCCCGTGGCAGGATCCGCGGACCGCGAGCTACCCCCGCGGACCCGCGAGTCACCCCCGCGGACCCGCATGTTACCCCCGCGGACTCACGGGTTACCCCTGGCGGACTCGCGGGAACTCGCGCGGGACCGAGAACAACCCCTAGTCACGCCCCTGGGCGTTGGCTCCAACAACAGTGGTGGAGCGACGCGTTGGCGCTTGGAGCCGGTCCCCTGCGCCTGATGGGTATGCTGTCCCGGATGGAGCCATGCGGGCGGGTTGCATAGTACAAAAGTGCGCGGCGTGAATCAGCCACCTGGTA
>NW_026267162.1:78650-79023 GCF_000697945.3 Frankliniella occidentalis
GTCCCCTGCGCCTGATGGGTATGCTGTCCCGGATGGAGCCATGCGGGCGGGTTGCATAGTACAAAAGTGCGCGGCGTGAATCAGCCACCTGGTATCACACTTCTAACTGTAATACCACGCTGCACTCTTAAAAGAACGTGATACATGTTTGTATTACAGTTGGAACTGTGATACTCATGGTATTGCACTTACATTTGTTGGACTGTATCACACTTGAGTTTCTGGATTGCTCCTCGCCTCGTAATGCTAAATACTCCGTGCGCTGTACGGCAAACACAAGGCGGACCTTTCGCTTTGTTTTGTCTGGGGGGACTTGCTGCTTGACTAAAGGGTGTAGCCATAGGGTACCGTGGCGTGACAGCGTGACATGGGT
>NW_026267162.1:79269-96971 GCF_000697945.3 Frankliniella occidentalis
CCCCTACTTCCCCTTTCCCCCTCCCTCGCGCACTCTTCCCCCCTCTGCAGCTGCACTTACTGGATCAGCTGCATCCGGGGCGTGTCCCACATGGAGTGTCTGTGCCGCCGCGCCGCGCCGCCCTTGGATTGGCCTGGTCAGTGTGTCCCACTTTCGTAGAGCGCGCCGAGCAAAACTTGGCGTCTCAAAGCAGGACGCATATATGATGATGATAACATGACGACCATAGCCGGCGACGCTTTGCTGTAGGACACTGAAGCGTTTGGAAACTATTACTCCGTTTTCGTTGTGCGCGTTGTTGACACTCTCTGATGTGCTCTTCTTTTCCGCTGTTTCCAGGTCTTGCCGCGAAGCGCGCAACAAGTCCGAGAAGGCCCGGCGGGACCGGGTGTCCAACTTCATCAACCAGCTGGTCACCTACCTCCCCATACTCAAGGGCTACGGCAAGAAGGCGGACAAGATCACCATCCTCCGGGTGGGCGCCAACCAGGTCCGCATGTACAAGACGTCCGAACAAGTGTACCTCGCGCATGGCGCCGACGTGCCCGCCGAGATCGGGGAGCCGCTGGAGAACATGATCTGCGAGGTGAGTCGCGACGCAACGCCAACGCGGGAGCGCGTCACAGACGGGGAAGTTAGGGGTCACCCAGAAAGCACGTCCGTCATTCGTCGTTGCGAACGAACCTTAATGCCAAGTCTGCCAAGTTCATCCGGCGCAATCTCTCGTAGCGCCTGGTGGGTAGGCAACATCTCGGCCTGTAGTGCATGTGTGTACTGCGGGGTGGCCTGCCCTGAGTCTCGCAGGCGCCGAGCTCCCGTATATTCGCCGAATGAATCTGAGAGACGTACTTTCTGGGCGGTCCCTTTCGTCGGAATCAAGTAACATGCCATCATTTGCGTTGTCTGCTTGTGTTCTCAGGAGCTGAACGCCTTGTTCTTCGTCGTGAACGCCGCGGCGAAGATTGTGTACGTGTCCAAGTGCGAGCAACACCTCGGCCACACACAGGTAAGCACCAGAGCACCCGCACGGCCTGGCCTGCATAGCAAAACCTGCAGTAAATGCCTCTCCTTGAGTATTCGATTACATTCGGAACCGTGCGTGTTGTTGATTGAATTCCATATAGTTAGGAACAGCACTACTTACCGTACACCATAAAGTACGGGCAACTGCAAGAGTAGAAGGGTGCATCCCTTTCACGGTCTGCGGACCGCTCATAGAAAAATACGGGAGGGACTGTAAGCAAACCCTACTCGTGCGCGGTAGTTTTTACAGTGGCGGCACGGGGGCGATGGCCCGGCACGGGGACGGTCGGACCGGGGGCGGCGCTCCCTCTCATCTGAATCCCCTTGACTCGTCGCTGCGGGGAGCCGAGGACGGGGCCGCCGGGGCCGCCGGGGCCGCGTCCGCGGGGGGTGCAGCGTCGAGAGAGCCTCCATGGGGGTAGGCCCCTCCGCGCCGCCTCCGCGTGCACGTGCGTAGGCGGGGGCCGTTGGGCGAGGGTGGGGGCCGAGAGCGGGGGCCGTGGGCGGGCCCCGAGGCGGTCATCATCGAGATGAAGCACAATTCAAAACGACCCCGGATTAGACCGGACGGGACGACTCTCGTCCTGCTGTGTTTCGACCAACTTCGCATTCTTCCAGTGCTGATGGTAGGCGACTCTGTTTTGTGTGTTTGGCAGGTCGAGCTCTTCGGGCAGGACATGAAGAAGCTCATCCACAAGGATGACGTGGAGGCGTTCACGAGCGCCCTGAAGCCGGACGGCGACCCTCAAAGAAGTAAGCTTCGCAGCACCGCTTGGTCGTTTCTGGTTTGCTTTCCCCCCTGCTGCTCTCTGTTGACTCGACTAACTCCCCATCACTATTCCAGCGCTGCTCTCCATTGGCCTGGACGACTCCAGCTCGGACGACACGGGAACCTCGACGAGCATGTCGTCGGGCCAGAGCAGCCCGCCACCCACGCCCTCTGAGGTGGACGTGCCGCGCCTCAAGTCGGAGCGGCAGATGAGGAACCTAAGGATCCGGATGCAGCAGAAGCCCGTGTCGCGTAGCGACAGCCCTCACTTCATCAGCATGGACTTGAAGGGCTTCATCGAGGTGCCGGCCAAGCTCACTGTGGCCGGGCTCGCGGCCGCGGCCTCGCAGCGTTCGCGCGGCCACCGGAGGAAAAGCACCGGTGAGCTCGGCAAGCAATTCTTTGTGGAAGATGGAGGAGATTATCTGCTTGTATTTGAAATCTAAAAGTGTAATATTTTTCTTTCTTTTTCCAGACAACGGCCCTGATGAGGATGTTGTGTTTTGCTTTCTGGCCAGCATAGTTGAGCCGGTTGCTCAAATAACACCTTTCTATTCGCGGCCCTTAAACAAGTACGAATATCGTACTCGACATGATTGCAATGGTCTGATCATGCACACTGACGAACGGTTGGTACCTTCAAAGTAAATCTTCAAGTTATCAAAGTTTTTCACTCACACAAATAAACACGTTTTTTTGTGGCTTTTTTTTTACGTTCTGTCTTTTAGCATCGCTTTTATCAGCGGCTGGCTACCATCGGAAGTCATTGGGAAGAATGCTTTCGAGTACATGGCGCCAGACGACAGAAAGATTGCAGATATTGCACTGCAGTTCAGTAAGTAAATTGTTGTATTAAATTTCTCTTTATGCACACGTGTAATATAATTAAATCTATATATTCATTGTATTTCACCTATGAGAGACGCATTTTAACATTATCATGTGTTAACAGTGATCGAAAATAGGCTGAATGGTGGAAGCGTATACAGGCTACGCACAGCAGCTGGTGGGTTTGTTCACCTGAGAACACAAGGCTTCCTGGAAGCCATGGAAGCCATAAAAGATGCCCAAAATTCTTCCGAGGAAGCGAAACAACTACTGACGTTTACATGCGTCAACTCATTGATCGATGCCAATGAGTATAATGCTGAAATTAGTGCCTTGAGGAGGAAGTTTGAACCTCATCTCTTAGCGCAGTTGGCTGGAAGAAGTCGAGCAACAATCACCGAACTGGTATGTTTCTACAATGCATAATGATGTGTTTGGTGTAAACAGCATGGGAAACGTAAAGCATGATTTATTGTTTTTAAGATCATCTGTTCCATGCAAAACAAACAGAACACGATTAAGTATGACTCGTAATAATTTATAGATGATCGACAAAAACCACTAAAATATATTTGTATGATCTGACATGTTGGTTAAGATGATGGTATAATGATAACAGAGGGCAAAAAATGACTGAAAAATGTTAAATAATTACCCAATGATAATTAAAGGGATATTTCCGTAAAACAGGCTAATATGGACTATGCGGGGTAAAGAAGACACCCTCTTTTTTCTATGTTCCGCTTCTGCTCGACTTGTACTACCACTTAGTTGTGTTTCTGAACCTGACAATGTTGCGCGACAGCTCAGTGGTCGCGCAACTCAAGCAGAAGCAGAACGTAGGAATAAGAGGTTGGTCCATATTAGCCTGTTTTATGGTACCAAAAAACAATTATTTAACGGGCTCAAAATATGACCAAATTTACATGTGTTCTGTGGCTAAGAAGAGTGAGGGAATAACAGATATAATTTTCAATAAGTACTTTCTTCTTCCAGGACGAAGGTGCTGATACTTCAAAGCAGGAGGTTGTTCGGAGCTCTACCACAGATGTAAGTAAACACTAAAGCGCTTAAAAATTTAGGAACATATTGAAGATTCTAAATATTAATTTTATTTCTACATTTTAGCATCATGGAAGGGCAAGTGTCCTCCAGATGGCTGGTGGTGATGTTCGGCGAGGACGAAAAAGGATTACGGAAGGCGACAGCCGAAGCTTTAATAAGCGAGTCTGCCCCAGTAGTCCTGGAGTGTCTGGGCCCTCTGTACCATGCGCCAGCGAAGGCTTCAGCGCCCTGCCGAGCGGTACGCAAACCAGCCTAGATTTATCGTCTATACTTACTTTTACAATGTTGTCTCAAAAAATGAGAATTTTTTAACGCTGCTTTCAGGCCATGACCTTCATCACCTCGCCGGAAGTAGCGTTATCCCCGACGGTGTCCTCGCCTCACCTGGTGGGCATCTTGCCGTGCTCAACCAGGTCCAGAGCCCCATTCATGGACTTGACCAGATTTTCCCAAACGGAATCTTGGGCCGGCCAGATACCATCGACCAGACTGCGCCGGCCCAGGCATTTCCGACGGAAAGTTTGACCAATAATCTGTTTCCGGAACAAGGTAAGTGCAACAGATAGCAGCAAATGTACAATATATTTCTACCCCTCCCCCATTTTGTTGCACTGATTTATTTGTGTTGTAGTATTTAAAATGGATATTCCATACTCTTTCTTTTTCTTTCCAGATTTTCCAGACACAATTTCAATATTACCTGAGGTAAGAGTTGTTCAAGTATATAATTATTTTGTTTATAGCTTGTAATTCTCTATTCTTAATCAATCTTATCAAAATAAATACCTCTTAAGGATTGCCCTTACTTCACTCCATACCATTTCATATCTCTTGCTAATGAATAAAATTTTTACTTTTCTAGGGGTGTCTAGGTAGTCTGGACACACAGGACAACCCCGTTAACAGTGACCTCCTTCAGCAACAATACCAACTTGGCGATAGCCTGGAAGCTCAACAGCAAGCAATGTCGCATCAGCAACAAATGCTGGATAATATTCCACAAAGTTATCCCGGCCTGAAAGTGATGAAAAAAGAACTAAACAAAGTTAAAGTAAGGAAAGATTCTATTATCGTAGCCTTTATGCCTTTTAAAACTTTATGTTTTAATCTGTTTTGTTTCTCTGTGTCTAGGAAGAGCACCAAAAACAAGAGAGAAGGTTTCAGGAACTGCACCAAACAACAATTCAACACACTCAAAATTTAGGGAGTGTAAATACTTAACTGTTTTCATGTTCTTTTAAGAAAGATCAAATATCTCCTTGCCGTACACCCAGGAAAACTTTGCACCAATGTAAATAATCCTTTTTAAAAAATTTAGTTAATTATTTTAGGTTATTTCCAAAGCTGTTGCATATTTAAATTATCCTTCATATTCCTGACTTCTTTTCTTTGAAGAGCAGGCCTATCATCTTTGCATGATATTGCTCACAAAATACCCATAAATTTGTATAAATTTTAACTGTACATGAAAATGTCTATCTGTCAACTGTATGTGTACCTATATACCTACCTATTTGTTAGTGCCTATTACATGTATAAATGTATATTTGTCTGTATATATATTTTTTATTGTAAAAAAGATGTTGTGGATTAAGATTTTAAGTGATGTTGTCTGGTTATTCCGCTACCATACTATTTATCAATTGATTGTCTGCACCAGAGCACAACAGCTGTAATGAATTTGGATTGATTTTCAAAGTAGTAGTGTATGAGAAATCTTTGAATTAATGTTTTGAATTTAGCGAGCGTGACCACACATACTGTTCCCGCAGATTGCCCATGCAGGCAACTTGTCTTTGGGCATTGTGTTATTAGTGGTCTCTGCAAGCATCGACCAAGTATGTGTGAACAGTACTGCAGCCAACACATTATGTGTGCTGAAGCAAACAGGTCAAATATTGCATGACGGCTTTTTTTCTAATTCGGTCTGTCATTAAGATCTAAACTACTCTGAGCCTGTGTTATTGAAGTATTGTGGGTTTTTTTTTGTGGATGTTATAAATTAATTGTAAAGTATGGGTTGTCAATTACAAATTAGTGTTGTTAAGTCAAAAGTGCATGTTGGAACATTTGTTGAGCTCTCTGATGCTTTTTATTTTTTTTGTGCGTAGTCAATTCTTTGGTCTAATTGATGTCTGAATTATTTCTGTTATTTGGTTTGTTGTTTTTTGGTTTTAAACTGAAAACCTTTAGAATGTTACAAAAATATGGATAAGGGTGATACTTGTATCTGATCTTACTGCTCTGATTTGATTGGGACCAACACTACGCATTTATTCTTTTTTTGGATAAAAGCAGTGGGAGCTCAACATTTGTGCCTGTGCTACTGGCTGTTTGAAAATCCATTAGAGTAGTGGCTGATCTGGACATTGGTAAAATCCTCCATGAACAATATTTCGCATGTAAAAGATCATTCTGTTTAGACTATGGGGTGAGAAACAATGTCTACTATATCAAAGTACCATTGTAAACCACATACTTTGTTAAAGAGGGCTTTTTCACTCTATTTAATGCTAGAAAGTTTTTGATTTATGTTGTATTCCTCCCCTAACAGTCTTTTTTAAATCACTCTCTGCAGTCAATAAGTTGTAAATTCTGAAAACCCTGAAAATTTGCTTGCCATCTCAGTTTGAGACGCTTGGTATCTGTTATACAGGAAAAGATTATGCCCGTTATTTGGCAGACTGAATCAAGACTGAAAAGTGGGTAATGAAGTTTTCCTTGAGGAATATTTTGTTGGACTGTCTGCTTGTTTCTTTGTTTCTTTTTAATTTCTGGAACTTTTTTAAACAGTTAAACAGAGGTGTGACTAAAATAGGCTTCTTTAAAATTCACCTGATTCACACATCTAACTTTACTTGGAAAGAAAAAGAATTCAGGAAAGTAGCACCATACAGGGTCACTCATTGATTAACCTCAGGTTAATCTATATAATGTAGGTAATACGTGCCAAGAAAAAATTCTTGTGAGAGTGTACCCTTATCTTCCCGAACTCTGAAATGCAACTGACTTAAAACCAAAAACATTTCATTTGAATTCTTCATACCTGAACTTCACCATCGTGTACTGCTCACAGCCAATGAACTGCTTCTTGCTAACTTTGATTTTGAAAAGTATAAAATTGAATTCCTATTCATCCAATCTTCTGTTGCTAAGACAAAATCAGGTCTAAGAATTGTTAATACATTTTGTGTGTAGCAATGTATATATTTTTTGTAAATCATAAGTGTGTGTGTTTGCCTGTGAGATTGTGTATATGTGCATAAGAGAGAATGAGACCTAGATGTATGTTATGTGTGCATGTTATTCACTTTATATAAATGAACTTACATGTTTGGTGTGCAAAGAAGTTCAGAACCTGATATTGCTCATCCTTGTTATAATTTTTATTACGATATAGACTTGTACCTGTTATTGATTGATTGAGGAAATGGCTTAAGTGAATGGTTTTCATGCTGTTTGCAATCAGGCCAAAAGGTATATCTTTGTCCTTTTAGTCCTCCGTCATTTTCTTGTTTATGCTAATTTTTTAATTTATGCTGTTGTACTGGTTTTACTGAATTTAGTATGTATCAGAGCATAACAGCCAAGAATGGTCAGTGTTCTGATATAGAAATACTAAATGAAAATTGAACTCTCGATTTATGACGAGACCAAATTTGCAGTTCTTTGGACCTTATAGTAGATTATTTACTGTAAAAGGTGGAAGAAATTGATGCTAATGTTGTTCAATAGAAAGAAGCTGTTGTTATTTCCTAAATCAGGGAAATCTCCAATTCATGGTTAAATTGTTTTTATTGATTTTTTTTTTTAGATGCTATGAATTATAATTGTTATTGAATGGAGCATTATTAAAATGTTCCTTCAGTTTGTTATATTTGCTTTCCCCCGTCTAAAGGCTAAGATTGAACTCTTACACTGGGGCTTTTCACTTATCTGCACTTCGATCCTGTACTTGTGTTGTATTCAGCATTTTTCTCGTTTTAATATTTTGCTTAAACCCAGTTTATCTCTTTCCCAACACTTTAAAGCAAGGAATTTAAAATTTTAAAATCTGAATCACAGTTTATATCTCTAATATGAATTCAGTGATTATAGACTTGTACACAGTGTTATTCCTCCCGACTCCATGAAATACAAAGTTTTTACATTTCTGAAAGGAAAAAAAAATGTGTAGGGGTCTACTTAAACTCCTCATACTTTTATCTTGATGTCTGTATTGTTATTAGTACATCTTTGTGTACAAACTGAACAGAGAACTAAACTTCGATTTTGTGAGAATGAAGTAAAGAAAGAATGATGATTGAGCCATAATCTCCGTAAAAATAAACCAAATGAACTAGTCGTATAAAAAAAAATAAAAGAATAGTTGTCTCTTTGTAGTTGGTTTTTATCCACTTACATAGTGTCTTTAAAAAATGTTGTATTTATTCTGAGGTGATTGATCTTCTTTGAATTGAATAGGAAGATGCTGGAACTCAAATTTGGAATGAATCTTTTAACAACTTTTGTCAGAAGAAAATAAGAAACTATTGTCTGCAAATTTATTGCAAGTGATGCTGCTAAAATTATAAGAGAAATTAAATTACTGTTTTTCATAATGACTGAAATCCTGTTTCATCCGTTACTTATGTTGTAGGATTTTATGCAATCTGCTTTTTTAACTGTTGCTTGTAAAACCAATGAAGTCAGTTTGTAAAAGGGTTGACCTTGCCATTGAATTTATTCAACCAACACAAAGTGAAAATGATTTTTGTTACATTAGGTTTTACCTACCTATTTACTTTTATTTTTGTTTCAATTTTCCATCTTTATGCAATAGAAATGAGGATTTGGATATTAATCCTTACAACTGAGGTTGTATTCCCTCTTCTCCATTAGTTTTACATCTGCAACATGCCAGTTATTTGATGTGGAAATTCTTATTGGTAAATCTTTTACAAACTGAGAAATGTTGATCTAATTTGGAAAGTGCTCATATGGGATTTTTTTATGACAAAATTGTTTTTTTTTTTGTTTTGTTTTTTTTAATTCAAGACATGTACCTACCTATCTGTGTAATTGAAACTCTGTTATGGCAATTTGCTTAAATATTGGTTTTCAGGTTCTCATTTGTCTCATTCATAAAGTCAGTTTGAAAGGGAGAATGTGTGTTTGTGTGAAAATGGTTTAAGTATGATTGATGTACTGTAAATGCATGTATAAATTCATGCCTGAGTTAATGGAGAAAGGTTGCAAGACTGAACAATAAAATAGAAGTGTGGAAATATTATAAATTGTATCATTATGTATATTGAATAATATACTTGTCCTTTGTAAATAAAATGAATATGTCTCACATACTACTTTTATTTTCAAAACTTTTGTTATCAAACATCTATGACCCATTGCCCAAAAGCAACTCTTGCACTTGCTCAGGAGTACGCGAAATCAAGGAAGAGGGATTCTGGTATCCATTGACAGGATCATGAACAGCTGCGAAGAGTTGTTTATAGACGGTACAAATAACTTCAAAGGCTCTTTGTTTCACATTGTTGCGATGAATTGTACTTAATAATAAAGAAATTTGAGGAAGGAGTAAGATATCCGGCAGAGCTAAGAAACCATCAAGTTTAACCTGGAGAAGGACATACATGTTTGTTATCGAGTGTTGGGAAAATACTCAAGAGAACTGTCTAGATATATAATAACAACAACTAATATATCACATCCCAGCTTACCAAAAAATGTTTGAGGCTTGCAGCATCCATACCAGGGACATTGGCAAGGGGGCCTCTGCTTGTTTCTTGCAAAATGGTATAAATTGGTCCCAAATTTAAATTGGCCACTAATGAGCTTGCTTGCTCTGATGTCAATGTGTCAAGCTGAGCATCAGATTGTGCCTAAAAATAAAGTGTAACATTTAGCAATCCAAAAATCAAATTATTTTTTTAGATGATTGGAAGCTAGGAAAACAATAGTACTTTACAATAGCTTTCAAAATAATCGGAAACCAGGAAAATAACATTAACACTTGTTACAAAACTCTAGAATGGAGTAACTTTTGTACCTGCAATCTCTCCAGTCTATTATCCATGAAGCCATAAAGAGATAGAGTTGTTTGCATCTGGTATAAACAGTTTAATAGATATACAGCCATATCTGTTGTAGGTAAGCGAGCAGCACTCAGGTTTACAGCTTGAAGCAAAGGGTCAAGGACAACACCAACCATCTGGAAGAAACAGGGGAGTGAAACTGAAACTCAACCATACTGGCATAATTGCGTCCACTTAAACAAAACGCATTATTAGAATTTTTTTGATTTCTTTTTAGTCAAATAAGTACCTTAGTAATATCTTCTGGACGCCCATCAGCAACTCCAGCGACAGAAAGCACTTCTTTCAATAATGACATGAGAGCAGATACACTAGTAGAAGGAGAAAGATCAGGTGGCGGAGTATCAAGTCGGTCTGCCAAATGCTGTTTAACACGACCTTGCAAAGCGCTCAAAAAGCGATTTTGAGCTAAAATCCTTACTTCTGCTAAGGTACCTAGAAGCATACTCTCTGGCACAACCTGGAAAGGTAATGCTCTTAGTGGAATCTAACTGACTAAAAATAAATATAATCAAAATAGTAACTATTTAATATTTTGCTTACTTGACTAAATATCTGATGGTAATATCCAAGAAGACTTGCCACAGAATACAGAATAGTTGTAGTAGCATCAGTACTGAGAATACGATCAACACGTACTTTCAAGGGATGACAAACACCCTCTGTAATACTGGCAAGGATTTGCTGAATGTGGTCTGAAACATCTGTAAAAACGAAATAGGCAAAAAATTGATTTAGAACAATTAGAGAAGAGTGTATAAAATAGAAAGAGATTGAAGAGATACATACCAATCTTTGAACACAAACTCATCAGTGTGTTTAAACTTTCCTTTTCTGAAGGTATTACTTGATGTAACCATGCCAGCATATCTCCAACATACCGTTTTGGATCGTTGGCATGCATCTCTATAGGCTTGAGTGTACCTCCACCTTTAGTCAAGGCATCTATGAATGCACGAACTAATGCTGCTCTTCTACAACTTCCATACTCATCAAGAACATATCTAAAATAAACACACCAAATTGATCACTAAATAACATTCTTTGTCCATCACAGAATTTAAAAGTTGTTAACGTGGTCTTTTGCAAAGAACATTAACTTGTCATCTACCCCTAGACTCCTGAAAATTTTGAGTCGCAGGCAAAAGTGGCATAATCATGTATAAAAATATAACAAACAAAGACCATACTAGATTACAGTGTCAATATGCCATAACAGTGATGGAAATTTCCATCATTTTGACTTTTAAAAAAAGGGAAATGTGAGGGGAAATATCCATTACAAATATAATTTTGAATTTGTATTACTTAAGAAGAATGGACTTACTTAAACAAGACTGGCCTATCCTGTAAGCAGGACATAGCCTCAGTCAAAAGTGCAGCTGTTTCTGTTGACTCCACGCTACGGCAATGACTTTGAGTCCAACGATACAGACGCTCAAGTGCTGCTTCCTTATTAACAGAAAGATACACCAAAAAATTAGTGAGGCTATTAATTACAACAATGGGATGAGACAGCACTTGTTGCAATCCAATGTACTATTTGTGATCAAATAAGAGTTTAACCCTCCCACGTGTTTAAAAGGCAATTAAATAATTACCGAAGACATTTACCTGGTGTAAAGACATCTGCTCCATTATGTCAAGTGCCACAGTTTGGAAACCAGATTGCATTAGAACACGACAGTCAGAATGTATTGTTTGAGCACGCTGGAGAGCAGTGAAAAATACTGGCGTTATAGGAGAATCTCTTGTAGAACCATGCAAAACTGTCAGCTCGGCAGGGGATAATTGGTACCGCTCCAGGAAAGCACTGGCCACTTCTTGCTCCATGCTTAGTTTCTTTCTAGAATTAATAAGATTACAAAGAACATTAGAATACACCAAAAGCATACTTTAGGAACGCAAAATATCCTATGCAAAGTGGTAATCTAACCTTTGAGCTTGTAGTTGGGTAGTATGCTCAATTAACTGATATGTTTGAGCCCGTGTTGCTTGCAAATGCATACTCATACCACGCACTTCAGAGTCTATGGAGACAACATCATTATACACAGTATCTAGAGCATCTTTTACCTTCGTAAAAGCTGACAAAAACTCCTGTAAAAAGAAAAGCAACTGTCGTGACTAGTGTTTCTTTTATAATTTACAGTTGTATGTCAGATAGTAAAAGAGTGCAATTTAAACCTCGTTAATTGCAAGACTTCGTTTTTCTATTTTGCTTCTTAAATTTCTTCGGGATTGAATTGAATTCTCTGTGAAAAATGTTGACAACTCCTTGAGCGCCTCTAATGTTTCCTGAAAGGCAACATTCGTAGATGTTATTCCAGGTCATAGTATCCAATTTGTTACTACACGAATTGTACTAGGGGGCAACCTTATCAGTATCCAGGCGAGTTTCAAAAATTTTGTTTAGTCTTTTGCCTAGAACATTAGATTGTCCACTATCTCCTAACTCTTGAGAGTTTGAAGTAACAGGCAGAGGAGGCATACTCATGTTTAGGAGACACAAAATCAAGATCACACTGTTTTAGATACGGTTGAAAACACACACATCTCACGGACACTACGTTTTCTGTAAATTACAAATTTTGGTTTAATTTCATTTCATTCACGTCACGTCACGTCACAAATTCTTGTAGCCTCTCAGCTCAACCCCCACCCCCTCGCGGATGTAAACACTGCATTCTTTTGTTTTCTGTTGTTTTGTCTGTTGTCAGCTGGGAGACGACGGCAAAAGCCTACTGCTGTCGGTGCTGCGTGTGGATGTTGTTGTAGATGTGTGAGAGTTGAAAATGGCCGCTACCATGACTGATCCTGTTGATTCTTCATGCGATTTTTCAAAATCGCCCGTGTTTTCATCAGCAGCGATTAATAAGATGGAAAATCAAGAGAGTGATGGCGTCCCCTTGCAAACTCCTTGGACATTTTGGTTGGACAGGTGAGAATCAAACACCCTCTTAGGTAATCAGTTGTGACCTCTGACCCTCAGTGTTGTTTATCTCAGACATTGTAGTATTTTGTAGGAGTAGTGTTTACCCTTCTGTCAAAGTGTTTTTTTGAAGTTAAAATAACATATTGCTTGCATATCATTGACATCTAATGACATTGAATATTAAAACATACAATCGCTTTGACTTTACCGATTTCCCTGACTAATTTTTATCATGCACTTCATGCAATGAAAATTATAGATCAGTAATGTACCTCTGAATGACATTGCTATTAAAAGTATATAATTTTCTTTAGATGTGTCCATGGCAGTTCTGCTGATGAATTTCAAGCCAACTTGAAGAAAATTTATACTGTCCGAACAGCTCAAGGATTTTGGGCTGTGTTCAATAATATTCCAGCAGCTAATGAAATCAATGTAAGTTGGAATTTTTCTATAAAAGTACTGTAGTACAATTCGCACAGTTTTACATGTCCTCCTTTTGCAACAAATTTTTAAGGTACGAGCTAGCTATCATTTAATGCGAGAAGTTCATAAGCCTCTCTGGGAAGAACCCTATAATCGATACGGAGGAACATGGAGAATCAAGTGTCAGAAAAGAGACACAGTAAGCCTATGTTTTATTATTATTATTCAGCATTCCCTGTCCGAGTCAGTATCTCGAATATTTATTGCTCCAGTATCTATTGTTTAATTTTTTTATTTGGTTTTAATTTTTTAGACAAAGGTGTGGAGAGAAATGCTTGTGGCCGCAATTGGTGAACAATTTTCTGATGCTATTGCTGATGGTGATGAAATTTGTGGTGTCACTGTGTCCATTCGAGAACGTGAAGATTTAGTGCAGGTAAAATTCTACTGTAAAGTTAATACATATCTTACAAGAAAAGCAGAATGGTGCTTTTTATAAAAATTCAAAAATAAATAAATAAATATGTCCAACAGATCTGGAATATAAATGCTGATCTTAGTGACAAGGCTACTGTCATCCCACGAGTGCACAGACTTCTTCCTGATGTTGACTTTCCGGCCATATTTTACAAACGTGAGTTGGTGAAGGCTTTCTGAAAATTCTTTGATCATGCTGTTATACTAAGAAACTTAATGGGGCAAAATTTCTTTTCATTCTAGGACATGATACTCATCAAGCTTTTGAGAAGGGAAGGCGTTAAACCAGATACTGTCATTTGTGATTTTTGTAACAAGATGTTTCTTTGTTTTCTTTTTGTTTGTTTTTTTGTCAGTAATGACCGAGTGACGCAAAAAAAAAAATTGTTATTGTTAGGGCTTGTGCTCTCCTTTCTGTCATGTCCAAAACTAAGTTAATCACTTGTTTGTTAACAATATAGTAGTATGTATTTACATACCAGGTAGCAATCTATCAAGAAATATTCCTACCTAAAATTTATGTCTTGATGATTATTTTTATTGCCAATCATTCACCAGCAAACAAGATTTATTTTCTTAATTATTACATACTTCTGGATTCTTAGAGCATTAAGTGAGTTTTGAAATATTTTACACATTTATTTGTGCAGAATATTTGAGTCTAAGTCAAAGGAGACATATTAATGTGATGCGGGTAAAGTGTTTTGTATCTAGAATGTGCCAATTAAATTTAATTTGACTTCAAAATGCAAGGAGTACTTTGCTACAGACGTTGTGATCTTCATGTCTCTGTCATCTCCTTTTCTGTTAATGTAGTGTAACCTTACATTATGTTTTAACTTAAGAATTTTTACTTTTTCAAATTTTTGTAATTTTTTGAGCCAATTTTGTAATGTTAATGCTTGACCAGAACATGACTGTTACATAGTTATTTTAATGTGTCTTATTAATGTTTCTTTGGAAGCAATAGTTAAAAAGATATAAAATTAAAACAAATTCACATAGTTTGTTGCTGTTTTAATGAATCGCATCTTTTACATGTTCATTGTTTAAGATGACACCTCCACATAGCAAAGACAAATCACTATAACATCCTATTTATATGTATAGTTATGGTTAATCAGTTCTCATGCTTGAAGAAAACTATACCCCAGTAATGGAAAAAAATGGTAAGATGTCTTGTAAAGCCTTATTAACTTAGAAAGACAGGCGTAAAGTGAAATTTTACATTTATAATTAGCACATGAAAGAAAGAAAATACCAACACTTTTAAGTTTTTTTAATGTTTGCATATAATCTTGGGCTAATTGTTTTTCCTAGTCCAGGACTCATATCAACTGTGGGAGTTTCACCTTCTTGTGCAACTCTGACTGGATCCACCATCCATTGGCTTCCGTCAACAGCCAATAAGCCTTTAATGTGTCTCTCTCTCCCTTCACTTAGCTTCTGGTACTTGAGGGGTAGCAAAGGTTCTACTCCAGTGTATGTGCCTTTGGCTTTCATATCTCGAATGACAAGTTCCTGAAAAATCCATTTCAAAAAAATTACAGTTATCTTAAAATTCTATATGAAAGATAGGAGACCTTACCTTTAAAAGAGGCGGAAAAGAAGTAGCCGTTGGATATATGTTGGGGTCTACAAATTTGGGAGGAAGCTCGCCTTTTTTAACCTTAGTGAAGACCTCTTCTTCTTCTTTAGGAATAAGACTATAGTCCGGTATATATGTCTCTTCGCTAAGCCATTTTTGGCCACGATATGTTCCCCCAATCACAACATCTACTAGAGCTCGAACTCGACGCACTTCACCCATGTCAACAACAGGCGGCAGAACTTGAATCCTACCCTAAAAGAGAGAATCGATTTGATTTTTAAATTGAATCGAACACACAATACACTGTAATTGCTCAACATTGTTGACAAACTAAACTAAGGTTCATAATTTAAGGCCATTAGCTTACTCTTCCAAATTGGAATTATAGTATAAAAAGTCTTAACAAAAATTCCGAATGAAATTTACTTACCTCTGGAGATAGGGCTTCCACTTTCAAAATTCTGTACCAGCTAGGTTCAGGGAAATCTAGTTTATATTCGTTCTTAGAGATAATTCTACCCACCCCATGGTTCCTCAAATTTCCTAAAATTTCCCATAATGATTTGCCATAGTACCTGGTGGCAAGTCCATAAATTTCATACGGCATTTTTATCAGAACGTCAAATTTCTCACGTACTTTACACAATCACATTTATGGTGAAGTCTGTTATGCCCAGCCACTGCCTCAGCGCTTCTGCTTCAAGAAATTTTAGGTTAGGTTTGGTTGGTTCAACATGACCCCCCCCCCCCTCTCTCTCTGTCCCGCTGACAACTGTGAATGCAAACGTGGATGATATTTGGAATAACTATCCCGGCCCAAACAATTAAACTAGAAAATGGCTAGTGCTTTCACAGACAAGACAGTTTATTCATTTTAGGCCAACGATGAGGCGAATCATTTGTAGCGCAATCAACTCGCCATTTCAAAAGTTTAGAGGGTGGTCATGGTTCGTGGTGTATGTGTGTGCAGTGTGTGTGCGTGTGTGTGTTTTAATTTTTAGTTTTTGTTTTTTCGTAAGAGAACTTGAGGAACCGGAGCCGGTCTGATTTGATCGGACAAGGGTCAATATTTTCAAATCTCAATTTTCATTAGCTTACTTGGCCTCGGATTCATTTATTTAGTGGAGAGGGTCATGACGGGCTGTTTGCCTACTTACAGGCGGATTGGGAAGTGTCCCGGACCCAGACCGCCGTTGTTCCCCCTTTGTACGAACCTGTTCGGATGTCCAGATATTCTGAAGGGAAATAAAAATTGTTTATCGTGGTACGAAAATCGGTCTTGGCTGTCGAAATGTCCATCTGGAATATTCTTGAGAATTTGTGTTTTCCACGGAGTAAAATAGTCTCTTCCTATTGTGCGGTGGCACGTGGCAACTTGGTGTTTTGAAGAACTCTAGACAGAGGTAATTTATGGAAAATAAGAGAATAAATGGAAAAAGAAATATTCTTGGTTACCCACCCACCAGCCCCCCCCCCCCTTTTCCCCCTGGTTTTAGGGATTCACCCTTTCGGTCTACCTCTCCATAAACCATATTTGCATGCATTCCCTGCGGCACAGTTGCACTCGTCCTGCGTGTGTGTGTGTGTGTGTGTGTGTGTTTGAGTGTGTGCTCGGCCGGTGGCGAGGTGCGTGGTCGAGAGTGGTGGGGCGCGGGTTGGTGCGGGGCGGGTACGGGGCGTCGGAGTAGTAGTGGGGCCCCACCCGGCCCGCGGTAGCGCGGGGCCTCCGCGGTGCCTTGCCGGCGCCGAGCCGACGCAGTGCACAGAGAGCCTCTGGCGGGCCTGCGGAGCGTCGGCGTCGGCGGAGCGGAGCCAACGGAGAGCAAGGGCCTTCGAGTTCACCACCGACAGCCGGGCTGGTCACGTCTCCCCTCCGCGTCGGCCCCACCCGGAGCGATGTTCACCCTCGTCCTGCTGGGCTCGGCAATCTCCCTCCTCACCGCCATCCTCGTGCTGCACCAGCTCGCCCGCCCGCGAAACTATCCCCCAGGTAAGTCCCCCTGCTGGCCGAGGTGCCGCGGCGCTCAGCAAAGCCTTCACCAGGGCCCCACCGGCCGCCCTGCCCGAGCCGCGCACCCAGCGCACCCACGTGCGCGCCCGCACTCGCCCCGAGATAGCGACCGGCCGCGCGTATCGAATCCACTCTTACAACGCGACGCGCGCGTCCCTGCACATCCGCATCGTGATCACGGTTGTAACTGGAGCAAAATCACCCACCCACCCTCTCTCCCTCCCGCGAAAAAAAAACCCACCCTAACGCTTAGTCTCGCCAATTACTCAATATTTGCCAGAGCCGGCTGCGGGCTGGGCGAGCTTTCTGATAGTGGGGCACAGTGAGCCCTCGAGGCGCCTACGGCCGCCGGCCGCCAGGGGCGCAAGTAACGACGTAACGTTGAGCTGCGGGTCAACATGCTGTGCAGGCCGCGACCCGGGGCAGAGGGCGTAGAGGAGGCGTCGAGCTGCTCGGCAGAGAGCCTAGGCTGGGCGGGTGGG
>NW_026267162.1:105386-108783 GCF_000697945.3 Frankliniella occidentalis
TCGGAATGTCACTTTAAAAAAATGTTAACATGAAATTTTTATTTTTTGGGAATTATAGGCCAGTATAGGGAGTTTTGACATATGAACTTCAGCACAAATTTTGACGCGCAATAGTCATCTATAAGGATAAGAAGCAAATATACCGAGTTTGAACCGAATCGGGAATTTACACTTACCTAAGTCTCCTTGTGAGGGAAGGATAGAGGACATACCCACGCCAAACGGAATGAAGTACTTGCTGGGCGGCTTGAGGCTGCCCGTCTCGTCCAAGAAGCGCTCGGGCCTGAAGCTCTCTGGGTCACCCCAGTGGTCGCGGTCCATGTGCACGGACATTAGGTTGGCGAGCACGATCGTGTCCTGTGCTCACAGAGGTCAGAGGTCAGGAGGGAGGGGGTCCGGCGTGGCCTAGGTCCTTCAGCTTTGTTCACACGATGCGCACCTTGGGCACGACGAACTCCATGATCTTGGCGTTGCGCACGGCCCGGTGAGGCACGCCGACCGGCGCGATGTTTCCCAGCCGTTGCGTCTCCATGAGCACCGCCTCCAGGTACAATAGCCTACGGATAATTCGTTTCAGTGAGAAAGGGCAGGCTCGAAGCGCTAGGGACAAAAAGAGAGAGAGAGAGGGAGGGACACGTACTGGTCGCGGTCCTCAAGGCTCGGGTCGCGCTCCCGGCCCACCACCCTGTCCAGCTCGTCCTGCGCGCGGCGCTGCACGTCGGGGTGCTGCAGCAGGAACATGACGCAGAAGCCCAGGGTGTTGCTCGTCGTCTCGGCGCCCGCCATGAAGAGGTCCAGCAGCAGCGACAGCAGCTGCTTCTCTGAGGGCGCCGCGCGGGTCATTGAACTCGTCCAGCCGGCCATGGGTTAATAGGCTGTAAGCGGGCCGTACTTACATACCTGAGAAATTGCTGCCTTCTCTGCCCGTCAACTTCATCTCCTCGAGGAAGGCGTCGATCAGACCCCGGGGTTTGCCTGGCTCTAGGGTCTGCTGCTTGTGCTCCGCGACGGTCTCCTGGAGGATCAGACACTGTGTAGATGGAGACCGCTCTGTTTCAAGCCCTTCAGGTTCCTGCCATGCTGGACTCACCCCGAGGAACCCCCAGAGCGTGCGCAGGTTCCGCAGCGTGCTGGTGTAGCCGCAGCGGCCGGGCGCGACGAACCTCAGGAAGGGCATCTGGTTGAGCAGGCCGCCGGAGACGTCCGTCTCCCGGAAGCAGTCGTGCAGCGTGTGCAGCAGGCTGTCGAGGCGCGCGTCGTCCCGCCGGAAGCGCCGCCCGTCCAGCCGGGCCCACAGCACGTTGAGCACGCTCACGTCGAAGGCGCGGCACATGGGCACGGGGCGGGCGGTCGCGGCCTGCGCCCGCAGCGCGGCCACCAGCTCGGCCGCCTCCTCCGCCACGTGCGCCTCCACGTCCGGGCGGCGGAGGAGCCGCTGCGAGAAGCGGCGCTGCTCCTGCCAGTGGTCGCCCTCCGTGAACACGATGCCTGGCAGCGGGAGAGAGAGAGAGAGAGAGTCGTCAGGACCCCGGCCACGGCGCTGTGCCGCTCTGCTGCTGCGAGCCCTCCGGGGACTTACCGAGCCGCTCGCCGAAACAGCGCAAGCGAAAGAAGAAGCCGTCCGGACGCCCGTCAAAGTCGGCGTGCTTGAGCACCTCGCGCACCGCGACCAGCCCGGACGCGACCACGACCCGGTTGCGGCCCAGGCGGACGCCCACCACCGGTCCGTACTGCGCGGCCAGCACGCGCCAGACGTCGTGGAGGAAGCCGTACTTCTTGACCAGGCGGCGGAGTTGCGGGTACGCGCCCACCACGGGCAGCCAGGAAGGCCCTGCGTGTCGACGGGTAGGTCAGGCACAGACAAGCATACTACCTGAGAGTCGCGGGAGCAGGGTGTTCCAGCTCTCCAAGTCTCTCCAGCTCCCCGATTCAGCAACCCGCTGCCGCTGATACTCACCCGGCGGGAAGTCGCGCGGCTTGGAGGCGTCTAGCAGCAGGAGCACCACCACGACGGCTAGCAGCAGGAGGGTCAGCGACGGGTACGGCAGGGAGCTGACAGCCAAGGCCATGCCTCCGCTGTGGCGCAACGGTCATCACCACCATCACTGATCATCGTTCGTAAAGTGTTCGAGTATCCGTTATCGGATTGGACAGGGCCTATTCTGAGGGGCGTCCCCGGCAGGCAAGAGAGATGGGGGGGGGGGGGAGGTCGCAGTCAATGCCCCACCCATTGTGTGGCAGGCTCGGGCCGGCTGACCGCTCTAGCTGACCGGTCCGACGGTTCGGCCCCCGCCGCGCCGCACCGGACACGACCTACCCGATGAGGCCCGGATCAGCTGAGTGAGCGGCCCCGCCCGCGGCCCCCGCCGCCGCGGGATACCGGTGGGGTAGGCTACTTACGGTCCAGCTGATTATACACCGTGAACAATACATAAATGCATCTGTCGGTTCGTGAGTCTGGCTCAGCTGACTACTACTCTCCGAAAAATGTTCAACGACCAAGTTTTATTCTTTTATAAAAACGGGATAGGGGCACTTCCCTCATTCTAGTAAAAATCGCATGACTATGTTTTGTTTTGTTTTAAATAAATAATTGGAATTGTTGGTAGTTAGAATGAAGATAGCAGGACTCAAGAAAGAAATTAGGATCGAAATTTTGCCAGTGCAACAGGACACCCATTTTTGCCCCTTTCCTCCCCTAAAAACCCTCAAACAGATTTATTGATTTTTTTTTTGGCAATGTCGAATGTAAGTTTCCTTCTTGGTTCGTGATTCGCACCCAAGTCCATAGTCTGGACGCTTCACACTTCCTCCGCCCCGGCCGACACTAAACGACGGTGCAAACTTTACCTGGATAGTGGTGCGGTGCGCTTCGAGGAGGACGTTGGCGATGACGCGGGCGCGGCTCGAGGCGAGATGCCCGCAGGTCCAGGACTCTAGTCCAGGCGAAGGACGAGTATCCTCCGGTGCCGTGGTGCCGACACTGCCACCAAACAAGTCCAGGGAGGGCCGAGGCTGAGGGCCGAGGCTGCCCGGGCCGGACTGTGCTAGGGCCGGGGCAAGAGGGGGACCCTTCAATGGTGGGGGACTATTTAGGGTCCTGGCGGCGCACTGCGGCTATCGGCCTGAGGCGAGTCTCCGGCTCCAGGAGCTGCTCTGCTGCTGCCTAACAACCACCCCGACGAGGTCCACCGGGCCCTTGTGACGCCTGGGACGGACGGGAGCGATATGGTGCCTGCTGACACCTACGACCGACATGGGGCCCAGCCTCACGCCCCTCACGCCCGTCCTCACCTCGCCAGAACACAAAGCAACGAAGATTGTCATCTGCCTTTTCACCGCTGTTCCGATTTTAGACTTCCGGACACCCTCCCGGAGGTGTTGGTTTGGGGGGGGG
>NW_026267162.1:108833-112241 GCF_000697945.3 Frankliniella occidentalis
GGGGGCGGTGAATTTCCCTATTACTTTGCATGAGTAATATGCGGATCGTCGCTCTGCAGCCATTGCCGGAGATAGGGATGAAAGAAGGCACGGGCGGGGGGAGGACTAAATGCCTCCCCATCTTGGCTGCATCTAGCGGCTCCCTACCATGGCGCATTCCAAATATAGACGACCGGGTAGCTTGCTAAAGGCAGACAGAGCATCCTGTCAAGAACACTTACATTATCACCCAGACCATCACTGAGAGGCCGTGCTCCATGCAAATGTGGCAGAAGCGGATCCAGGTCGAGACTCAAGGAGACCTAATGCTAAAAGCCCACTTCCAGGTGGAAAGTTGTGCATTTCCCCCTAACTCATCAGGCGTTCTTAGGGGAGCGGGGAAGCCCCCCTTTGGTTTTCAACTCAAGGGATTATGAAGGGATAGAAAATAAGAGATAGGGGGGGGGGGCTGTGGCACTGTAGCGGTTGTGATGATTGTGTTTCTCGGTCACTTCTTATCAGCAAGTGTTGCAGGGCAGAAGTTTGATTATAGACTATGTTTTTTGCTCGCACTTTACCACCAGCCTACATACTGTGGTAGAAAGAACAAGTATTGCTCTCGGTGCGGCACGTTGATGCGGCAAAGAACAAGTAGACTCTTCGCACAAAATTGATTTTGTGTTTGCCTTCTCTCTTGTTTTTCCTTTCATTAAAAAAATAATATTTTTTTAATGGCAGTCACTTAGATAACTTTCTAACCAGTGTTGACAAGATGCAATGATAGGTTTTCTTTTTCTTGTGATTTATTACTGCAATAGTCATACAAGAGGGAAAGTCTATCATCCTATAAACAGGGTTACACATAAGTCGAACTATCTTTTGCACTTCAGCTGATATATTTGAAAGAAAAATTACATCATTCAACTGGATTGGTAAACACTGCCATAGGACAAAGATATTCAACTAGCTAGTTTCTACTTCATTAGAATTTGAAAAGTTGCTGGCAATATACAATCTACTTATGAGATAGGAGACATAAGTATGATGTTCAACAAACTATAATGCAACTATATCAGCCTCAACACATTGTACTCCAGTTTCAGTTCATATGCTTGGTTTACAATGCAAACTAGTAACACACATGCACATCAGCACTTACAAGCAAGAACTCTAATATATCACTTGCTTGCTAAAGAGATCTAAAGAGTGGACAGTCCCCCTGGCAACATTTTGTTAGGTCTGACTCACAATTTAACCTAGAAGATACACAAGACATACATACAGCACTCATTAAACAAGTAGAAAGTCAGAATAAGGTTTAGGAGGAAATGTACAAATTACAAGGATTAGGTGATGAAACATTGCAATTAAAAATATGTGATTATCACAATTCTCTCTTCTTACAGATGCAAATAAATGGAAAAGGTAACTAAAATTGACATACAGGTCAATAACTAAGTATCTTAAAAAAATTTCCATTAATTTATAATTTCAGCAAATGAATTTTGGCACCACAAAGAGGAACGGCAACTAGCGGAGTAACAGTTAATACTTAGTAAATGTTGTAAATATTGCACTTATCTGCACACTGCCTTTGAATAAACAAAGGATGAACAGCACTTTCTTACTGTAGAGGTACACTTTAAACTCAGATTAATTTTGAACTCAGGGAGACATCCATTCATTCACTTCAATGCGCACGTACAAACAAACCCAGACACACACACATTTTCTCACAGGCACTAAATCGGCACACACACACTTGATAATCAAAAACACTGCCTGTAATAGAAGTTCAGACGATGAGTTGTGTAAAGGGAAAGGTGGGAAGCAGAGAATCTGCCCTAATAAATTTCTTCTCACAAATAAATAAAACATACAATTAGACTTAGAAGTCAGTATATTTGTTTAGTTAAAACTTTAAATCAATATTTACAAAAGGAGTTGACTTCAAAACTAGGTACAAAGTTTTTTCTTCATTAAACAATGTCTTTCAAAATTTTATCTGAAGTAGATAAAATCATGATTTGCACTGAAGGGATAAAAAAAAAAATTTCACACACAAACAATACAACCATTTGCTCGTGCACCCTCTCATCCTCACACTACTCTTAGTGACTAAAACCAAGATACAAATAGGTTGGAAAATTCTTAATTTCCAAATCTATACAATGCTTAACCTTATGCCGCACACATTGCTTTAGACAACACTAATCAGGTAAATCAATAACTATTAAATTTGCAGGTATGGATTAAAATTTGAATGCCAATAAAATTTACTTCCCTAAGAGTAAACAACAATGTTTTACCCAAAGGCAGCAACAGCGCTTCGGTTCTGAGCATTTTTCAGAAAAGTCACTAGCTGGAGTTTAACATAGTAAAAATAAGATTTTAAAAAAGCCAATGTGCTGTTCATAAAGTTTTTCAACATAAAATAAAAGAGTTATCATTATGAACACTACACATTTTGCTTTGCTCTAAATGGTGTACTTCCCAAAAAGTTACTGTACCAGTTCATAAGATTTGAACTCCACATGGTCCAAAACATTGAAATTAGTCTCTCAATAAATCACAATAGTACATTAAAATTAAGACACGGATGTGTATTGTATACACAAGCAAGAGATACAAAAAAAAGATTACCAACAAACACAGGACAGGTAAACTTAGTTATGGACCATCTCTTAGGAGTGGAAGGAAGTCAATAACTGAACATAAGAAAAGGATAAGAAATCACAGGTTCTAAATCCTTAAAGGAAACTAACAAGTTGAAGCAACAACTTGTAAGAGCTTTACTAAACTCAGAGTTGCTGGTCTCTCATGTTTAAATACACCTTTGTGGGATACTTTTGTTAGATTCATCAGTGACTATCAATGTACTGGAAATTCAGCACACTAACTGCATTTTCAAAAACTTGTGAAGGCAAAGCAAGAGACAGTGTATTGATTATATGTAAATATGTACATAAACACTACAGAACAATGTGCAGGCATTTAGTTTCACATAACTATCATGCTACAAGAGGGCTATCTGGTGTTACTTACAAAAACTATAATTGCAAAGAGAAAAGCCATTCATGACACATCACACAATTTGAATAAAGGTGTGCCACCTGAAATAACTAGTGATGCAAAAACTTGACTGACAACTGATGAACCAAACACAATTATCATAATAAGAACAGGACAAAGATATTCTTAAACATCCACCAGATTTACATTTAGCTACAGTGATCAATTATAGGTTTTGGGAATTAAAATAGAATGCTCAAGAGGCGAAACCAGACTGAGATGATAAAACACTCTGACCGAAGTCGGATTAGCTGGCCACTCATGATAAATGTCTCTACCTAGACAGAAAGAAAAGAAGGTTTAAATTTTCATTTCACTAATTTTAACAAACTGGAAGAGAAAAGTTAAAAAAAAAAA
>NW_026267162.1:112291-114512 GCF_000697945.3 Frankliniella occidentalis
ACACACAAACAATACAACCATTTGCTCGTGCACCCTCTCATCCTCACACTACTCTTAGTGACTAAAACCAAGATACAAATAGGTTGGAAAATTCTTAATTTCCAAATCTATACAATGCTTAACCTTATGCCGCACACATTGCTTTAGACAACACTAATCATGTAAATCAATAACTATTAAATTTTCAGGTATGGATTAAAATTTGAATGCCAATAAAATTTACTTCCCTAAGAGTAAACAACAATGTTTTACCCAAAGGCAGCAACAGCGCTTCGGTTCTGAGCATTTTTCAGAAAAGTCACTAGCTGGAGTTTAACGTAGTAAAAATAAGATTTTTAAAAAGCCAATGTGCTGTTCATAAAGTTTTTCAACATAAAATAAAAGAGTTATCATTATGAACACTACACATTGTGCTTTGCTGTAAATGGTGTACTTCCCCAAAAAGTTACTGTACCGGTTCATAAGATTTGAACTCCACATGCGGTCCAAAACATTGAAATTAGTCACTCATTAAATCACAATAGTACATTAAAATTAAGACATATATATTGTATACACAAGCAAGAGATACAAAAAAAGATTACCAACAAATACAGGACAGGTAAACCCAGTTATGGACCATCTCTAAGGAGGGGAAGGATAAATGTCTCTACCTAGACAGAAAGAAAAGAAGGTTTTAAATTTCATTTGACTGATTTCAACAAACTGGAAGAGAAAAGAAAAAAGAATGTGAAGGGGGTACTTACAAAAGAATTACTGTGAAACAGATACAGGAATATTTTCTGGTTCTTGGGCAACACCTTTGGCTGGTGCAGCCTCTTCACTTTTCTCACTGCTCTCAGTTCCATCAGTTTTTTCAGCAATTAAGTTCTCATTTACTGACTTCTCAATTGGTGTTTTTTCGCCATCCACCTTAGAATCAACATTATTAACTTCACTTGAATCGTTGGTCTTCTCTGCTGACACATCATCCTTTTCATCAGCTTCAGGGGCAATTTCTTTCTCTGAGTTGTTGACTACTGTCTTTAACTAAACAAAGAAAAAACAAAGAAATTTTATTATTAGATAAATAAGAGCAGAAAATAAATAAATAACAGAAGACAATCAGTAAACCAACAAACCTCTTCCTCTTTGTCAGGTTTGGATACATCTTCCTTGACCTCTTCATCCTTCGCATCATCTACATCCATCTTTTCCTCCTCTGCCTTTTTCTCGTCTGCTTTGTCAAATTTAGATGAGTTTTCCTCTTCATGATTATCATCACCGTTTTCTTCAGATTTCTTAGGTGTCTTTGCCTTCTTTTCACCTTCTTCCAACTCCTCCTCTTCCTCCTCTTCTTCCTTTGCTATTTTTCGTTGTCTCCCTCTTTTACCACCTGCGATATTTAATTTCAGATAAAATAAACAATGTCAAAAATAAATAGGAGTCACAAATTTAGGAAAACAGAAAAGACACTTGCCTCTACCTCCGCCACCACTGGCGCCAGCACTCTTTCTTTCCCTCTTGGGGGGAGGAGATGGTGTCACAGGTGTTGTGGCACCTCGGACTGAGGAACGGGTCATTCTACGTCCTTCCACTTCAATTCCAGAAAGCCCTCTGTTAAAACTTTTAGCCTCTTCTTGAACCTTAGCTATATTGGACTTCTTCCCTCGAGAGGGGCGGCCTCGCTTTGGTTTCTTATTCATTTCTTCAACCTTTGGATCAGCTACAGGGGCTACAGGATCTTCCTACAACATATAGACAAAAAACATTAGCAATATTCCCTACAAATAAAACCATGAACAAAATTTGTCAGCATTGTAGAATTGAATATTTCCATTTAGGATATGCAGTTGATACAATATGAGTTATTTACGAAAATTGATAAAAACTCATCAAAATAAAAAATTTAGAGTAGGGGGTACTATGTAACAAATCAGGGCCTGGAAACGCAATGGTCGAGTCCCGGCCGAGGCGCGATACCAGCGAAAACAGCGTGTTTGGGGGAAGCTTATGTGAAAAACTGGCCTGCCGGCGGGCACCATCCCCCTTCACCCCTTTACCCCCCTTTCCCTTTTGCTTCTTAGAACGTAACTTCGGACCTAATAGGCCTATCACTGTAAGAAAAACCTACGGTTTAACAACCAATTGAAAACCGTTCTTGGAAACCGTACCTGGTACGGTGAATGGACCGTATGAATTGGGCTTTTGTATGCACTGGAAATCCAAATAACATTCACTT
>NW_026267162.1:118949-128317 GCF_000697945.3 Frankliniella occidentalis
ACCAACAAACCTCTTCCTCTTTGTCAGGTTTGGATGCATCTTCCTTGACCTCTTCATCCTTTGCATCATCTACATCCATCTTTTCCTCCTCTGCCTTCTTTTCATCTGCTTTGTCAGATTTAGATGAGTTTTCCTCTTCATGATTATCATCACCGTTTTCCTCTGATTTCTTAGGTGTCTTTGCCTTCTTTTCACCTTCTTCCAACTCCTCCTCCTCCTCCTCTTCTTCCTCTTCCTTTGCTATTTTTCGTTGTCTCCCTCTTTTACCACCTGCAATATTTAATTTCAGATAAAATTAACAGTGTCAAAAATAAATAGGACTCACAAATTTAGGAAAACAGAAAAGACACTTACCTCTACCTCCGCCACCACTGGCGCCAGCACTCTTTCTTTCCCTCTTGGGGGGAGGAGAAGGTGTCACAGGTGTTGTGGCACCTCGGACTGAGGAACGGGTCATTCTACGTCCTTCCACTTCTGTTCCAGGAAGCCCTCTGGTAATACTTTCAGCCTCTTCTTGAACCTTAGCTATATTGGACTTCTTCCCTCGTGAGGGGCGACCTCGCTTAGGTTTCTCATTCATTTCTTCAACCTCTGGATCAGCTTTAGGATCTTCCTGCAACATATAGACAAAAAACATATGTAATATTCCCAACAAATAAAACCATGAACAAAATTTGTCAGCATAGTAGAATTGAATGTTTCCATATTAGATATGCAGTTGACACAATAAAAGTTATTTACGAATATTGATAAAAACTCATCAAAATAAAATTTTTAGAGTAGAGTACTATGAAACAAAGCAAGGTTAATTAAAAAAACAAAACAAAAAAACTATTAGTCATGGAAATTGAATAAACATACTAGTTTTCAGCTCAATAAGCAATAACAACTTGATATAAACGACTAGACCAAAACCAATGAAGAAGAATTGCATCTCGATAAGTAGAAATGGTCTTCCAATGCACAGGGCTAGAGCAAAACCGTGATAAACATTACTATCACCAGTAACCGGCCACCTAACCTCCTTCGAGTCCTTGGCGCCTGCACCGCTCCATCAAGAACCTCCGCCGGGTCAGACATGTCTGCCGCGCCTCGGGGACTGATAGGGGACGACGCACTAAAGCCATCCACTACACCCTCCCACCTTAAGGGGCAAACGCTTGCGAACTGCGGCAGGGTCATAATTGTTCAATAAATACCGAATGTTTTAACATTAGAAAACCATAACACAACTGCAGCAGAAGGCAACGGATTTCACACGTAATGGCTTGCAATCATCTCCTCAGAGACGCACCGAACTTGGGGGTGTATGTATACTTGGACCAGTTTCAGACACCTACCTCTTTTGAATTTTCTACTGCGGAATCTGCAACAACTTTTTCCTTAGTATCAGCCATGGTTTAAGCTACTCTCGTGTATACAAACACAAAATCGTTTAATAACGGCTCGATAGCTTGTAGCCGGGCTTCAATGTTTATGCGGCGCTCAAGATGGCGGTTGGCGTGGGTCACGTGACATGACGAGGGCCCGCGCCCGCGCCCTCGACCGGACATTTCAAACGTTATGGAAGTCAGAGATTTGGCGCGAAATTCAAACTGTTTCTTGACGAAAACTGCCGCTTCGCAACTATTGCATTTGAAAAAAAAAGAAGAAAGGATTCTCTGCAAATGAAATACATACAAAATCTCTTTTGTTTGTTGATAACCCAAACAAAGACACATTAAATGTACAACATAAAAGAAGGGACCACATTGTATTTATTTCATGACATAGTGCAAATAAGTACATCAGTGATCAATAAATTATTTTACAATTATTTCATTGCTAGGAAGGTAGTTGGACACGAATAAAACAAATTTTCAGACAAAGAAAGACATGTAGACCCAAAGTGTAGACAATCCATAAAATTACTATAATGCAATGCTTCTGGGGAGAATATCCAATATACGCTGTTTTGTTACAGGAAGAATGACAAGAGAATTTGGCCTGGAAGAGAAATAAGCAGAAAAGATATAAAAGTTGCTTTTTAAATTTTCAATACCAATATCACACATCAAAATGAATAATTAAATAAATTTGTTTACCTCTCGAGGAAGAAACGAAGTAAGTGTAGTGTGCTATCAGGAAAGACATTCTGCTTAATACTATGCTCCAATGCTACTAAGCAGCCATCTAGATTCCATGTAACTTTCAGGGCTTTGTCTTCGCTCTGCAAGGAAAAATTAAGAAAATTAAATCATAACATAATTTTTTCATGACAAGCATATGAGACCTCTGTATAGTACAGCAACCACAGTATCTATCAAGATAGTACCTTGATCAACCCTAGATGAACAAGTAAGGCATTATTTGTTAAAGCAGAACGGAATGAATCTCCTTTTTTCGCCCAGCTGTACATATGTCTAAGCAATTCTTCACTTGTTTTAAGAGCAACCTGTTGCACCTTTGAATTACTGTGTGAAGATAAAGCTGCAACCTTCATTAACATGGGCAATAGGTTTTCCAAATAATTCTCATCCGCTAAATACTGAGTAAAAACACAAAAAGAGGTAAAAAGGGCAATTTTACAAGGGCAAGATCCACAAATCAATATATGAAAGTAAAATACCTTTGCCTCCTGCAAGAGTTTGTCCGTAGTGACAGATACAAGTCTTTCACCTGTAGGAGTCTCCAAAAATTGACGAACAGTACACTACAACAACAACAACAACAACAACAAAAAACTGAGAAATTTTAAAAACAAAAATTAAAATTTTATAATTTTGGTCAAAAAAGCAAACCTGTTCATTTGGAAGATTAAGGGGAACCTCCACAGTGTCATTGGAATCATCATTCTCTTCATCCTCTTCCTCTTCTCCATCATTCTCATCTTCATCATCCTCCTCCTCATTGTCATCAGCATCTTCCTCATCATCAACACCTTCATCATCTCTGAGAAAAGAAACACAGATTATGAATAAATCATCAAAGAAAACTAATAAAAGTCCATCCAATGATAAAAAATGTAAAAAAAGTTCACTCACTCCAAACTGAGTACTCCTTCTTGGTGACCAGCACTCAGCAGAACAGTTTGAATTTGTTCACAGCCATCATCACCAAATTGGTTACCATCAAGGTCCACTTTCATCAATTTCTTTTTGTTTGCCAGAGCAGTAACAATTGCAAGACCTCCCAACAATCCAATTTCATTGCAACTTAAGTAAACTTCCTAAAATCAAGGTAATTATGATAAATAAAACAAATTAAATACACTTCATGGAAGAAAATTCCATTTAGCGTAATGGAGATACTGCACCTCAAGCTGTGTGTGTTTTTCAGTGAGAGCTTCAGCAATAAATTGAGCTCCTTTAGTTTTTAGTAGACAGTCACCAAAGTTTAGGGACCGGAGCCCAGGGAGATATAGGAGAGCTTTGGATATAGCAGCAGCTCCTTTTGCTGTAAGTGTATTGTCATTCAAATTTAAAAGCCTCAAATTAGGGTTTTGTTGTAATCCTTCACTGAGAGCTGTGATCCCAACATGATAAATGCCATTTTGTGGCATTGCAACCTCCTCCAGAGTTCCTACAGCCTGCAATGACAAAGAATAGTAGATGAAAGATTGTTCTTAATTGGCACACACATTGTTAAATTAAACAAAAATTGATGCAGAACAATAATCAAGGCTACCTTAAAAACTTTTGCAAGAGCAGTTGCACCCTCATTTTCCAAGCGATTCCTACCAGCAATGAACACTCTAAGGCCAAGACCTTTACCACCAGCTTCTTTAGCATTGTTGTGACAATCCAGCAAAGACTTGGCCAACAACTGAAACAATTCAATAAAATTGAAGCTGGCACAAATAATTTGAATATGCTTGTTAATAAGTATGGATGCATACTTTGCCACCAGATATCCCAAGGCCATTATTGTTCAGGCGCAGTTCTTGAAGTGAGTAGCATGGGGGTGACCGAAGTAATGTTGCTAAACCTTCCACACCAATAGGGCCAAATGCATTGTCACTAAGATCAAGTTCAACTAGTCTTGCTTGGGCAGTCATTAAACCCTGTCCCAAAGCTTGTAGAGCCTTGGGAATTTCGGTCTTCATACGTCCAGTAAACATGTCCTTCCATAATGCCCGTTTCAGTTCTGGGTGCGTTTCCAAACCTTTGGCAATTGCCTTTGAAGCTTCTACTCCCAGAGTGTTTCCTTCTAGGTTGAGGAACGTAAGATCGGTGCATTTGGCCATGGCGTCCACCACTTCCTTGGCTGCAAATGCAAAATGTAAAGAGAAATGACATTAGAGATAGGGGTGCAAAAGGGTTAACGGGTTAACAAAGGATGACTAGGAACACAAGGGAATTACAACCAAGGAAGGAATAACAAAGCAAAACATTTGCAAAGTAGCTAGCAGGTTGATACGAAATTGAACGGCGCAATAAGTGGAGGACAGAAAACAGTGCAATCAGCGTATTACACTGAAGTGTCCATAACCTACCGTCATTTTCCGAGTCCAACTTTAGACCCTTTCCTTGAAAAGACACTCCACTTGGCTCAACACTCGTGGCAGCCAAACGCTGCACCACATCATCGAGTTCACTCATTGCAACCGGCATAAGGATGACGGGACAAAAACAAAATAAATATGTAAACAAAATACAATGCGGCTAACAGGCTAACACAACCCCCGCCGCCCGCCGTATCGATTTTTGAAATAGATGCGCAGTTACAGTGGTACCAACTTTGAACAAAAAAACTATATCTGATATCTTGCTTTACTCTAATTTTAGATTTAGATCTTCGCTTCTATTGTTTGAAAAACTAAATTAATAATAGTTTTGTATGCTCGGAGTAAATGAAAATCATTTAAACGTTCGACTGAAAGTGACGTAGAAGCTGTAAGGTTGGCTTCTGCGCGGATAAGAAATGTTCGTTAACGTCCGGAGCCGGGCCGTGATTCTGCGCATTGTACTTCCGTCTCCCGACATGGTGTGGTGGTGGTGTTGATGTTTGCTGGGCGCTGATGAGTGTGGGGACCACGACCACGCCGCTCAAACAAAACTGATAGTTTATTGGAGAATGTTTTAACGGGATTATTCAAAATGGTGAGTTTTCTTTCCCATCTGAGAGGGCTCTCTTGCAGATTGGTTTTTGTGAAGTACTTTGGTGATGTTTTCGTCCTAAAACTAAGATCAGCGTACAAACTCGTGTTGGTTCGACCTCACGTGGGTCGCCTACTGCAGCATTATACAATCTATCCTTAAATTATCTTAAACCTGATATTATTTCATTTTCTCCTTTTTATTCTGCATTTTACAAACACTTCTCAAACGGCTATTGCTTATCATGATATTTCTGTTACATTATTTTCTTGTATAATATGACCCATCCCATAACCTTCCGAAGCCATGCTTCCCGTTGGCCATTAACTAGTTAACACGGGAACTTGGCCTTGTTTTTTTATTGACCATATATCTTGTAGTAACCATCTACACTTGTGGAAATGACGTACTTATTAGCTGTAATCAAAAGTTTTATACATTCTCTTGTAGATTACAAGTTTTGTTCCCAATATATGCATGAGATTTTAAATATTTGTGTCTTTTATTACAGCAACCCATGTATGTGCTCTATGAGCATGCTGCGGGATATGCCTTGTTCTCTGTCAAGGAGTTCGAGGAGGTGGGGATGCTCCTACCTCAAGTGGAAGCATCGGTCACAGATTTGAGCAGGTTCAATGGTATTGTGAAACTTGTTAGCTTCTCTGCATTCAAGAATGCCTTGGCTGCATTGGAAAATGTCAACGGAATATCTGAAGGTATGTATACAGTTTTGTCTCAATCTAATGTAGGGATGCAAGACCTAGCTGATCTTAGGGCATTTTCCCTTTGGCCATCCTGAAGCTTGCAAGAGAAATTTGACATTTTTTGAGCCAGTTTCAGTATAATGTGATTTCTGGTCAAGCAATGTTGAACAAAGTGAAATTCTTGTAGTTGCGTACTTTCATTTACTTTGAGGACATGATGAGCCAACTCTTGGCTGAGTTTATGATGCACTTTTTGAGGTCTGAACACCTGATCCTTATAGCTTAAGAGATACTTTCTTTACTCCATCCGATGACATTTTATCAACTTTTCCTAGCTTAAGCAAGACCTAGCTGATCTCAGGGCATTTTCCCTTTGGCCATCCTGAAGCTTGCAAGAGAAATTTGACATTTTTTGAGCCGGTTTCAGTTTTATGTGATTTCTGGTCAAGCAATGTTGAACATCATGAATTTGTCATAGTTTTGTACCTTCATTGCGTTTTAACGTTTGAGGACATGATGAGCCAACTTACGGCTGAATTAATGATGCACCTTTTGAGGTCTGAACACCTGATCCTCATGTCTTAGTTAAAAATTAATTAATTCACCCTAGGATATTTCATTATCCTTCCCTGGCTTTTTAAAGCAAGACCTAGCTGATCTCAGGGCATTTTCCCTTTGGCCATCCTGAAGCTTGCAAGAGAAATTTGACATTTTTTGAGCCGGTTTCAGTTTCATGTGATTTTCGGTCAAGCAATGTTAAACATCATGAATTTGTCATAGTTTTGTACCTTCATTGCGTTTTAACGTTTGAGGATATGATGAGCCAACTTACGGCTGAATTAATGATGCACCTTTTGAGGTCTGAACACCTGATCCTTATGTCTTGATTAAAAATCAATCACTTCACCCTAATATATTCCATTATCCTTCACTGGCTTTTTAAAGCAAGAACTAGCTGTTCTATGAGCATTTGTCATCTTATAGGCCATCCTGAAGCTTGCAAGAGAAATTTGACATTTTTTGAGCCGGTGTCAGAATTATGTGATTTTCGGTCAAGCAATGTTAAACAGAATTAATTTGTCATAATTTTGTACCTTCATTGCGTTTTAATGTTTGAGGATATGATGAGCCAACTTACGGCTGAATTAATGATGCACCTTTTGAGGTCTGAACACCTGATCCTCATGTCTTAGTTAAAAATTAATTAATTCACCCTAGGATATTTCATTATCCTTCTCTGGCTTTTTAAAGCAAGAACTAGCTGTTCTTTGTTACTTTTGTCAAGCAATTTTACCCAATTGCTATATTTTTATGTATTTCAACCTGTCTAATTCTTTTTTAAATTATCCTTTCAGGTATCATGCATGAGGATCTGCAACTCTTTTTGCAGTCCAATATTCCAAAACCCAAGAAGGTAGTCCTTGGTGTTAGTGAGCCGAAGCTTGGAGCCAGCATTAATGAAGCTCTAGGCATCAATTGCACTCATCTTGGTGCAGTTCCTGAAATCATCAGAGGTATGTACGCCCCTATTTTCTGGACAAGCAGCGATGTCTCCCATTACATTTCATCACAGGTTGATGTATGACTGAGGTATTAGCAACTAACATTCATTCTTATTTCAGGTATTCGGTTTCATTTTCACAACTTGATCAAAGGATTTACTGCTAAATCGTCAGGTGTTGCCCAGTTAGGTTTGGGTCACAGTTATTCCAGATCAAAAGTCAAGTTCAATGTCCACAGAGTTGACAACATGATCATCCAGAGTATTGCCTTATTAGACCAACTTGATAAGGATGTCAACACATTTTCTATGCGGATACGGTAAAGACCCTTTAACTTCTTGAAAAAAAACAACATATGGCCTTTCTTGGTTTATTAATTACTCTTTTCTACATTTTAGCGAATGGTATTCCTACCACTTCCCAGAGCTTGTCAAAATTGTCCCTGAGAATTACTTGTATGCAAAGGTTGCCAAATTCATTCAGAATCGTAAGAACTTGTCAGAAGAAAGTCTTGAGGGTCTAGAAGAAATTGTTATGGATAGCTCTAAAGCTCAGGCTATCCTTGATGCATCAAGATCTTCAATGGGTGAGTTATTTCTGTACACTATTCTTTAATTTATTTTACCTAAGGAAATGATGAGGAAAATATAAGATCTGATATATGATGTACCTATGAGGTCTGAACACCTGATCCTAATTTAATGTAGAGCTGTTGAATCCATCTAAAATTTTATTTTGACATCGCTTTTTAATCATTTTTTTTCAACCAGGTATGGACATATCTCCTGTGGATCTGCTGAACATTGAAATGTTTGCTGGAAGAGTTGTAGCATTAGCTGACTACAGGAAACAACTGGCTGGTTACTTAAGATCCAAAATGGAAGGTGTAGCACCAAACCTTGCATCTCTCATCGGAGATCAGGTTGGTGCTAGGTTGATTGCTCATGCAGGCTCCCTCACAAATCTTGCTAAATATCCAGCGTCAACTGTTCAAATCCTTGGTGCTGAGAAGGCTCTATTTAGGTAAGTCCAATTTTATGTTAAGATATTTTACCTCAGAGGAAATGAGAAGTAATTCCAATCTGATTTCATGATGTCTCATGAGGTCTGAACACCTGATCCTCATTAATGATGAGACTGCTGTTGTACTATTTTTTTCATTACTCTTTTTAAACCAAGTTTTAACTTGCAGAGCTTTGAAAACAAAAGGTAACACACCTAAATATGGCCTTTTGTTCCACTCTACATTCATTGGTAGAGCAGGTGCAAAGAACAAAGGTAGAATATCTCGATACTTGGCTAACAAGTGTTCAATTGCTTCAAGAATTGATTGTTTCTCTGAAAATCCCACCCACATATTTGGTGACAAGCTGAAACAGCAAGTTGAGGATCGTCTCAAGTTTTATGAAACTGGCGATATTCCTAAGAAGAACATTGATGTTATGAAGGAGGCCCTTGAGGAGGCACAGCAAGAGCAAGCTCAGGCTGAGGTGAGTACTGTTTTTTGATGTTAGCACTATTAGGCTCTATCCAGCACAGGATTTGGCATTTTCTGATACTTCTAATTCCCTCTACAGCAAGCTACTTCAGAGAAAAAGAAGAAGAAGAAAGACAAGAAACGTAAACTGTCTGAGTCAGCCCCCGAGGAGGAAAATGGTCACACAAATGGTGATCACAGTATGAATGGCGATGACGAGGAGAAACCCAAGAAAAAGAAAAAGAAGAAGAAGACTAAGAGTGAATCAGAAGATTGAATGTAGCTTTTGTTTCATGTTTCTTTTATTTTGGGACACCACACTCAGATTACATATTTTTAAGTGAAAAAATCAATTTCATTTCCCAACCCACTTCTATTTCCTGTTAAATCTTTCTTTTTTTCTACTGAGTTTAGATTTAACTCAAATTTATTGTTTATTTTTCAATCAAGAGATGTGATTATTTGTTGTCTGTTGAATTGCAATTTCAACCATTTTATAGCAGTGTTACATATGTACCTCTGTACCTGAAAGATAACCCTAGTTTTGCACTGTTTCATTTGATATGGTTGGATGTGTGAATGGAATTAAAAGGGGTGTGTGAAATTT
>NW_026267162.1:132751-140340 GCF_000697945.3 Frankliniella occidentalis
CCGCCGCCGCAACCACCGCATCCAACAGGCTCGCCGCTACTGCGCGGCTACAACCACGGCGCCAGGGGAAGGTCATTCACATTGTTTTCTCGGACCAAAGTGTCGGACCGGGTGGATTTCGGAGCAGGCGGCCCGGGTTGTCCTATTGACCGGTCAGGTGGCCGGACCTGCAGGTGCGGCCAGCGAGCGGCGAGAGCCCTCTCCGGTCCTGGTATGCCTCCGAGCCGACCTTTGCCCCGCGCCCGCCAGGACGCCAAGGAGTGTGACGAGCGTTGCGTCAGGGGCTCGTTGCAGTGACGTGGACGGCAGTGGTTCGTCCACGAGGACCTCGGCCGGGCGGGCGCTCTCCGCGCAGGACACCTGCATGCGCCTATCGCGATTGTGATACAGTTTGCGGCAGACCGGACCTCGTTCAGAACGCGAGCGCGAGCGGACACGATAAAAACCCTCCCCCCTCCCCCCTCCCCTCCCTCACCGGTGGCGCCGCGGGCCGCTCAGGCCCCCGGCAGGCCCCTTGCCATACCCGTGGCTCTTTAGCCGCTATGTTGTTGGAGACAAGCGAGTTACTGTAATAACAACTCGAAGAGAAATGCGTGCGCTCCGACAATTCGTCTTTTGGCACCGCGAATATGAATCTGGCAGGGAGAATAATGTTGCAGGCGAGAAATGTTTGCAGCAAGAGCAAGCAGGAGTCAAGCAGACCCGTCGGTTACAAACAGACTTGGAGACTAAGATTCGGACCATGGATTATAACTCGACGAGTTAGCTCTAAATGACTAGGATTTGCACGAGTGACCCCTTTTAGACAACTTGAAAATTTTTGACCTCAACCCAAGCGACAGAGATTGGTCACGAAACTTCAAAACGATCTCTCGTCACGCTGAATCGTGGTCCATTCAATAGCAGCACGCCCAGCCACACCCAGACAAGTGCAGCCCCCCAAACGCGCCGTCAAGGTAGGCAACCCAACAGCCGGCGCCAGGTGGGCGGCCTGCGCACCGGGCGTCCGCCGCGTGGTCTGCGCGGTCTTCAGGTGAGCGATATGGGCTGCCTAACTCACCGGGTGATCTCGCCGAAGAGGGGGCGCTTGAGATGAGTAAAGCTACCATGAACAGGCTTGCCTCATCCATGGGTATATGATCTCTAGGCGTGTGCATGGGATTTGCTTTTATGGGAGCAAAATCGAGCAAAATTGCCCATCGGGCGTATAACGACTCCGCGATGTAAACGCCAAACTCCCAAAACCAAAGTAACACTACGCGTTTTACCGTTTCTTCCTTACATTTCAGAGGCGTCTGCTTAGGGACGACTCGGGGTTGTTGCGAGACAAATAAGAAACCGGACCTCAGTATATCCACACCTCATGTCGCATGCAATGTTTTTTTTCTCCCCTCCTCCTGGTTTTTGCTCACTGCAAAACAGGAACGAGCAGAACACCGCAGGCCCCCCTGCCGCCTTGCCGCTTACTCCTGGATCTCTGCCGATGATCGCCCGCCAGTCGCTTACTGGGAGGCTGGTGGCGTGCATCGTGCCGTTCCGGAGGAGCTGGTGTAGGTGCCAGAGTAACGTCCAACAAGGAGGAGGCCCTGGAGACCTGCAGCCCGCGGAGCTGAGGAGGATGCAATGATACCCGGTTTGAGAATGGTCAAGAGCGGTGCTGCGATAGTCAAGGTCGAATGGGTCCTGTGCCTCCTCTTCTGTACAACCGTGACGACAGTCCTGACAGGTAACGTCTGGGCATCCCAGAGAGTCTTAATTGATAATTGTTTCATCACCCAAGTGGTGTTGTTCGCCGGTGCGTGTCAGCGAAGCTTGCGGCTTGTGGCGCCGGAGAGGAAGTGAGCTAGTGGTTGCTCGTACGCCCGTCTACCTGGATTTCAAACCTTCAATTATTGTGTCAAAAATAATTTTGTTCTGAGTCAGGAACAAAGTATTGTCTACGGCTCTAAAAGTTATTGAGCTCATATGACACGACATTTTCACACCGAGGGGGAGGGGTTCTTTTCCTTCAGGTTCAAAAGTGCCATAGGTCATAGAAACACAATGGTATATGTGCGCCTCATCTACGTTACTTGCTAACCCATCACAACTGCGACGTCCGCGACGTCACATTGTATTGGACGGTTGTTGCCCCAGCCGGAAACCGGTCTGCGAAGTGATTCTCAGGGGCACCCATGACGTCTCCAGATGCTGGATATATCCACCCGATTCAGGCAGAGGAATAACAATACCTGTGCACGCCTGTTTACGCCTGCAGCCCTGTCTGTCCGTGTTGTAAAAAACATTTCGCCGTTTTCTGTAAAACAATAAAAGTCACTGATAATTTCTCCCTCTTAGCGTCCTGCCCGTCCCTCAAGTCGAAGACTGTGCTGGTGAGCTGCGTCTCGAAGGGCAGCCCCTTCAACTGCACGGAGCAGCCGTCCCCGCCAGGCACCGTCGCCACCTTCCGCTGCAAGCACCTGCACCAGTTCCTGTTCGGCTACCTGCCACCCACCGGCTATGAGTCCCGCTGTGGGGATGACGGCGAGTGGAGCGTGCAACCCTTCCGATGCGTCCCAGGTTTACTATTCCTTATTGAGCAAAACAAACATACAAACATAATGACACACGCCGGTCGCCCGCTCTGCGCTGTAGATAGCAAGGAGGCGACTTTTCCTTCTGGCAGAGACAGTCTCTTGGGGACTGTCTAAAAAGGTAGTCTACGTACGGCACGCACAATTTGCGGTTGCGGTGGCTTACACTGTGCCGCATGCAAGCGCGTAGTCAGGTTGCTTACTGGTACGGGGGCTGTGCAGCGCGTGGCTCGTAGGAAAGCCAGCCAGCCTGTATTCAAAACAAGCGAAACTGCAAATGCGAAGGCCTCTGCCTCGAGGCTTCAATTTCTCGATCGATCCTCCACATTTGAACCCTGCTAGTAATCCGAACGAACACCTTTAATTGTAGTATGTGGCCGACCGACTGGCAAGCCGACGGCGTTCGTGCGCGACGGCGAGAAGGTGTCCTCGGCGGCGGACTACCCTTGGCACGTGACCATCTACGACGTGACCCTGGACATGAGGCAGATCTGCGGGGGCTCGCTCATCACGGCCAAGTTCTTCGTGTCCGGTGAGTGGAGAGAAGCGCGCCATACTGCCAGTATACGAGGGGTGAACGAGCGCGAGCCCTTAGTGACTCGAAGATATGTTTCAGCCGCGCACTGCTTTCACGACAACGTCGCCAAGCCGCTTCCCCCAGAGCGATACGTCGCGGCCTTCGCGAGGACCAAGCGCGACGTCACGATAGATGAGCCTAACGTGCAGTACAGGCAGGTGCGCCCAGGATGTTACGATGGGCGAAAGTTATTCGCCACACTCTTTAAAATCCAAAATACAGGTACTTCGAGTCAAGTGCGTTTTCGTGAGAGAAAAAAGTCATTTTACTCGATGTAACACAAGAAAGTGCTCTTGATTTCAAGTACCTGCTCTTTGAGGTATACATTTCGATCGACTAAACTGAATATCCTTTCTGGTGCAGCTGGCCAAGATCCACATGAAGGATTACGGCGCCAAGAAGCTGCAGTACGCCAATGACATCTCGCTCGTGGAGCTGGACAACGAGGTCGACGTGACGGCCTGGACGCTGCCCGTGTGCGTCGACTGGGGCCTGGAGCTGTCCGACCTCCGCCACGGCCAGGAGGGCACGGTAGGGTCCGGCTGCGCGGCAACAGCCGACACCAGACCGGAACCTTTTAATTTTTATTCTTCAAGTATACATGAACATGTTTGGCCTCTCCTCAGGTGGTGGGTTTCGGCTACACAGCCGATGTGGCGAGCGACGAACTTAGGTTCGCCAAGCTGCCCTTCATCCGAGGCGAGGAGTGCAGAAAGCAAGTCACGGACAAGCTCGCCATCTTCTCCCACCTGCCGGACAAGTTTTGCGTCGGCTTCGTCAACAGTAAGAGCGAGTAAAGAGTGGTAATTCTCCTCCCGCCTTTTGCGCGTTCGCCATAACGCTTTCTTGTTGCCCCGCAGGCACGTCGGTGGCCCCCGGGGACAGCGGTGGCGGCATGGCCTTCCCGTCCGACGACCGCATCTGGTACCTCCGCGGCGTGGTGTCGGTCGGAAGCTCTTTGGAGACAACCGTATCGTACTTTACCAATGTCACCGCCTTCGTGCCGTGGATCTCCAGTGTCATCCAGGAGGGCGAGGTGGGCACCCCAAACGTTCCCGTTTCCCGTTAGCAACCACCCTCGCGCGAGCGCCCCAGGGTAGGCCGTCAACTCCACACAGGTGCTTGGCGGGCTGGCCTACTCAGCCCCTTGCAGGCGCTATCGTTAGTGAGGTCCAGGCGGACGTCAACTTGGGGAACGTTTGTAGAGTTGGGGGCCTGGTATGAACGGCATCAATAATACCCCCCCCCCCCCCGGGCTTCCAGGTGACAGGTCGGCGCTGCGGCGTGGACGTCACCGAGTCCAGCGTGGTGGACGGAGCCAAGGTGGGCCGCAAGGACTTCCCTTGGGAGGTGGAGGTCTACTACAAGCGAGCCTCGAACCGCAACTTCGAGAGGCTGTGGTCCGCCGTGCTGGTGCAGCCCAACCTCGCCATTACGAGTGAGCATCGAGCCGAAACACTAACGACTTATTGTTTTGCAAATCCTCCCCCCACCTCCCTCTGACCCTACATGCGTTTACAGCCGTGTTACAGGAGGTCCGTCCAGGTCGACAGATAGACATGTCGGAATACCCAACTCCGTGGCTCCGGGTGGTGTCTCGACGAAACACGAACTCTTTTGACATATCTGACGCTGCCAATGTCAGTGAGGTAAAGGCTGACGCTCTACTCGTCCCGAAAACGCGATTCAGTGAATCGTAATTGCGAGGTCTGAGAAGCCTCGCGAAAGTCGTGGTTGACTTTCCTTCCATTTACAGGTAGTCCGCGCCTTCTATCCAGACGACGTTTTTATAAACTCTGCCCTGGTCTACAACTTTATCCTGCTCGAGCTGAAGCAGCCCATAAACGTGATGCCCGTCTGCTTGGACTGGGCGGGAGCTGCGCTCATTCAAAACCGTCAGATTGGGACGGTTAGTATACTGCGGGCTGCGCGTAGCCCTGCCCCGTGCGTTCCATTCATGCCCTGTTACCGTTTCTCGCCGTCGCTGCCCGACAGACCATCCAGGAGGCCCCGGGCTCCAACGCCCCGGTGTGGCGGCGGTACCCGCTCGTGGGGCCGGCGCGGTGCAGCGCGATGCTGGAGTTCGCGAGCGAGAACCAGAACATCTGCGTGGAGAGCGCCGGCGCCGAGGAGCCGCCGCTGCACCAGAGCCTGCTGGTCAACGTGGACAACACCTGGTTCCTGCGGGGCGTGATGTCTGCGTTCCGCGAGCGCTCCGCCACCGGGTACACGATCCAGTACACGGACATGGGCGACCCGGGCGTCATCAAGTGGCTCGCCAAGACCAGAGACTCTCTCGGCAAGCCCACCGTGAGTGAGTTCCACCACCCCAAGGGCGGCTAGCCCTTACAGCGGCAGCGCGAGGTATACAATAGCCTTTGTTTGCAGTGCGGCAACATCAACCTGTGCGAGCCGCTGTCCGCCGGGATGGCGCTGCCCGGCCACTTCCCGTGGAACGTCGCCGTGGTGGTGGACGAGGGCGGCAAGAGCGTGGTCCGGGGCTCGGGGCTGCTCATACAGGCGAACGCCGTCCTAACAGGTGAGCGTCGTGGCTCTGTTTAGAAAGTCGCGCGGTTACTTCGTGGACTCCCGGAGAACTGACCCCACACCCCCTCCTCAGACGTGGCCCACATCATGAACGAGACGGGCGTCAACACGAAGCAGGGCCTGCCATTCGTCTCGCCCGAGAGCATCTCGATCCTGTGGACGGACGACGAGGGCACCGCCATGCGCAGCGGCGTGGTGCGGCTGGAGGTGCGCGACGGCCCGCCGGGCGGCATCCGCTACGTCGTGGCCCTCCTGGAGGTGGACCCCAAGGAGTCCATCTACGCGACCCCCGTGTGCCTCGACCTGAGCGGCACGATGCTCGAGCAGCTCGGCCCCGGCCACCTGGGGGTGGTGGAGGCGTGGCGGCGCTGGGCGCCGGCCAACCACACCCTGGTGGCCTCGGAGTACAGGGGGCGCACCGACTGCTACGCGAGGCTGCAGGAGACCAGCAGGCCGCCCGAGTACACGGCCCGCACCCAGTTCTGCACCTCCGCCGACAGGGAGATCGTAGGTACAGTGAGCAGCTCTGAGCCTTCCCGCTGCCGCGCTGTCGCCAATCAAACTATTTTATTCAGTACCTTGGGGATTATCCACAAAGTACGTCCGTGATTCGCTGTTCCGAAACCACTAAGTTCAGCGTGTGCTAGCTCTCGGAGCGCCTGGTGGGTAGGCAACTTCTCGTATGTTGTGCATGTGTGTTCTGCGGGCTGGCCTACCTTGAGCCTCGCAGGGGCTCATTTCCCATTTTTCGCTGAACGAATCTTAGAAAAATAGGACGTACTTTCTGGATGGTGCCTTGCGCGACGTCCTGTTTGTGGCCACATTAAAGGTGCCGGGAAGATCCTTTCCTCCGGCAATATGTCACAACCGACGCCCCAATAAGCCAACGCCCCTTCTGTAACTAAACAATTAGCTACGATCGAAACGACCGGATGCAGCTTCATCCGAACCGAAACTGTCGGCCCTGAGATCGACTACCGACCGAGGCAAACTTTTTTTTTTTTTGTCGCTTCTCGTCTCCCGTGAGGCAGGACTGATTTCCGAACTCGAACCGGGCAGGGCTCTTTAGCAGCCGAGGGTGATAAGGCGTGTTCGTTGGCAGAGCTTGGGCTAGTCGGTGGTTCGAATCCCGGTCGCGAAACATTTTTCCCGCTCTGCTGGCCAACTGTCTTCGCGCGTCAGCGACAACTGAGATCCGAATGTCACCGGGAGCAGCAAACACTATCGTTCATCCGTGGTTTAGTCGGTAGCATGCCGGCCCGTTGCGAGCCTGGTCGCGGGTTCGAATCCCACCCTGAGTTTACTTTTCACGCTCCGTTGAGCATTTGTTTTCCGCCGTGCAACACCTGATGTGATGGGCAGGTACGCAAACAGTCGCTGGTTCGAATCTCGTCGACGGAACCCTTTTGCCAATCTGCCCCTCATGTGTTTTCGGGTGTGAGCCACAGCGGAGATAAGCCTAACCTGTTCAACAACATCGTTGGATCAGTTGGTAGAGAGCGCGCTCCGGGCGCGGATGTTCGCTAGTTCGAATACTGAGTTTTTTCCGGCATCCGAATGAATTGACTAAACCTGCTGCGAGACCAGACAGACTACGTACTCGGCAGGTCCCGCAGGTCGCGCAAAAAAATCTCGCCCCTAACAGGAGTCGATCCCTCTCCCGTTGGCGTCCGGGTGACCAAGCGCTGGCACGCTCACCACTCGGCTGTCGGCACCACCTGCCGGTGTTGAGTTTAGATCTTGGTGCCGCCTTACGGGCCCTTGGTGTTCCGTAAAGCAGGCGGTCAAGTCCACCTCCTCGTCGCGCTGAAGCCCGGGTCGGATAACACGGAACATGGTCAAGAAACGTCCTGATTCAAGATTCAAGGCGCGCGGAGGGCCGTTCAGTCGAC
>NW_026267162.1:140390-143061 GCF_000697945.3 Frankliniella occidentalis
ATCCAGCTATTTTGCAACATCCACATTCTAGTAAGATCACAGTTGTCAGTAAGTTAGCACATAATTTGAGACCTTGGAAATACAGGTGTATCACCACCCATTTTTCCTTTATCTATTAATTAGAAGCTAAACACTTAAATCAGGAAATTCTTATTTACAAATAGTTCAACATGCAATGGCATTGTAACTTCTGCCTATCAATTATTTTTTAACGAGTTGAGGCATACACTGTAGTTCTCTATATCTCTGCTCCTTGGAGAAACGGTGCACATTCACCACATTCTAAAGAAATGGATTTCACTTAGGCGTAGGTAACCTGTTTAAAATATCAATTGTATATGCTCCACGGGCTTTGGCCTCAACTTAGCTAGACAAATTTATACTGGAACAGTCTTCATTTTCCTGAAACTCGCTTAAAACTTTAAAGTTCATTATGTGCGTATTCGGTTGTTGCCCTTATATCCTCTTCGTGGAACTCCGCACACGATTCTTTGGGATGGTATTTGGATGAGCAGTCGTGGTCCTCGACCGCGGCGTTGTACAGTTTCCAGAAAGGTGTCTCGTTGTTGCCGGATATGAACCAAGCAGCAACCATGCTAGATTGTGAGAGAAACATAATTAGTAAGAGTTTGGCTACGACAAAGTGCGACGAAGGAGGCCAAGAAACGTAGGGAGAGGCACTTACCTCGATAGCTTGGTGACGCCCGGCTTGATGCCGGCCGGGGCGAGGACGCCCTGGGTCCCCGCCACCGACCCGCCCTCCGGCTCCTGCTTGTTCACGACGCACAGCACGTAGGCGGCGCACTGGGGGACCTTGGTGGAGTATCGGTACGCCCGCCAGACGCGCAGCACGGGCTCCACCACCTCGCCGTTGATGGTGTCGGACAGTCTGGACTCGATGTCTGACGAGGAGAGGGCGGCTATGCTGAGCCCCTTGCTCTGTCCCAGCTGGAGGACCTCCTGGATCACAAAAAAAGGCGTAAGTAAAAGTCGTACGCGAGGCAGTACTTTTACGGCTGTCCCGTGCTTTTTGTTGACCTCACTACCGCATTCAGGCGTCTAGGCCTGGGCGCCTGGGCCGGTTGCCTCCTTGCCCGGCGCCGTAAGGCACGGCGACGGTGGGCATGCCCGCAAGCCCACAGTATGACCAAAAGAAAAGTACGGGGCCCGATGTCGGACACTCTATAAACCGGGGGCTATTGGGCACTGGTCGCGGGTGACATTTCGTACCTGGATGTACGCGACCGCTGGTTTAATGTAAGTTGCCGAGTTGACTTTGAGGCCGAAGTGCCTTTTGAAGACCGCGTTGGCGAGCATCGACAAGGACTCGGCGGGCCGTGCAGGGTCAAAGTGCGTCGCCTTCGGGTAACCCTGGGCCTTGAGGAAGTTGTTGCCGACGAACTGGGCAGTAGCTAAATATCTGTAGGCAAACAAATCATAATAAAACATTTATGAGACCCCTAGTAAAGATTTAGTGAATTTTTCGCATTCTCCGCTTTAGTATGTATATTTAGCTCAGTAAGCTGTCCAAGACATTCACGTTTTGTGGGCGTTCCCTTTCCGCTACAACCCATCGAGCTCAACGTCTCGCTAGACGCCTCTGAACAATGAGGGCCGGTGGTGTTGGTACAGGGAAGTCCGTCGTACGCCAGGCCACGCCGCCGCCGCGCCCCCCGCGCCCCCGGCCGCCGTTCTGCGTGCGGCGAGTGGTCAACCAACCCTGTTCTTATTTTTTGGGAACTCCTCCAGAGCGTGCGTGGAGTGGAGCTTTCCACTCGAGTAGTTTGTCGGGTGTGCTCGCGGCTTTGCGGCGCAACGGGAGCGGCAAAAGGAGCCCGGCGTGATTATTTGACGTTTGGGGTCGTTGTCATCCCGTCCTCCTGCCCGCTCCGCTCAGCCTCCTTCGCGACCACATGGCGCGCGGCGGCGCGGCGCGTGAGGGGGGAAGGGGACAATTCAATTATGCAGCCCCGGTGAGCTATGAGTACCGTTGTGTCACGCTGCGCTAAGCTGCGCTAAGCTACCGACTCGGCAGGAGCTGCAGGGGGTGGTGGGGGAGGTGGGGGAGGCGGCGCAGCGCCGGGAGTGGGAATAAAAACGATAATTGCGAAGGATGGGCTTTAAACGCGACATCTTCGAGGCGGCGGAGAATCGTGATAGCCGAGAGAGCAGTGGCTGGGGGCTGGGGTGCGCGAGGGGGTGAGGGTGAGGTGGCGCTAAACGCACACGGGATGTACGAGGTCCGCTCCCCCTTTCCCCTCGCCGTGCGAGCGACGCGGCGCCGGCCTAGGTTGAGTGACCTGCGCCTCCTGCCTGTGAGCCCCCCTCCCGAAGAAGCAGCGGATGTTGTCGAGCCAAGTCGACGCGTTCAGGACGCGTGCAGACGCGCGCGGACGGAGGCGCTGCCTCGCGTGACCGGCGCGGCGCGGCTCCTGGAGGGAAGTCCACACAAGTCCCCTTCGCAACAAGCGTGTCGCAGTGCGGCCGAAAATAGTCCTACCTCCCCCCTCTCTACCCGTTCTGCTCTCCTCCTCTTCTACTTGTCGTGGTTGTGGTGGACGCGGGGCGGACGACAATCTTGTCGATCCATCCTAATTAGGAAGACCAGAGCCAATAACCTCCCCGCAAGATGCCTGCCGAGCCAGTCACCTTTGCGCCGCCAGCCCCCCCC
>NW_026267162.1:146574-146873 GCF_000697945.3 Frankliniella occidentalis
CTCCCCTCCCCTCCCTCCCCCCGGGGCAAGCGATGATGAGGAGCGATACCACTGACACCTAGGCTCATTTTGCCATTTGAACAAAGACTGGCCTAACCTAACCTAACCTAACCTAAAATTCAGAAAAAATGCAAAATGAGCCTAGGTGTCAGTGGTTATCGCTCCTCATCATCGCTTGCCCCGGGGGGAGGGAGGGGAGGGGAGAGGGCCGCCGGTCCGGGGATCCGAACCAACGACCCCCGGGGGAACGGGGCCAGCTAGAGCGCGATAACCACTACACTACCTAGGCGGCGAGAGAA
>NW_026267162.1:152061-168126 GCF_000697945.3 Frankliniella occidentalis
TCAAAATTGTTCTTGAAGAAATACTTTTTTTTTTTAGACAGAAATCAAATAAAACCTGATGGCTGGAGTATGAACACAATGAATTGAAAGAAGTCATGCTGAAAACGGCACACTGAAGAAAACAAGACAATGCATTTTCAAACACATTTTAGATGTGCTGAACCAATTGACCAAGTTCATTAGGCTAGGAAAATAAATAACAGAAAAAGGCACTGCTACAATAATATTCATGACTTAAATCTCAAGAAAAGTTCTTTAATATGACAGCCAGCTGCCTCTAAGTCATAAAATCAAAAAGATCACGAGTGACATTTCCTTGGGCATTCACAGAAAGAAAAATATGAATTTTTGACATATTATTTACGGGAGACACGGGTCTTAGCAACACGTCCGGCTGCAGCACCCTTTCTTGCCGCTCGAACAAGGCCTTTAAACTGCCCTGCTTGCTTTAGTTTTTTCCTGTAAAATTTACAATTGCAATTGTTAAAAAAAATATAAAGTAGATATGCAGGATTAAAAAGTAGATTCTTTACTATACAAATGTTAGTAGAACAACATACATACCTTTTGTTTAATAGAGCTCTATTTAGAGGAACATATGCATAAGGATCTGGAGCACCCTTCTTCTTCACATCACCCTTTGCCTTCTTTGAGCGGTATTCCGAGCCAAATGCATTGGATGCAGAAGACTTTCCGGTTGCTGCTGTCTTACCACTTGCTCCACTCTTTACACTCATAGCTGTGCTTGTAGGCCTATGGATACCAGATCCACCAGCTAGAACACAATAACATTATTGAGAGAGAGAGACGAGAAATTGACAACTGTCCCCTTTAATCCACTGCAGTGAACTTACCTTGGTATTTAGCACTAGGACCTGCAGTAGTTGTGCTGCGAGCATCTGTATTAGCACTTAGTTTTCTTTTGCGTCCTTTCACCGTAGGACCACTCCTTGAGCTCATTGCATCACCGTCATTATCTTGATCATTATCATCATCTAAAAGATACAAAAATGTTACAATGTAAATTGATAAAAAGAGAACCTTGAGTCAATTTAAGATAGAAACAACAGCTAGAATAATTACCTGATTCAGAATCAGAGACGGTAGGGATTCGTTTACTACCCTTTATTTTCCTTTTACCTTCCTCATCACTGCTGTCATTATCATTGTCAGCAATGATAAGCCGACCATCAGGCGCAGTTTTAAAGCCACGATTTTTATCTTTCTTTGAAGACTTTTCAAAAGCCATTCCATTAGCAGTACTAGTGCTTGGTTTGGAGGCTAAATAAAGAGAAATTGTATTAGATATAAAATTTGCTTCCTGTGGTGATGCAACAAAGCAATACTTGAGTCCTACTCTATAGGACTCTAAACACTGTCAAATTAAACTAATGTAATAATGAACACTCACCACTAATTTTACTAGCAGCCATTGTATCAGCCAGATCCATAATATCTCCTGGTTCTTCTTTGATCCAAGTTTGTGACTTTTTCTTTGCTCCCTTGGAGGTAGATTCTTTTTTCTCAAGATCTAATTCATCATCACTTTCAGCGAGAATTTCTTCAATGCTGCGAATTGAAGTTAGGGTAAAGTTAGTTCTATAGGAAACAAATATAATAGAGCTGACACATTAAATAAAGAGAAACCTCTAAGCTTTACCTCTTGGCACGAGCTTTGACTGAAAATTCTTCATCATCACTGTCTTCAACTGCCAATTTGTTCTTAAGACGTTCCTCCCGCACCCTCTGCTTTCTAGCATGAAGTTTCCTAAGATTACGCACACGCTTCAACATGATTTCATCATCTCCAGGCACTTGTCTCTCAATAGCATCACAGCCATATTTACGCATCATTCTATCTAGCATATGCTGAGTTTCTCTCCGAAAATGTCTCTTACAATCATCAGTCATTGTAACAAAAGCTTTCATCTAAATGAAGAAAAAAACATACAATGAGCAAATGAAACCAGATGATAAAAAAAGATGGCATAAAAATATTAAACTTACAATAGCAGGGACATATGGTCCAACGGTAGTTGCAGGAAAAGAGTAAACAAATTGTTTCAAGTAACTAATAGCAGATCCAGCAACCTCACGGGTTGGTGAAGTGGCTAACAAACAAACATTTTCTAGTAAAAGCTGCAGAAGATCATCAGGGAATTGAGCTGAAAAATTTAAAGATATATCAGTGTTGAAAAGGAAGCAACCACTAGAAAGATAGTTAGAGGAACTCTATGAAATTTACATTTAAAGTGATGAGTAACATCAGCAAGCGCTAGGAGTGTTGCACTTGTCATTTGAGGAGAGCCAGCAAGACCTGCTAAGATGAGTGCTAAGAAATCTTTAATAACTGTGTGATCTCGTTCAGACATGTCTTCCTCATCATCATCATTATCTAGTTTTTCTTCTTTCCATCTAAACATGGCCAATCCAAGCTCATGAAGAAGTGCAAAAGCAGACTGCCTGCAACGTTCATTGATGTCTTTTACACATAAAACAGCTTCAGGAACAATCTCCTTTAAAATGTTAGCTTTCTTGGCTGGAAGTCGACGAACTAGGTGTATCAGACAGCGTAGTCGTGCCTACAAAGTAAAATGAAACAGGCCATTTAATAATGAGATTGTAACAAGACCAAACCACCAGCAACAAACAAACTCACCCCACGACTGGTGGTGGCAGATGATGACAGTGACTTAAGTAACAGCTTCTGCACATCTTGAAGATGTTCATTTTGGAATGCAATGCAAATATCTGACGGAGATGAGCAAAGCACTTCCAACAGCCTGAAGAAAAAGGAATAAAATAAAAACAGATTAGATTAGATTACCCCTCATACATAAGGTGTAAGACCTACATTTAAAAAATATACTACACCTGTATGATTTCTTCTGGTAACGATTGTTTTTGGTTTCTGCAATGCCTTCTTTGATAAGATTGTACAATATAGCAATATTATCTGGACCTTGGTAGGGAACAAGAACTCTGAGAAGATCCATAACAGATTCTCTGATGAATTTATCAACCTCTTCTCCCTTCAACTTTTGGAAAGCTCTTTCAAATAGATCATTTTGAAGAGTGGAATCTGCTATGGACAAGTAAACCTAAACAAAAGTGTGAGAGTAAATTTTTGTTTTACTACAAGCATGTCACAGGGCAAACTTTATATTCACCTGAATGTAGAACCCCCCACCCCTCCCCGAAAATTTGTCTCTGAAGTAGGGGCAGAGGGAGTGTCCCCAAGTGCCTTACAATCACATAAATATGGTATGTTTATTAGTTACCTTGATAGTTTCATAAGCAGCTAGACGATGACCCTCCTCTTCAGAACCATTTGCTTTGGTTGTATAAAGATTAAAGAGAATGGGCACGTAGTTTTTAGCAAATCGAGCTAATTCCTTTAAATCTTCTTCCTTTTTGGGTGATGGTTCTGACTCTTGAGTGCAAATAATGAGTTTACGAAGAGCACTCATCACTGACAGACGTAAATCTTTACGGTCACTAATGACAGTACCCAAAACTTTGGCAATATTCTGGAAAAAATTAAAAACAACAAAGTTGCATAAAAACAAAATGGGGATATCAATTAAATAAAAACAGTAGGAGGAAAAGAAAACTTACTTTGAAGGAGTCCTTGATGTCTGTGGGATGATTGCAAAAGCTAGGCAGCAAGGACCATGTTTGAGCTTGGAAAAGCTCATAAATCACTGATTCTGCCTTTCTTCCTTGAGAAGAAAGTTCTTTACTTTTCCTCCTGCAAAGAAAATTTGATGAAAAATTTGTTTCAGGGAGACCTAATCAAAGAAAATTAAGGAACCATTCTCACCAGCTGATTGTTGCTAAAGGTAAAAAGTATTCTATGAAAAACCCAAGTTCGGTGTTGCGAATAGATTCTCTCAAGATAGGTAAGAGCCAGCTGCGTTTGATTTGATTATTCACTTCAGCTCCCGTAACCTGTGAGAGCAGAAAAAGTAGTAATATAAGAAAATAAGAAGTTTCTGATTAATGTAAGCTTCAATCATGCTAACAACAAACCTGCAGAGGAATAGCTTTTAGAACAGCTTTAGGTCCCATAGCTGTAACTGCCTTCCCCAATGCATGATCAACTTCATGCACACAGGCAAATTGGTATGAATCTTGCAATTCACCCAAAGCTGTAAGGCAGGGAAGGATGATATTTTCACATGTTGCACCACAGTGCTAGAACCAGAAAAAGAAGCTGTGAGGATTTTAAAAAGAACACCAAAAGTTACACAATGATAGAAGAGCAAATTCAATACCTCAAAAAATGATCCCAGTAGGTAAATGACATGTTTCCAGGCGCTGTGGTACTGGTATTTCAGGCCCTCCTGAAGGACATTAAAAACCTTGGATAAAGTGGCGGTATGGCGCTCAACGACATCAGGAGCAGCTGCCAGTTTGAGACAGTCACTTATGACGGCTGAAAGTGTATGTGTTGTGTTACTGAGAACATCAGCCTTGTCAGATAGCCACATCTGAGACACCGTTGTGAATAGTCGAGGTAAATGCCCACAACACATTGGCAAATCTTGCCTATTTGATGGAAGAAAAGTTGAAGTCAGACTCAGATCTTGCTAATTTCAAAAGAATAATGGTAACATTGTCACTTACAGCGCCAAATTTATGTGAGCTTCCTGCATTACAGCCAACCAAGCCAGGGTTGGCTGAGCATCAGAGACTGGTGGCTGATAATCGTACAATGCTGAAATGAGCTGTGCATTCAGAGAAGATGGCAAAATAGTGGCAGATGGTCGTGCAGCAAACAGTGAATGTAATGCTTGCATTCCACATGAGTTCACCAAGACATTGTTCAGGGTCATGACTTTCAAAACTGTTTCACAAAGTGTCTGGAAAGTATTTAAAATCAATAAGTTAGACAATATTAAGAAACCATTGTTGAGAAAGAAAAAAAAATCTGCTCATCATATCCAATCAATTACCTTTAGATTTTGCTTAGGGAAAGTTGCAATTGTTTCTTTGACTAGGTAGAGTGTGTGAAGCAAAGTTGTTTGAGATGCTACTGAACCAACAGAATTTTCAAGAGATCGGACACAAAACTTTGCAACATGTGGTGCTGCAGGGTGACCTTCTCCTTTAGCAGAATCACAGAGGGACTTCAGAATTGCACATACTGCATGCTGTGCAGCTTTGCGGATCTGTAAAGAATCACAATACCGTAATTACTGACAGTGTAACTGGAAACAAAAACATAAAAGGGAAATTGGACTTAAAATGTTCATACCTTTGGTTTGGAGTGAGTAGTGAAGGCTAATATAGAATCAAGTACTTGAACAGTTGAGGAGTTCTTCCACACAGCTGCTTCCTGACTACGCATTAGTACACTGAGGCACCCCAAAACCTAGAGAGAGGGACTGTTCATGTAAAACTGAATAAAATAAAACTCTAAAGGAAAGAAAAATACTCACTGATCGCATTATAACTTGGTTTTCTGAATCAGCAAAGCGCTCTAAGAGGTCCATGAATGTTTTGGATGCTTCAGAGAATTTTTTTCGGAGGACACTTTGGGGCACACTTTTGATGCCCATTCCCAGCAATGTTAAAACAGCACCTAATGAATCCTCAGATTCAGTAACCCCGAGAGTAGTCATCTACAGATAAAGATTTAGTAAGAAGGCATACAAACTAATAAAATAATTTTTTGAAAATAGATAGTGATTTGTCGTACCAGGGCTGCAAAATACTCTGTTGAAGTTTCTGTACCACCATTGCTTTTAATAACTTCCGTGATTGCAGCAAGAACAGCAAGCATCTCCTTGTGCAATGCTGAATTAGCTGTGAAACGTTTCAGGAAACTGAAAAGGGAAATCCAATTTGTTAGATACATTCAACAGGTAAAACAGAAAGTAAATATAAGAAAAGGAGTCCTTACTTGGAAAATGAAACATTCGAACATGAGCTCCAGTCACTGGCAAACGTTTGGAAAGTCTTAAAAGACTTTCCTGCCACTGAGCCTCCGACTTCACTCTCTTCCTCATCCACTTCAATTTCCTCTGGTTTTGTTCCCATGAACGCATCATGTTTGCGTAGAGCATCGGATGTAAGTTTGCTATCATTTACTGAAAAATGATAAAAACCAACAACAATATGTTATATGTTATCAGATGCCGTTTTATTGTAAGTTACAACAGTGGACGATGAGGAATATTGTTTGTAGTCAGTTTTCTACTTCAAAAAACCTGTTTTGACATCTTGATACTCCGTTTGTCTTGAACTTCAATAACATTTCCTATAACTCAGTCCACGTTAGATGGTAAGGTTAGGAATACGGCTCACCTAAGTTCTCTTGGAAAAATCGGGATCTAGCGGCATCTCGAAACTTCTTAGTTTCTGGATTTGAGCTCGAACTATGACCTTTCTGCCATCTTTTCCCCTTTCCTTTAACTCTTGGTCTAAATTTTGCCATTTTCTCACGATTATTGAACACAAATAAGCCAAGACCAGAACATGTGCAGATCGGTGTCGGCTATTGTTTTTGTTTTTGTTGTTGTTGTTTTGTTTCTTTTTCTTTTTGTTTTTCCGGTGTGGTGTCGTGTATAGAAGGCCGTGGGCGGGAACTTCAAACGAAGGAGGAGAAAAGCCACGACAAAAGAAACAATAACATACTTTATTCTATCAGATTTTATTTTTTTCGGGAGGGTGGTGAAAATTTAGAATGAACCCAATCATTTTGAATGTTGCAAGGTTAAACAGACGCAAATTCAGCTACAGGAATTTAAGCTATATTTTCATCTAATAATTTAGTAAACACAAAATTATTTTTGAGGCATCATTTTTACGAACAGTTCAAAGGATAGAGTCCTTTTATAAATAATTTTCATGCTCAACGAGTTGTCAGGACCCTAGTATGTAAGAAATCCAATCCACGGGCACAGCACCACACACACATCGTATTTTTGTCCTTAACAGATGGGGGAGCACCTCTTATTGTTAGTTCTGACACATTGATATGACTTGGAAGACTGATAATTTTGACAAAACAAGAAAGGATACTTCTAAAACTAAAACTAATTATTTCTTTTAATTTACTGCAAAAAAAATAAAAATTAAGAGGTGAATTTTGTGCTTTAGTTAAGCGTTTGTGTCATCCCATACAGTTCAGACCATATTCTGCTTTCTGCTTTTTCCTGCACGTCGACATACCTTCGGACATCAACTTCTGTTATTTGCGTCACTTTCTCTCAGAGGGACAGTCAGAGATGGCACATATGTTTGTCTCTAGGTCAAATTAGAGGGAAAAGGGGGAAAGGTGCTAGATTTTCTCTACTTTTCACTCAGATTTGGGGAAACACAATAACAAACAGCTGGACTGGTGGGGAGTCACCCAGCTCCGGGAACTTGCGCGCTTCCCCTCTCGGGTGCTCTCGGGGCACTCGCCGCCACGGACTAGACGCGCAGCCCGAGAGAGGGCCGCTGAGGCCACGCGTTGTAGCAGCCACCGCCTGTGGCGCCTCGCGACTACCCCAGTCGCGCGAGGATGGGCATCTCGGTGGCGTCCTCGATGTCGTTCCTGAGCGGCTGCAGCCGGAAGCTGAGCCGCTGCGCCTCCTGGCGGGGGCGCGAGGTGACCACGACGTGGTGGGTCTGAGGCTCGTACCGCTCGCTGGAGGCCGTCACGCGGTACTCCCCGGGCGTCAGCAGGCGCCAGTAGTCGCCGTTGTGAACTGCGGTAGAGAAACAGAGACAGAGGTCACCACAAGTCCCAGACGGGCGTAGCGGCGGCCGCGCGGAGAGCGGGCTGAAGCAGACCTGAGGTCACGTCGTGGCTGATCTCCGACTCCACGCCGCCGGTGACGTTGGTGACGCGGATCAGGGCGTTGGCGATGGGCCGGAGCGTCTGGGCGTCCCTCACGTCGCCCTTGATGCCGATGTGCGCCTGCCACAGGTAGTTGACGAGCGCGTCCCGGTTGCGCAGCCACTCGCGCTCCAGGTCGCCGCTGGGAGGGTACTTGTCGCAGCCCAGCTCGAGAGTGATCTCAAAGTCGTTGGAGGACAGGTAGTTGAAGTCCTGCATGCCGCCCTCCACGCTGTACCAGGCGGCGCCGTTGGTTATGCCGCCCTGCTTGCCGAAGTTGTAGTCGTTCTCGGTGCACGGCTGGCGCTCCGGGTCCGCCATCTCGGGGTGCACGGACGCGTAGCTCTGGGCCAGGTGCCTGCGCAGGGGAGGAGTCGGGGATTCGGTCGGGGAGTCTCACACATCACAGCTGGTGGCGCAGTCGGGCGCGGCACCGCGCCACTCACCTGAAGGTATCGTCGTCGGGGCTCCGGCTGTACTCGGAGGTGGCGCCGGACCGCGTCTCGTCGTAAGGGAAGTTGGCCACCAGGTCGCCGCCGTGGAGGTTGGCGGACAGGACGAAGGGGACTTGCATGATGAGCCTCATCACCGCCTTTATCTCCGGCTCCAGCTAAAAAGAACGCAGCTTGAATTTGGCCTGCCTTGCAATTATGCGACACTCTCCGACACGGACGTTACGTACCGGCGCCTCGAGCCGGTCCACCTGCGCCAGGAGGTGGTTGTTGTGCGCCACGTGCTCGTCCTCGTTGCTGAACATGATGCGGTCCAGGTCGGGGAAGTTGCGGTTCAGGTCCACGTCGTGCGCGTTGTTGCGGCCGATGAGGAAGTTCTTGCCGCCCTGCAGCAGCAGAGGGAGTGCGTGAGCGCGAGCGTGAGCGCCCGCAGAGCGGAGCATAGGCAGGCCGGGAGCGCCGCCGAGACGGGCGGGGTGCCTACCCCCACCTCGGCAGGCGCTCGCCCGCCCACCCTGAGGAGAGCCACCTGCCACTTACCGACTCGGTGGCCATCTGCCAGCCGTCGGGGTTCATGGAGGGCAGCAGGTGGATGCGGGTGTGGTTCACCAGGCGCCGGATGTCCGGGTCGCCGGCGATGTAGCGCTCGCACAGGTGGTGCGCCAGCTTGAGCAGCAGCTCGCGCCCCAGCACCTCGTTGCCGTGCATGTTGGCGATGTACTTGACGTTGGGCACGTCTGGAAGCAGTGGAAACACACACACGTCAGAACACGCGTGGGTAAAGCATTCAGGAATCGGAACCCAGTCGGCGTGCGAGCGAGTCGGGGAGTGTGTCTGTGTGCGTGAGAGAGAGAGAGAGATGGAGAATGTGGAGGAGGGAGAGGGGCATAGTGATCGGGAGAGTGTTGAACTCCGGCGCACTGCTACTCACGCGGCTGCCACTTGTGCGGGCTGGCGCTGAACTCGACCATGTAGAGGGGGATGCCCCTGACGCTGGTCTCGCTCAGCGTGTACAGGCGGGTGATGTCGGGGCAGCGGCGGTGCACGGCGCGCAGCACGTCCGGCAGCTCCGTGTTGTCGTGGTGCTTGAAGTCAAAGTCCATGGGCTCGTCCGGGTCCACGGCAGCCTGGTCGACGGCGGCCCGGCGGCGCATCGCGTGCGGGGGCAGCTCGGCGGCGAGGGCCGCGGACACCGCGAGCGCGGCCAGCGCGGCCAGGGCGAGCGGCATGCCCCGGTGCAACCTGCGGGCGCGGGCGGGCAGAAAATAACGAGTTATTATAGTGAGCGTCTATCCCCCGGGCGGCCCCGGGCCACACAGGTGTGCGGGGACGGCACAGCGGAGCGGGCCGCCGACTAACTTGATCCTGATTAAACGTCGGCCAGGAATAGCGAGAAAATCGACTCGAGCAAACAACAATATGGGCGCGCGGGCTGCGATCCGGTATGTTGTTGTTGTTGCTGCTGCTGTTCCCGCGGGCGGCGAGGCTTATCGACTAAGGCGCCCGAGGGGTTAGATGACGCTCGGGCGGCGCCAAGCGTGATGTGATCACGATACTAGAACCTCCCCAGCAACCCCTGCCCGGTGCCCGGCCCGGCCCCGCAGCCAGCTGGGCGGCGCTCCACGACTCGCTGACGTCACAACGGAGACGCGCGGCGCGGGGCGGCCACTGCCCGCCAGGACGCGGCCTGCCCAGCCCGCGGGACACGGCGCAGCCCTGCCCTGCCCTGTGCGTACCCGGACCGGACCCTGACATTTCAATGATAAGCCCGAGGGAGGGGCCGGGTCGCCCGAGGACGGCGACAGACACAGACACCCTAGTACTGGACGAGCTAGGCGTCCCCCCAAACACGGCGCCAAGGTCATAGCACGGAGCGGGAAGAGAGGACGCCCCGCGGCCGAGCCCCGCGTCCCGGACTGTCCGTATGTCGCGCGAGCGCGGCCAGCAGGACGGCCCCGTGTCGCCGGGCGAACCAGGGCCGTGTTGGGATAGCGCGCGGGCCAGGCCGCGGCAGCGCGGGCCTCGCGCTGCAGGGCGGGATCCGCGTAACGTACACCACGGCGCGTCTCTGCGACCCGCACGGCGTCCCTCGGGGCGTGGTCGGGGAGGTGCCGTGGACGACAGGTAGTCGGGGCTCACCAGCTCATGATGCTCCCGGATCCCGCGGGCGGCGGGGACGGCGCCATCCTGGATCGTCTGCCTGCGTCGAGTGCCTGGTCGTGCCTGCTGTGCGGGCGGCTCGGCCTGCTCGGCCCTGGCTGTCTCACCTCCATCGATCCGCCGCCCACCCGGGTCCGTCCTGCGCCTGCGCCGCGCCACCCCCTGCCGCCCCCCGCCCGGGTCCGCTAGGGTCCGCGACCGACAGATGTTTTTGTCGACGCGGCGCGGCGCGTTTGAGCGCGTGGCGGCGCTGCCCCCGGCTCTGCCGCCCCGGCGCCGGCACCACTAGCCGCCCAGCATGACGTCAGTTGGTTTTTACCTTGAGCCGGGCTCCGGACAGAAGCGTCCCCTCATCCCCATGCCATTCTTGTCCTCGGGCAAGATCGGCACGTACGGCCCGCCCCCGCAGCGAACATAGAACTGCCGGGCTGACCGACCACGACGCAAGAAACCTGTTGCTAAGCGAGTAAGTGGCAGCACGAAATCACGTTAGGTCTCGTGTACGCACGGGTCCCCGGCGGGGGCGAGGCGCCCAGCAGCTGCGCGCCGTGCGGGACAGGCAACCCATTCGTCGCACCCCGAGCAAGCGAACCGTTTCGTTAATTATTCAGTTCGAGGTGCACATCGCTTACGACTCGTCGAGCAGCGGCTCGGCACCCGCGTATAGTGAGGGAGAGAGGGAAGAGAGCAAAAAAATATACTCGTTGATTGCAACACGTATGGTCAACGTCCCGGGCCGGCGGCGGCGGCGGGGAAGGCCCCACCCGGGCCGGGCCCCCTCTCCCTCCCGGCGCACTCGGAGCAGTGCCTCGCGCTGGCTCCCGACCCGCGCGCCAAAGTCAGCTGACTCCCGAGCGCCGGAAAATGATGTGCGTTGGGTAATAATAAATCAGAGCCCCGCCCAGCCAGCGCCACGCGGAAGGACTGTCCCGTTTACAGAATAATTACCTGCGTCCCGTACCGCCGCACCCTGTGTGCAAGTGACGGAAATTGTCGTGTTGTTGTGTCGTCAACGGCAAACAAACAAACAAACAAACAAACAAACAAACAAACAAACAAACAAACAAACCAACCAACCAACCAACCAACCAACCAACCAACCAACCAACCAAACAAACAAACAAACAAACAAACAAACAAACAAACAAACAAACAAACTTGATTGAGAGGCCCCGTACTTCGTTTTGGTTATACTGTACCGCAATTCCAGCGTATATACGGGTTGCCTACTCGCTCGGCGCTGGAGGGTGCCACGCTGGGTGACGGCGTAGGCAAGCTCGTCCGCACGTCTGAATTGCGGTAGTGTAACCCTCCCCTACGGTCTTTGCGGCACTCTGTATCACGATATTTGGGACTTGGTATTAGGACCTTTCTCCGTAACGTCGCCAAATTTCTATCGACAGAGTGAGGCCCGGAACAAGTCGCCTTCTGCCCCTGTGTGTTGCGCACGTTGAGATTTGTACAGACCACACGTGCTACGACAAACACGGCGTTGTGCTGTCTTTGTGTGCAGAGGCCGCCCACCCGAGCCCCGACCAAGCCGTTTTGACGTCTGGTACTGGTATAAGGGGCCACCGGGTGGAGAAAAAATAGGGAAGGGGAGCGGCGAATCGCACCCTGGTCCAGTCAAGTATAGTGAAAACAATCTGGAAATAAATCTCGTCAGCGCCCAGTTAGGAAAAGCACGGTTTCACAATCTATTTACTTTGCGGTAAAAGTAATTAGATGTCACTCAGTAATCGACATAAAAATCACAAAAGTAAAGGGTAGCCCATAAAAGTAGAGGGGTCAAGCATTCGTGTGTAACGGTATAACCCCCAGCGTAGTGTGAGAGTGACTGTGTCCCGGACGATCAGGCCACCAGGCCACCGGGCCACCGGGCCCCAGCGGTCCAAACGGAACGACCGGCAGAGTTACGTAAAGTCGGATTCGAGGACGAACTGCCTGACCCGTCTTCGTTATGAGAAAAGGCCTTCGTGGTACGGCCTCCAGGGGGCTTTCGGGGCCCCAGGGCCTCTCCAGGGTCGGCTCAGCGCGCTCAGGGTCGTTCATCAACCTCGAGTCATGGAAACGTACGAGGATGGGAGTGTGGGAGTGGGGAGTGGGAGAAATGCGGGGCATCGGCTCCATTGGCTAGGGGAGGTAGGCGTAGGCAGATCAAAACAATCTTCCTTTCAACAAAAAGTAATAAAAAGGAATCGAAAACTATGGCTGTCTGCGGATGGAAACAATTACATTTATTGAAAATAATGACGGTCCAGTGTCGTCCGCGTAGGAGAGGCAGAGCTTAGGCAGCATATGGTCCTCCCGAGGGGTTCATCACTCATGATAATGGTGTACACTTCCCCTGATAATGTGTTGATAATGTCTGATAATGGAGATAATGCCTGATAATGGATGAAAATGCCTGAAAATGGACGATAATGGATGATAATGCCCGATAATGCTAAAAATGGGATGCCTGATAATGGATAGGAATGCCTGAAAATAGGCGATAATGGATGATAATGGATGTTAATGCCTGATAATGCTGAAAATGGGAATAATGCCTGATAATGGACAAAAATGCTTCATAATGGACGATAATGAAATGGAAATGCATGATAGTGCCAAAATGGATGATAATGCCCGATAATGCGCGAAAGTGGGGATAGTGATAATGGGGTGTACACTTTTTACCGAAGTGGTGAACCCCTCGGGTCCTCCCGTGGGGCCTACCAGCAGAGGGAAAAGGGGGGGGGGGTGTGACAAGGTCCCCATCAGGGAGGCTTCCCGCCGCCCCGGGGCGCCGTCAATTGGGAGCCTAATAATCTCGGTCCGCGAGGCTCGGGAGCCGATCCAACGCGTCAGCTGTGGCGGAGGCACCGGAGGATAACGGCCACTAAAACCGGGGCGTAAAGTCACCGTGGTCACGGGGCAGGGAGGGCGTGAGGACGCTGGGTGGGCATTGAGGAGGGGCTCGCGCTCCCTTCGCTCGCGGTCGTTTCCCATTCGCCTTTTGTTCCGGCCGCTGGCCGTTCCGGCCAAGTCTGTTTATTATTTCAGGAATCGCGCGGCGCCGGCCCAGGCTCTTGTGACTGCACCTTACAGATCTTGAGACCGGGTCCGGGTGGGCGGTTACGGCTTCTCATCCACGCGGTGCAGTAACCTTTCATCAAACACAAATATTCGGGTGCTAATGAAGCAGCCGGCTTTGGACTCGAATTGTTAAGGTGGGTCCTGATGACCAAATGACATTCAGGTCCCGTATTAGTTAACGGGCTAAATGTTTTGCACCCGTACGAAACAAAAAATGCTTTTAGCAGAGAGAGCTACACCTCCCGGGTTAGTGCGGTTTGCTGACATAACTTTTCTCCCACCTGCTAAAAAAGTTAGCTAGAACTCGATCTTACTTTTTATTTTAATTATTAGTTTTTTCTTGGGCAAGAGTGGCGAGCGCGTAACAGTGCAACACACGACACAAGAATCAATCCGGAGATTAATATGCCCAGTCAGGACTTATTCCCGCCAACAACAACAAACCCGGCGCGGGCCGCAGGGCGCAGGGGGGGCCACCGAGGGGCCGGGGGGTCCGCCCGCCCGCCTCGGAGCGGGGCGGGGCGGGGCGGAGCATAGGCACGGCTGACTGTGTTCTCTTGCAGCAGCCATGACATAATCGGCGGAGTGCTCCGGGAGGGCCGGGCCCGGGGCGAGGCGGGAGAGGGCCGGCTGGTAGGTGCCGGGGCGGGGGCTCAAGTCTCGCTCTCCCGGTCCAGTCCTGTCCAGGGTTCGGCCAGGTGCAGAGCAGAGGGTCCTCGTCGTCGACGACCTCCGCACCCTCGCGCGCCGGCGGTGACGACGACGACGTCCGTCTTCTCCCTAGCCGGGTCGGGCACCAGCGATCTTCATCGAAACACACACTGCAGGATGCGCCGGTAGCGCGCGCGGACACCAACTAGACCTGCAAAGTCTCCCTGCAAGGCCACCCCCTCAGGTAAACGACGGTGGCGGGGAAGTCCCGTGCACGAACAGGCTTGGCCCAAGCACAAGAGGGGATACACAAGTTGGGGATATTTTGTTGCTACGTCAGTACATCGTTCGGTCGTTCTTCCTTTCGTACCAAAATATGGATTTGAAAACGACATCGAAAACATTTCAAAACGAGGTTGCAGTCGTCGTCATCTCTCGGTGACGTTACGTTGTCGTTTCGACATCTCGCAAAGATATCGTTCAAAATGTCATTTCACACTGGGTTTTTGGCGTGCTGTCAGGTGATAGGGGGGGGGGGAGAGACTATGGTTGCGTTACGACCACTCTCTACAGCAGCGGGGTACTCATCATAAACTGGAAGAAAACCTCTATGATTGACTGATTGGCATTTCGACGTTCATGAATGTATGGCAGACAATGGCGCGGCGCGCCTGTCTAGAACGAGCGGCGGCTCGCCCGGCTGGCCGCGGGTTGCAACACGGCGGCTGCCATACTCCACACATCGCGCCGTGCTACCTCGGCTACCTCCTACAGCCCCCCCCCCCCCTCCACCGCAGCAGGTGCTTCCTGGCCTCTCATCACTTGCACACAGCAGCCTGATCGTGTTTTGGCGTGCGTTGCCCTCCCGCTGCGCACCGCGTTTCGCAAGTTTCTAGCTGTTTGTTTGTTATTTAAGTGCAAAGTGCAGCTCGGCTGTACTACATGCACTCAGAGAGGCGGCGGCGCACCTGGGCAGCAGCGGGGCGCTGAAGCTGTCTTGCGCCACGCGAAAGCCGCTGCAGGCTGCAGGCCAGGGCAAACGGCCGCCGGGCCTGGACTCCATGGGCTTCCATTGGCCTAGCTGTGCCGGTAGCTGGAGGCGGCGGCCGCGCTGCGCCTACGCGCTGCTCTGGTCCAACTATTGACACACTGGCGGCGAGGCTGGGCCGCGGCCAGCCGCGGGACGGCGCTGGAGGACCGAAAGGAGTCCAGGAAGCCATCCAGCCGCACGCCGCCGGGTCGGGGCACTCGGTCAACCCGCAACCCGCGCCTGTAGCAGGTGGCTGACGAACCCCGCGCACTTCTGTAGTTATACTTTACCGCACGCAGGAGTGGTAGTGGGTTTACTTATCACCCATCACTATGGCGCCTTGCGGACCGAGCGAGTAGGCGACTCACCCGCACCTACAGGAATGCGGTGCAGCACAACCACACACCCAGAAAAGCGTGTGCTTGAAAGTCTCAAGTACATTTTTGTGCTCAATTCAAGCCCTATTTAGCCTTGAAACAAGAACGTGCGTATCACTCAAGCGCGAAGCGAGGGGGCACTAACTCCGAAATTTCGTGCAATGTGAATACACTCTAATAGTGAATATCACTGAATAATCACTGAATGTCGCCTGAATACTGAAGGTATTAATTTCCTCGTGCACCGTGAATGCTAGAAGTTACTGCCCCCTCGGAGCTAAGGGGAGCGATTTGAGAAAAAATGTGGGTTGATTTGAGCCCAAATACTCGATCTCGAGCACGATTGGGGTTGAGACTATCAAGTACGTTGCACTCGATTCAAGTATATTGCACACATGATACGAGAACACGCTTTTCTGGGTGCAGGGGTGCGCGGGGTCCATGAGGCACCTGGTAACCAGCGCGCGAAGGAGGGGGTTGGGGTGG
>NW_026267162.1:168176-168769 GCF_000697945.3 Frankliniella occidentalis
CCTCTGGGCTAAAATGGCGTCCGTTTGGCTTTCACTGTTTACTTTCAAAAGCGAATTTTTCTTACTGAAATAGCCAAAACAGAATCTTTTTCATTTTTTTCAGGAGTACACTTTTGTTTGAGAAGTAGAAGCAGAAGCAGAAGCAGAAGCAGAAGAGTGGGCTTATTTAATGGTGGCACATCATTAATAAAATGTGTACACTCCCATAAAAACAAACATTTATTTCGTTGTTTTGTTGTACTTCACATGCTGCTTCCGTTCTATCACTAATTAAAGCAAAATCATTGCGGACACGTTCGAAGTTATTTCAGAGTATGCCTCGAAGTATATTTAACTTCTTCTACTTCTAGTCTTAAATATCTTTTCATAGGTGTGTTATTGGAACCTCCATAAGCTAACATCAAAAACTTAGAAGGGATTTGGCATAACTTGCATGTTTTCTACAAACTGCGGCACACATAGCCAAAGATGTTGAGCGTATGAAAAGAATGCTTCGTTTGTTGAGTTTTGATTACGGAGTGGACAGCAAAGGTACCTGGCACAAAGATGGTGCAAAGCGAGCTGTCACTCAAACGGGCCGAAGGCCCGTTTTC
>NW_026267162.1:168867-169212 GCF_000697945.3 Frankliniella occidentalis
CAGTTCAGAAATCCCATGAGTGTTTCCATGAGCTATGGAACACCAAAGAGAGTCATGGGAAGCTATTTCCCATGGACGATGACTTTCCATGTATTTTTTGCCAACTGAAAGAGGGTCCATGGAAATAAGGTCCCTTGACAGTTCACCGTGTCCATGGAATAGAGCACTAAACTCCATGATGTTCCATCAATATGTTGAGGTGCATAAAAAGACGAAGGTGTGTCTTATCGAATGCGGTAGAGAACATGTGTATGGGGTGTTGGAAGTGAGGCGGGAGGCGGAGCCAAAGCCAGTATCCGGTTTTTAGCCCACTCTTTTGCTTAAAAGCTATATAAGCGGGCTTGT
>NW_026267162.1:169262-169630 GCF_000697945.3 Frankliniella occidentalis
GTGGAGCGAAGCGGATCTGGCAACTTGGTTTGGCGGAAGAGCGGGCCTAGCCTGTTTCTCTATCTGCAATATACATTTAGGCTGCCCTGCAGAGACCGCCACTCATCCGAAATTCGTTACTTATCCTGCAAATTTGGACAAGAAGATTGTTAGACTCGTCAATAATCCATAAAAATTGCACAAAAGTCAACGAATTTCGGATGAGAAACCAGTTTGACAAGTCCGTTGTGTTGCTCGTCAGCCACCTGCCCGGGCGCGGTGCAAAGCAGTACCTTCTTTTAACAGGCCCGGCAGCCTGAATGAGTGTTGCCAGCGGCTTGGCTCTCGGTACCCGAAAAGATGAAAGTTGTGCCCTTCTATGACCGTGG
>NW_026267162.1:170093-172142 GCF_000697945.3 Frankliniella occidentalis
CCAGGCCTCCATAGTGTGAAAAATGTGGAAATTTCAGTTAAGGGTTGGACAGTTCCAGGATACCTGTACGCCAAATTTCAGCCACTTCCAGCACCTTCTACCCTAACCTTTCACGTTTTTTTTTCGACTTTTCCACCCCCGTGATCATTAGGGGATGCGCATGGCGTAAGGGGTGTCGCACGACATTCGCGCTCGAGAATGTTAAACTTCACACATGAATGCATGTCTATGTCAAATCTCGACTTCCTAGTCATAACATAATTTTATCCAGGCGTAAAAAAGCGGACCGTTAAATGTTTTGGCGAGTGTACTTCGACCCTTTCGAGATATCTTTTTTTCTTATTCTGTCCAAATATAACAGACAGTACTTTATATGTTGGATGCAGCAGTTTATCGGCCTTAACGAGTCTCCGGTGTAAATATATCATTGGTGTCTTTTCGCGCTGCATTTCATTTAAGTTTGTTGTTACTCATTTTTTCTGAAAGTAGCTTATTAGGGAATCGAGGAAATTATCATGACCCCCACTTTTAGGGATATCATCTCTTTTCCTTGCCAACACCTTAAGGAAAATATCCATTCCCTCTGCACCCTGTAGTGTGCATCACAACATGCATGTTGCTACAACAAAATGTTTGTACCTTGACTATGGCAGTGTTTTTTTTGATAATATGTTACATTTCTGAATGGCATCAGAACTGTCATCCTTCGATAAAAAGTTAGCTGCGCACATTTCCTGCATGAGGAATTTCTTAAAAGTAGTCTGCAACATTTCCACGAAGTCATATTACAACAATTCAGAGGAATCAGTAACATTTCAATGTCCCAACAATGAGCAAAGAACAATCAACAAACTAGAGTGTAGGATGAACAAATTCCACTAATTTTTACAGTACCACTGCACAAATTTTAACTTGTAATATTCTTTCGTGCCTTTATCTACTTCTTTGATGTCAAATGCTCCATCTATTGTAGTATTTAGATCTTCCTTGTTCTTACTTGAGCCCTTCTTCTTCTTCTTCTTCTTCTTCTTCTTCTTCTTCTTCTTCTTCTTCTTCTCCTTATCCTCCTGTGTTATTTTCTTGAACTCTTCTGGAAAATTAGCCTTGACATACTCTGTACATTTGTTGCTTGTATGTTTCCTGATTCCTTCTTTCAATTTTGCCTCAGTATTGCAACCCTCCTGATCATCATCCCACTCCATGGCATTTGTATGACTAGAATAGAAACAGATATTAATCAAACATACAACAAAAAGGTTTTGCCAGTTTCTTTTTTGAAGAGAAATTTAATGCTTACTGCGCATTGCTTTAAGATGCACTTCAGGTGTCTGTTTGACTTGGACAAGTGCACCGAGCTTGAGCGGAATGGGCTTTTACTCTATGATGGAGAGTAAAAGCAGGGCTACCTGCGACTCACTTTTCTCACTTTCTCAATTTTTTGAAAAAGAAAACTAACTTTTACTCACCTTTCTGGTAAAAACTCACTATTCTCACTATTTTGGTCTTCGGGGGCACGTATTCCGCCAAAATTCGCCCCAATGAAGCGTAAAAGTGTACCCTTGTTGCATTTTGGCGTTAGTCAGGGCATATTTCAGCATCCTAACGAGATATTTTCGTGCCCTATGGTTCAAAAATTTTTCTGCTCTCTTCGCTCGCATATATTTTGCTCAGGTAACCAATGCAAATCACGCCTTAATGCACACTGTAGCGCCCTTTCTTCAATTTCGGCACTCGCTTTGCTCGGAAATTAATATTTGTACTTCCGCAACAGTTGGTATTATTATTTGCAATATAATTTGAATCACGAATGAGTTCTGATCCTTACGAAGCTTGAACTAAATTGTCCGTAACCGAGTCCGTAAAAATGGTGTCGGTGCCACGTCGTGGCTACGTGACCATGTCACTGTAAGGTCAAAACTGACTACACCATTGGAAAGATAATTGAAAACTAATTCAAAACGATCAATGGCAAAAAGTTGGATTTCTAATAGGGTATTAGTCTAGAGCGCTGAGCGGAAGTAGAAGAACAAAAACGGAAGGTACAAAGGC
>NW_026267162.1:174598-175850 GCF_000697945.3 Frankliniella occidentalis
GTAAAGAGACACTTCAAGGATGTGGTCAAGGGGAAAGTTGGGACAGAAATATCAAAATGGCTCCGTAATAACCTGAGAGCTAAATCAGCAGTCCCAGAAGATGAGGAGGCAGAGACAAGCGGTGTTGACATGGACATTAATAACAATGAAACTGGTAGTTCCAATGACGAAGAGGATGACACCGATGGTTAATGATCAATTCTTACCTTAAATGTCTTCATATGGTTTATGTGACATTACATTATAATGTATATCAAATATGGTTGAATGGCAATGAACAAATGACAATGAGAGTGGACATGATGAAACCAATTGTTAAATGATTATTATTTTAGTTTCTTTACATGGTTTATGTGGCATTACATTGTTATGTATATTTAATATACATAAGACAATGTTTACTCAGTTACCAAAAAATAAATATTATTTTCCTTACTTCTGCAATTATTATTTTCCCGCGGAATTGTTTTGATGTGGTTTACAAGTTATGTATTTATGCATCACACGCAGTATTTTAGCGGAAAGGCGCTTATAGATCACCTATCGGCGTGTTTTTTTCAGGCGCATGGAAAATGCGCTTTTAATGTGATGTTAAGATGCATTACAAAAGCGCTTTTGTAATGCGCTGGAAATGTATCACGAATGTGTTACCTTTTATGCGCATTTTGACGCGCATTTGAAAAGCGCGCGTAATGCTCTTACTTAAGCGCGTATGGTGCGCGTACAATGCGCATTTGCGCTACCGGGGACGTCGCAAGCCATTTCGGACATAAAGAAATGACGATGGAAAATAACAGTATTTGCGGGCGGGAAGTTTACCACCGGCGCCCTTATCACAGATCACACAGGGCAGGTAGCCCGTTCGCTTACATCACCAGCACCGCTAGGGCGCGCTAGGGGGACCACACCCCGCGCTGTGGTCGCCGAAAAGGTCGCGGACCAAAGCCGCGAACAGTCTCGGCGGCCCTTCCGAACAGCGCGCGGGCCATGCCGTGCCCTCGCTGGCCAGGTGCGATACTAGTCATTCATATTCTGTGAATTCGTTCGGAACCGTGTCTAGAAGCGGGGAGGGCCGTACTCGGTGGAGGGGGCACCGAACTCGGCGACGGGTGGTGCGAGACCAGCTGGAGGCGCGGACTGGGCCAGGGTGGCGCGCGAGAACACGATGGGGGCGCGCGCCGCGGGGGCGGGGGCGGAGTACTGGACAACGGGGGCCGGGGCAGAGTACTGGACGACTGGGGCCGGGGCAGAG
>NW_026267162.1:176995-177570 GCF_000697945.3 Frankliniella occidentalis
CGACTCTGCCTTTTGCTCGGCTCGGGTGTCAGCGCCGCAGGCCTTGGTAGATGTATGCCAGGCGCGTCGCAGCGTAACGGTGTTTCGTGAGATATCGCGAAGCCTGTTACGCAAGACGTGGTCTAGCGCACATCTACCTAGTACTGGATACTGCTTTAACCTCGATGGAAATTTAATATCGTGGGAAAGTAAAAAACAGAAGAGGACTGCTGCCTAGTCCACAACTGAGTCTGAAACTATGGCACTGGGAGAGGCAGTTAAAGATTACTTATATCTAATTGCATTAATTGGCAAACTGTTTGACCATGGCAGGCAAACGGTCCAAATGTTTTGTGATAATGCTGCAGTGATTCGTCTGTCAGAATCATAACAATTATTACAGAGCTAGGTCGACACATTATGGGTGCAAAGTTCAACTCTTTAGAGATTGCGTTGAAGATAAATCAATATGTTTGACCTATGTCAAGTCTGCGGAAATCCTGCTGAAATTTTCACCAAGGCTTTGGATCGTACTAACCATACAATAGGATGCAGAAATTTAAACTTGCTTGGCATGTAGATACAGATGCATTGTA
>NW_026267162.1:178360-200053 GCF_000697945.3 Frankliniella occidentalis
GGGGGGGGAGGGGGCACCCACACGGCACACCGCACGGCGAAAGGCGGAAGGAGACTGCGGTGCCCCCTCCCCCCTCACACAATGCTTTCGCACCAGTAAGCTCATATTGGTGTCCATATTCCCCCTTTTCCAGGACGATGGGCGCGCTGGCGGGCGCGCGGGTCGCGGCGTTGGTGCTGCTGGCGGTGGCCTCCGCGGCCCGGGCCCAGGACGGGGCGGCGCCGGCGCGGCTCTTCCCGTCGCTGACCATCTCGGCGCCCAACAGCCCGTCCAGGGCGTGCGCGCGGCAGAGCCGCCAGCTGGACAGGGCGCTGGCCAACAGGACGCTGTGGGCCATGCACAGTGAGTACGCCGTCGTCGACGTTGGCCTCCCTCTGTCTCCCCTCGTGGACTCAGGCTTTGACCTCGAGTGTGCCCGTGTCCACCGCAGTGCTGGACGCCTCCGCGCTGGGGTCGTCGGGCGCGCTGGCGGGCTCCGTGTTCCAGCTCGGCGACTACGACCAGTGCCTGTCGGCGGGCGCCCCCTGGCCCGCGCAGTACTGCCTGGCCGGCGTGCACTACGACGTGCCGCACACGGGCGCGCTGCCCCTCCACCACCAGGAGTACGCCGCCAACGGGTCCGTGTGGGACAAGGTCCACGTGAGTATGTCCTCCCCGTCAGCCTCGCGGATGGTGGCCGCGTACGGCATCGTTGCCGACACACTGACACTCTGCTGTTTCCACTCCGTCAGTACAACGGCGCCGAGAACCACATGCGGCTGGACACGGTCACGTGGGGCTTGTGCGTGCCGTCCGGGTGCGACGCCGAGGACGTGCAGGGCGCCCTGGAGGCGCACCTGGCGGCCGCGCGCGACTCCCTGGCCAGGGCCTCCAACGTGTCGGTGGCCCACTGCACCGCGCCACTGCGCCGCATCTACGAGGCGGACGCCCTGGATGCCCTCTTCGGGTGAGTGTCTCATGGCCGCGCCTTCTAATCGGCGGACAGGACTGGAACGACCGCACCGCGGCGCGTGGCGGGTGCCGACACCGTCGTCGTGAGAAGCGGCACTCTGAGAGATGGACTTTGTTGCAGAGTGCTGGTGGGCGTGCTGGTGTCACTTGTGGCCGTGGGAACGCTGCTCGACCTGCAGGACCCGGACGTACCAAAGTTCGGCAAGGAGCAGGCCGCCCCCCTGGGTAAGTATAGAGACGGGCGCCCGTCCTGAAATCGCATGCACACAGCTGGGAACACCTCAAGAGAAACAGCCAGAAAATCGCATTGAACAACCCTTCACTGCATAGTGTCCGCACGCACCCCCGCTCACGACCTCCTCCTCCCGACATACAGGCCTCGGGCGCCGCATGCTGCTGTGCTTCTCGGCGCGCCGGTCGCTGCGCGCGCTGCTGGCGCCGGAGCCCCGGCCGGGCGGCCTCAACACGGAGCCCGTGTCGGGCGTGCGCTTCCTCAACATGCTGCTGCTCGTGTGCGCGCACCGCGTGCTCAACGTGTTCCGCGGCCCCGTCCACAACCACCTGGCCGTGGCGACGCGCGCCGTCGAGGACCTGTCGCTCACGGGCGTCATCCACGGCCAGCTGTTCGTGGACACGTGCTTCTACCTGGCCGGGCTGCTGCTCGCCCTGTACGAGCTCTACCGCCCCCAGCCGCAGGGCTTCGGCCGCTCGCTGCTACTGCGCTACATCAGGTGGAGCAGACTCGTGCCGCTGGCCGTTATCCCGAGAACAGCGCAAAGTCCGTCGTAATGATTCCCGTCGACATCCAGGTTGACGCCGACCTACGCCATCATCATCCTCTTCTACGCGTCCGCCTTCTACAAGACGGGCTCCGGGCCGCTGTGGGACATGATGATCGGCGTGGAGCGGGAGTCGTGCCGAAACTACTGGTGGACCAACCTGCTCTACATCAACAACTACGTGCCGACGGACACACTGGTAAGGAATGGAGCGATTGAGGAGGCTTCCGGGTAACCGTGTGCACGGACCTCACCCCTTGTCTCTCGCAGTGCGTGTTCCAGTCGTGGTCGCTGGCCGCCGACATGCACTACTTCATCTTCGGCATGCTGCTGCTGTCGCTGGTGCGCCGGCGCTACCGCTGGGGGGTGGCCGCGTTGGCCGCGCTCTTCGCCGTGTCCGTCGCGGTGCCGCTGGCGCTCACCGCCCTGCAGCGTTGGCCGGCCATGCTCATGTTCACGCCGAGGTCAGTAGTATTGCCCACATGAGTAACACACTACTTGCCTTGCTCGGTGTTCTTATTATTTTACGAATCTTCCGCCGCCATGTCTCTGTCGCAGCTTCCTCAGGGACATCCACCGCAGCCCCATGTTCCGCCTGGTGTACTCCGCCTCGCACAACCGGGCCTCGCCGTACCTCATGGGCATCGGCGCCGCGCTCGTGCTCCACAAGCTGCAGCAGCGGCAGTTCCGCTTCTCGGCGGTGAGTACTGCCCCACCCCCTCACCGCAGCACTTCACCTAATCGTGCACCTCGCCCTTCATCTTTGTCTCTCGCACTCTGTCCGCTCGCAGAGGTGGACGTGGACTATGGAGGTGGTCGCCGCCTCTGCCATGATGCCGGTGCTGTTCACCTCGGTCGTGTTCTACAACCCGGAGCACAAGTACGACGCCCTGGAGGCGGGCGTGTACGCCGCGACCGCTCCCATCGCCTGGACAATCGGCCTCGTCGCCGGGACCCTCAGCTCCTTGCTGGGCACAAAATGTGAGTTCCCGGTAACACGGCCAGGGGGGGGGGGGGTCAGGCATGTCATGGGCACCATTCATAAGTACGCCCGTCGTTTGCCGTTACGCACCTGCCAAAAGACAAACTCGACCTATAGTAGGCCTACAAGCTCTCATAGCGCCTGGTGGGTAGGCAACATCTTGCCTGCAGTGCAGGCGTGTACAGCGGTGTGGCCTACCCGGAGTCTCACAGGCGCTGAGCTCATGTCTCACACCTGACTAACTCCTCCTTATTTCCGCCCAGCCATCGTGAGGCTCACGACTACGCCCAGGCCTTTCCTCGTTCTGAGCAAGCTCACCTACTGCGTCTATCTGGTGCATTGGATCTACCAGATGTCCTTCACGGCCACTCTACGTGCGCCCTACCATCAGGAGGACTTTAAAATGGTACGTTCCGTCCTCGCCCACAAGGTCGTAGTTCCTTTAACCCACGGATACAGTGAGCGCCCCTTTTCCGTGTACTTTCAGATGCAGGAATCTGCGGGCGATATTCTGAACTCGTTCGTCTTGGCCTTCGTGCTGCACCTTGCGGTCGAGGCCCCCACCAGGACGCTGGCCAAGCTTCTGCTCTCGCCACAGAAGTAAGCTAAAACCATCGCAGCTTGTGTCGTTGGGTTGGGTATCCGGTGTTGTCCGAGACTGGCCGTTGACTGACCATTTCCTCAGGGGCGGCTCTCAGCGGTACGCCATGACGCGGAGCTCGGAGCAGCGGCCGTCCGTCGGCCCCGGGTCCGCTCCCCAGCACGTCCCGCGCGTCTCCGCGGACCCCAACGGGAACGTTGTCAAGACTGAAAACTAGATCTCACACACCGCTGCAAGCGCGCAGTGCGCCGGCGCCGCGGCGGTAGGCAACCCAACGCACGCCTGTGCGACGAGGTGGGGCGCGGAGTTTAATTTACTTTTACTTTCTTTGACTTGCGTGCATAAGCTCGAGAAAGGAAACACATAAATGTGTTTATGATTTTTTGTGATTTATATGCGGACGCTGATTAGTTAAATGGGTGCAAATGTGTACCACGCAAGTTTAACCAGTTGCGTCAGTGATCGTTCTCAGTACAAAAGTGGTGGTAGAGTTACCAATTTGTGTTTTGTTTTTCTGTGTACATTTTTTTTTTACAATACATTCTCGGTGTAGAAAGTGTAAACTGCTCTTGGGTGATATCTCAAAGCCATTGCTGGTGCGTCAAGGCCCGGAGTGGTGCGCGGCAGCGCCAGGCCAGACAGCACTACAGTACAGCCACACACAGCCTCACCATGACGAGGCGCGGCCGCGGCTCGCCGGCCCGCGGCTGGACGTGGCGTGGCGTGGTGGGCAGTGCGGGGCGGGGCGGGGTGGGGCTTAAGCCCGGAGGTTATATACGTGCGGCGAAAACTGATTCACCAAACGACTACTACTTTCTTTTTCGCAGAGCTTACAAACTAAACGATGATATTGTTTTCCGTATGTTTCCGCCTCTGACATGGGCATGATATGAGTGTTTGCTCGACCAAAAACATGAAAAAATAACATTATTAAAAAAATAATCAGATACAAAATTTGTATGCAGTTCTGTTTAACATTTGCCTTGCATACCCCCACGAAGAGGTGAGGAATGAAACGCCGAGTTGTTGGGTTTATTAAATATATTTCGATCCATCCGGACACCCCCGGTAGCGCAAATGCGCATTGTACGCGCTTTTGTTTAGCATTGAGTGCATTGGTGCATTTTGAATGCTCCGCAAAGGCGCGTAACGTGAAATGCAGAATTTACGCGGTTTAAGTAGTGCGCGTAAAATGCACCTTGTATGCGCGTAATAAAACAAAAGAAGATTGCAATCTGAATGTGAATTACAATCACAAGTCTCGACAATCGACATTCGACAAGCGCATACGCATTCGAAGTAGGAGGGAGACGTGAAGTGTTTTCTCCAAGTTATTTTCAAATTTAATGCAAACAAATAATTCATATTGAAAGTGCATAGAAAGCCATACGATGTACTCTGTAAGTATTTTCCGATTACACTTATAGAAAAATCTGTTTTCTAAATGGGACATAAAACTCTTGTATGGTATCGTTCAACATTGGGATCAACCTAGGTTCAACTTAACCTTTGCAACTCACGTTGGTTTTCTTGGGAAAAGTAAACAGCAAAATATTTGTGGGACAAACCTTGTTTAGTTTTGTTTGGGGGTGAGTATAAATTAAGGGGTCTATTGGTAATTGAGATAGTATTGACCTAAAAGTATATTATTTTGCTTTTAAAAAACTATTTTTGTACCTTAGTAGTCGATTCTTATGGGATTTAGCTTGCAACTAATTTATTTGTACTTGTTTGTAGTTAAACTGTATTTATTAAATCTGTTCATAATTTGCAGTCCTCTTACTTGCGGCGTAAGGCATCTCAACAGGCTCAAAAGGAAGCTCAAGGTTTGGAGCCTGAGAATGTGGACAATGAGGGTGGAAATGGTGGTGACGATTCTGATACTGGTGGTGATGGTGATGGCAGTGACATGAGTGAGAATCCTGATGAGGACATAAATGAAGATGGTGGTGAGGTGGACAATGACGAAAACAATGGCGAAGCAAACGATGGTGAAGAAAACAATATCGAAGAAAACAATGGTGAAGAAAACGAAGAAAATTGTGGTGATCATGGTGATGGACATGGTGGTGGTGGTGGTGGTGGTGGTGGTAATAATGAAGTTGACGGTGGTGACGAAGATGATGGTGATGGTGATGATGATGAAGATGATGGTGATCAAGATGATAGTGATGAAGATGATAGTGATGAAGATGATGATGACGGTGATGATGATGACGGTGATGATGATGACGATGATGATGATGACGATGATGATGACAATGGTGATGTCGACGGTGATGCTGCTGATGAGAATGATCTGAGAACAAAATTAGCAAAGTGGAGTATTGACTATGGTGTTACATTGTCTGCCACAAAAGCACTATTAGACATCCTTCGTGACCAACATCCAGAACTACCACACTCTGCAGAGACACTTCGACAAATCATAAAGAGGCGTTTACCTGTGAAGATGCTTGCTAACGGTCAATATGTGCATATTGGTTTTGGCAGATTGTTTGAATGCATTGATATCAATAAGATTGAAAACCAAGTAATTGAAGTTGACATTGACCTCGATGGTTTCCCTGTGTATAATAGCACAGGTACTGAATGTTGGCCAATTTTAGGTAGGTGCATATCTGGTGGAGCTGCAATACCTATTGTTATAGGTATATATTATGGTAAGGGTAAACCACGACCTTTGAATGATTTCCTGCAAGATCTGATCAATGATATACAAACATTAACTGCAGAGGGAGTAGTATTAAGGAACAGGCACTTTCAGTTTGTTATCCGATACATTTTGCTTGATGCTCCTGCTAGAGCTTACATTAAATGTTGCATGGGAAGTGGTTCCCATCATGGATGTGAAAAATGTGAGCAGGAGGGCTATAATATAAACAACTATACAGTATTCCAGACAGAATCTGGAAGACTAAGAACAGACGAGTCTTTCAGGCAGCAAACGGACCCTGATCATCATGATGGTGTATCGCCATTAACTGATATTGAGCAATTTGGGCTTGTATCCCAAATACCACTTGAACCCATGCATCTTGTAGAACATGGGGCAATCAAGAGGTTCTTCAACTTTGTACTTTCACAAGGCAATGTTAATGTACGAATGTCACCAGCCCAAAGAAATCTATTTGATGAATTGCTTATTGAAATGCAAGCTAACTTTCCCTGTGAATTTGGTCGTAAGCTTAGGTGTCTAGCTTTGAAAGCTAGATGGAAGGCTATTGAGTGGCGACATTTATTGCTTTATGTTGGTCCTATTTTATTTTCACAAGTTCTTCATGAAGAAGTATACCACTGTTTTCTACTGCTGCATACTGCTATTTTTATATTGAACCATGAAGTGCTCATACAGAATTTTCTTGATGAAGCCCAAACATATCTTGAAAATTTTGTGCCATATAGTGCAGAATTGTTTGGAGCGCATTTTGTAAGTTACAATATTCACAGTCTATTACATTTAGTTTCTGAAGTCCGCACAAAAGGCACTCTACCTTCCTTTAGTGCATATCCATTTGAAAATGAATTAAGACATATTAAAAAGTTGGTCAAATCTTCAGCAAGGCCTTTGCAACAGATCTGTAAGAGACTTGATGAAAAATACAAATTTAAGTGTATCAGAAGAAAAAAACAGAAGCAAGGTTTCATTATCCTCCATGACAACGGACCAGTTAATGGCCTTCAATATGTAGTTCATCAGTACAAGAAGTATGAAGGTGAAAAGTTTACAATTGGTATCTCCACACCTGACAACTGTGTGTGTTTTAGAGATGGTCGGATTGGCCTTGTTGATAATATAGTTGAGAGTGAGAGAGAAGATGGCTCAGTTTACCACGCAGTTACAAGACTTTTTACTGATTTGTCAAATTTATATGAATACCCCTTGGAGTCGAGGCTCTTGGGCATTTATGTCGTGGAGAACCTGGATCCACACCACACCGTTTTTGAGTGGCGTGATGTGAAACATAAATGTGTCCTCTTTCCTCATCGTGATGCTCATGTCTGCTTTCCCTTGGTACATTCAGTCATGGGGTGAGAATTGCTTGTTTTTTTCTGTTGTGGTGTTGATTTGCTAATGTTTTTTAACAACTTATACTTTGTGGTATTTAAACTGCATGTGCCAAAACTAATATCTTATTGCAACACTAGTATTTAATGATGTGTTCAAAATTGTTGTTGATTGATGAATTACTCGATTTATTAATTTTGTGTCCTATTTTAGGGAAGATTTTGCATAGTTGACTTCCTGGACCTTGAGGATGAAGGTGTGCTGCCCCAAACAGCTATTGTGCCTCAGTCGTGGCTTACTGATTGTGGCACTTCTAGTTACTGGCCACCAACCTACAAGGAATCATGCTTAAAAAAGCCACCTCAAGAGGACTGGTGCACCTTTCCTATCCTCCTCAGAGGATCCTACGGTAAGCTAGAAGTTATAACTTGTATGTTTTACGTCCTTCAAACATTTTTATTTCTACACCTTTACCTCTCTGTGTAGATTCCTTTGACGAAGCTAGGTCTCTCTTACCCAAAGCTGAGGCACAAAGCAACTTCGAAGATGATGACGTTGACAAGCTAGCCAAGCGACCCGTTAAAAGGCCGACTCGGTACCAAACAACAGATTCAGAGCCAGAGAGTTCGAAGAAACGTAAAGGTTTGTTAATTTTTAGACGTGCAGAAGTAGGTTTTTGCTATAGAAACAAAATGTAGAAACTTAATCCCTTTAATCATTTTTGTTTTCTAGGTTCAACTTTGGGAGCCAAGAAGACACCAGCCAAAAGTACTAAGCTTGCTGCTCCACCTGTTATTCGCAATAAGTGTTCTAAAGCTGTTAATGTATTACCAAAGCCTACCCTAACAAAGGCAAAGACTGCCACTGCCACAGTTGTTTCTGGAAATTTAAGCCACAAGCCTACTGTACCTATGAAACAATTGAACGCTTTGAAAAAGAACTCAACAGATGTGATCCAGGAGCTTGTTCAAGCTAAAACCACTTCATCAGCCTCTTCTCCTGCAAATGAAAGTCTCAGAGATGCAATCCAGAAGGCCCCTGCACTTCATTCGAGGCCAATTTCTCCTGCTGTTGTGCATGTGCAGACACATGAAGATGTAAGTGAGCCTCATCATCATGCTCAGGCAGGACACTACTCTGAATCAGAAGAACCAGAAGAACCAGAAGATGGTGTAATGGTCATGGGTGAGCTTTGCACTTTATTCCCAAACATGTGTTTATTGAATGATTGTTTAATATCTTAGACATTCAATGGTAGCTGGCTTTTATTTTGTTTTGCATGTAAAGTTATTCTCATTCCCCTTTTGTGGGCCTTGTTATGCAGATGATGTGAGACCAGAAGACTTGACTGTTGTGTCTAAGATGAACTCCAGTCATCCTTTCCGTAAAGGACACTCTCTCTCCAAGGAGCAGTCTGTTAATTCATTTCGTCCAAGTTTGTCTTGTTTGGCTTCAACTCCTTCCAGTGGTAAACATTTCTTGTCTTTATTTTCTGAAAAGCTTTCCATCAAGGGTACCCTGTGAGGGTCTTAAGTTTATGTTCAGTCTCAATGACTTACATTTTACTATTTTCTTCATAGATCATACTACAACAAAAGTTAATGATACCTCCAGAGGGGTTTTAAATAATCATGATCATGCCACACCCACAATGGTTCCACCTTCTAATTCTTCAAGTGCTGCTCTTCATCCCCAGTCAACAACGCAGAATCTTAACAGTAGTTCTACCGGTAACTATACTTTATACATCGAGTTTGATCTAGGTTGCTTCTGTTGACTAATCAAATATAATAATCATGCGTTTTGTTTTGTAAGGTACTGCTCAGCAAAAGTTTTTTCAATTAATCCTCAACAAAGTAAACAAGATTTTGCTGACTCAAAAGAATCATACACAGTTGCTGAATCGACTTGTAGCCCACTCTGGGATTGAGGGACCAACCACTCCTCGGCCTAGTGGCTGGCCTGAGAAACTTCCTCTACAGGATGAAGTACAATTTTTTGCCTGGGAAAGATTTTTGCGCTCCAACTCCAATTATGACTATGCTGTAAGCCTCTCCAAAATTTTACTCCAATTTATTCCTGTTGTTTTTGTCTGTTTAAAGACCAACATCAGTTTTGGCTCATAATTGATCAGTTTTTGTTTTGTACAGGTTAATTATTTTAGCAACGCTGTTTGTGATAAAACATTTGAAGCCTGTACTAGACAGATCCTAATTGAATTAATTTCAAAGAGCTTAAAGCATCACCTAAATTGGAAAGGGACAGAAAAGAAATATGGAATTAAGGATACGCGGACTGGCCAACTAGTTTTTGGTTTGTACTTTTAATTTTATGCCAAATTTCATGGTTTCTTTGAATTGAATTTTCATGTACAAGTTCATGAATTGCACTTTTCCCTATGTGTACAAGCTTATATATGTAATTAGTCCACATAACTAAGAGGTTTTTTTAAAGGTGTCATGAGGATATTTCTGTTTTGCAGAGGCTGTAAAGAGACACTTCAAGGATGTGGTCAAGGGGAAAGTTGGGACAGAAATATCAAAATGGCTCCGTAATAACCTGAGAGCTAAATCAGCAGTCCCAGAAGATGAGGAGGCAGAGACAAGCGGTGTTGACATGGACATTAATAACAATGAAACTGGTAGTTCCAATGACGAAGAGGATGACACCGATGGTTAATGATCAATTCTTACCTTAAATGTCTTCATATGGTTTATGTGACATTACATTATAATGTATATCAAATATGGTTGAATGGCAATGAACAAATGACAATGAGAGTGGACATGATGAAACCAATTGTTAAATGATTATTATTTTAGTTTCTTTACATGGTTTATGTGGCATTACATTGTTATGTATATTTAATATACATAAGACAATGTTTACTCAGTTACCAAAAAATAAATATTATTTTCCTTACTTCTGCAATTATTATTTTCCCGCGGAATTGTTTTGATGTGGTTTACAAGTTATGTATTTATGCATCACACGCAGTATTTTAGCGGAAAGGCGCTTATAGATCACCTATCGGCGTGTTTTTTTCAGGCGCATGGAAAATGCGCTTTTAATGTGATGTTAAGATGCATTACAAAAGCGCTTTTGTAATGCGCTGGAAATGTATCACGAATGTGTTACCTTTTATGCGCATTTTGACGCGCATTTGAAAAGCGCGCGTAATGCTCTTACTTAAGCGCGTATGGTGCGCGTACAATGCGCATTTGCGCTACCGGGGACGTCGCAAGCCATTTCGGACATAAAGAAATGACGATGGAAAATAACAGTATTTGCGGGCGGGAAGTTTACCACCGGCGCCCTTATCACAGATCACACAGGGCAGGTAGCCCGTTCGCTTACATCACCAGCACCGCTAGGGCGCGCTAGGGGGACCACACCCCGCGCTGTGGTCGCCGAAAAGGTCGCGGACCAAAGCCGCGAACAGTCTCGGCGGCCCTTCCGAACAGCGCGCGGGCCATGCCGTGCCCTCGCTGGCCAGGTGCGATACTAGTCATTCATATTCTGTGAATTCGTTCGGAACCGTGTCTAGAAGCGGGGAGGGCCGTACTCGGTGGAGGGGGCACCGAACTCGGCGACGGGTGGTGCGAGACCAGCTGGAGGCGCGGACTGGGCCAGGGTGGCGCGCGAGAACACGATGGGGGCGCGCGCCGCGGGGGCAGGGGCGGAGTATTGGACGACGGGGGCGGGGGCGAGGGCGTACTCCACAGGGGCAGCGGCGAACTCAACGGGCGCGCCGTACTCTTCGGACTTGACGTCGGCGATGGTGCGAGCGATGTTGGCGGCGGCGTCGGTTGCGAAGGACACTGCTCGGGCCACTCCGGTGGCCACGTGGTTCACGTGGCCGGCCACCTTGCCGACGACGTGGTCCACGATGGCCTTGCCGAAGCCCGGGAAGGGCACCACTGGGATGGGCCGCACGCCGGGGACGACGCGCAGCACGGGGGCGGCGGCGAAGGCGGGGGCGGCAGCAAAGGCAGGGGCGGGGGCGGCGGCGTACGACACGACGGGGGCGGGGCTGAAGGAGGCCGCTGGGGCGGACGCAGGCGGGCCGTAGGAAGTGGACAGGCCGTCGCCGGCCGCGAGGGCGGCGCAGCTAGCGAGCACGACGATCAGCTGGGGGAGGAGGAAGCGGAGCGGCGATGAGCGACACAAGGCAGGGCAACAGCACCTCCCAGCTCGGCACAACAGACGCAAACTCACCAGTCCGTTCATGGTGTCGGCGGCGGCGAATGGGTCGACAGAAGTGAGCGCTCGGCGCGACCCCCAAAGCTTTATAGGGGGGGCGGGTCCGGGGAGGCTTCCGGTGTTTTGGGGCGCGGCGAGGCAGTCGCGGTGGTGGAGGTGGGCGGACGTGCTGGTGACGAACGGGGCTCGCAGCCTCGCACGCCGCCGGCACAGACTGCCCCGCCAGCCGGACCCACCAGCCAGATCTGCCGCGATACAGACGCACTGGGGCTGATCCGGCCCCGTCTGTGCATGTGCACACAAAGCCGTCCAACTACGCCTCTGAGCCGTAGGGGGTAAAAGTTGAGAGGGGAGAGGGGGGGGGGGCTACTTTTCACGTCCGTTTGTGCGTGGGCGACAGCGGGGCTTGTTGTACGCTAGAGATACGAGCGCGTTCCACCGGACAGTCTAAATACTCCGTGATGTGGTTTTGATGAGTGGGGTTATTCAGAGGTTCAGAGATAACATATGGTCCAGACAGCGGGCAGACGGCCGAACGAGGTGCAAACAGCATCAACGACGGGCGAGAGAGTCAGTCGTGTGTGTCTCTTTTGACACTCGGTAAATAATAATAAAAAGCGGGGAATTCATCGGATATTTTGTTTTACTTTCACCAAATTTCACACTATTACTGCTGGAAAGCACCATCATACCATAAACACATATAACATAGAAATTTCAATCAGCTTTCAAAAAGTAATAATGCTAATTTTAGGTGTTCTTGTTTTCTTGAAACTGTCTAAAGCAAAAATCTAAAAACCAGAGGTGTTTTTAAAGCAAACAATATTTTTTACAATGAACCCAGCAAGTTTATAATGACTACAAAAATAATCTGATGCATAAATGTAACTTGCAGCTACACTATGCTGCACTTACATCAGACTATTTTTTAGTGAAAACCTATGACTTACATCAACTTTGGTAAGCATTTCAATTACATAGTTAGAAGAAAACTTGTTAAAAAGCAGAACTAAGTTCATTGAGACATCCCTTTTTGAAAAAAAAGGATATAACTTAGATTCATTGAGTAGAGAGTATAGATCAATTGTTTAGAAAAAAATGTAAAAAGACAAAAACTTAAATTTTGCTAATTTGAATACATTCAAAATTACTGGACTGAATTGATATTATTAAGTCTTTGGTCATCATCAGTTCTTACAGGAAGTACTCCATTATAAGACACTAAAAATACTCTATTGTACATGGATAAAATGATTTAAGAGATATAATGATTGAATGGATGAATTATCCATTTAAAAAACAAACAATAAAAAAACATCCAGTGTGCGTTTTTAACAGTGCTGTCACACATTGACACAGCTTATCAGCTCAGTAGGTAACATCTGATCCCAGAAAGAGATACTAGAACATTGAGATACAAATCAATAAAATAAATACCTAATGTCATGTTCATTGAGAGGGCACTCAAACTGCTTCTTTATTCACATCCACTTCTACTTTCACACATTTAAAGTAAAACTTTGCTAGAAAGATAGAGAGTGTACGCTGAAAACAACCTACCTCCCTGACTACTGGGAAAGGGTGAGAATAAGAACATAAAATTGGAGATTACACTGACTAACACACCTCACTAACTTGGGATAAGCGTGAATAAAATACCATATAAGAAGTAATGATAGCAGTCATAAGGTGACAAAGACCTCAAAAGAATTATGATTATTAATTAATTAATAAAGAATCTTACAGCTATTTCACAATCACAAAATATGAAATCACAATAAAGTACTGTATATAAAAAGTATCACCTCACTGCATCAGATCTATCAATGTAATGAGTAAAACACTATTTTATAGGGTTTACTTCCATTTGAATTGTTGATAAGGTATCCCCAAACTCAACAGTCCATTTTATTGCTTGGCTGTGGTTGTTGGCGTTGTAGTTTTACTTCTGTCTCAAGAGAGTTCACAGCTTCAAGAACTTGCAGCAGACTATTCAACAACCCAGAGAGAGCAGCACGGAGCTCTTGTTCAGTCCTTGTTGTGACGTACAAATCTGAAAGAGTGTTGAAATAAAAATGTAATAACTATAGCTGACAGGGAAAAAATGAATTTTTTGGGGGGGTATTTCATAATGCTCACCCGACTTATCATGGGAGATGTGTTTACAATACATAATGAGAATGCTGATAACATCATCCTCCTCCAAACATCCTGGTACCACTTCACTTCCCCATAGTCCACTGAAAAATTTCATGTTAGTTAGAGGCAAATACTTCATGAATACACTAATCGAAAAGCAATAGGGGAAAAAAAGGTAAAAGTAAAAACATACCGATTTTGCTTTGCCCAGCTTAAGGCAGCAGTCCACCGTGACTCCTGAAGTAAATGCATAAGAGTACTTTCTGCATTCCCACCCATTAGAGCAATTCCTCCTTCAGGGGGAGGGGTAGGTGTAGCTGACGGACTTAAAGATGGAGTGGCGGTTGGAGTGTGCTGTTCTCCTTCTACATTGTCCTCTAAAGCAGTCTTTAGTTGAATTACCTCACTTGAAATATCTTGGAGCTGCAAGTATACATTGATACATTAGAGTAATAAGATAGATAGATAAACAGTAAAGTTACCATGGGTGAATCCCTGGAAAAGGTGCAAGTTCTGAATAACAAACCTGATTCGTTTCAGCAGCAGTAGTTAATGCTCCCACCATTCTGTTTGCGGCTTCCAAGACCATAACAAGTTGGAAATGAAGTTTGTATAGAGCTCTACCTAAATCCAGGACCAATTCACCACTGCTAGTTAGAAGTCCTCCAGATTCACCCAGTAGCTCAAGCTTTGCACTAGCGCGTACTGCATCAACACACTGTAAGAACATAAAGAGAACAGTCAACTTTTCCTATTGCCTTGGTTGGGTAATTGTTATTGATACAACTTGAAAAGCATTTACCTCGGCCAAATGATCCTTCCTATCCAAAAATGTGTCTAGATGCTCTTGAACCTCTAAGGAGCCAAACCGAAGAGCCTCTGTGAGACGAGAACTGTCCAGAACTTCAGGAGCAAACCAAACTAATGGTGCAATTGCACGAGCATCAAGTTGGTCACATAGAGACAACAAATGAGCGCGGAGGTCGGATCCAGCTGAATCACGTTCAAGATACAGGCATGCTTCATGTGTCAGCTGAACAGCTTTGCTGCTAACATCCTAAAATGGAGTGTCACCAATAGATTAGAATCTGGTTGTAAAAATCGACTGTATGATTCAACTAAACTAAATATAGATATCCATTGAAAACATACTCGAACAAGGCGATGCAACAGGTAAAACAGTTCAAGTGGAGAAGCTGGTACTTTGCACAAAAGACCTTGAATATGCCTTCGCCATGCCTCTTCAGTGTCATCACGTAGTATTGGACGGAAAGTCATCAACGCTGACAAGTTTGGTGAAGCATTACAGGGTGTTACATCACCCAGATCCCCTGCACTTGATCCACTAGGCACAAAAAAAACATTGTTAACCAAGAGTACAAAAAAATATTGTTCTTATCTCTATGTAAGTCAATGTTCAAAACAAATCACCTAGTATCTGATCTATTGTCTGAACGCCTTCGATGCTGAAGACTGAGAGAAGATGGTGGAAATAGAACAACACTTCCTCCAGAGGAACTGCCTCCAAGCTCAGGTGCCATGGCCACTTCATCCAAAGGTGACTCTGATCCCACTTCATCATCTGATGATTCTTCCAAAACATTTCTCTGCAAAATTTGAAAGGTCAATATAATGTTTATACAGGGCATATTTGATTGAGTTTCACAATATTTTGAAAGAAATAGATAAAAACCTTATTCCTTTTACTGAGGACAGGCGTCTTTTCACTGAGACTTTCTTCTAACTGACGTAGACTCTGTTCTCCCTCTGTTTCACCTTCGCTGAGTGGTCGCCGCCGAACTCCCCAGTTGAAATTATCTGTACTCTCTCCCTGTGAAAATACACACACATTATGATAACTAACCAAGGGGCACAACAAAATATTATGGATAAAAAGTAAAGTAACAACTTACCTCAACACTTTCACTCTCATATTCAAGGAAGTCAAAGTCTTTGAATACTCCAAACTGTTCAGTGCCAGCACCATCATCCCTCCGAGATCCACCAGAGAGATCATTGTTTGGACCAGACATCTCTTCAGTGGACGATGCCATGCTGGATTGTCTCTCCATTAAATCAGAGCTCTGACTAAATATTACCTGTAGATCGAAAATTTTGTCATGAGAAATGTCAGTTTAAAATTAGATTTGACGAGATGTCATTAGCTACACATTTGGCACAACACTGCACAAGACATAGGTATTTTAAATGGATATTAGGATTTAGAAGCTGAGAGACATAAAAAGGAATGTACTGTACAAGGATCCCAGTAGAGAAATTACACCAAACGATTATGTAATGAGCCACATCAACCATGGTGTTCGGATATGAAGAAATATGATAATAGCACTGACATGATATGTGATGTGCACTCGCCAAAAAAAAAGCACAATATGAAACCAAACATGCCGCTTTGCTTGCTTGAGCTGTACAATTTTTTTTTTAAGTATATATATTAAGCAAACTGATGTATTTCTGGTTGATCACTAAAGCTTTTTTGAGTGCACAGCGTGATACTTGAAAAAATAGAATATTGCGGATTCAGTGGAGTCTTAGGCTGTATAAATGATCAGATTTTAAAACTCTTGGAAGTCAGCACACGTTTTGGGTAGTTGATGTGAATAAAACTTTTCCACAGAAAGTGGAGCAACATGAAAAGCTTGATGGGTGAGAACAACCGTAGAAAGCTATGTGTAGGGAGAGGTACAGCGACATTGCAAGAGTTACCTTGTGGTATGAGAATATTAAACCATCCTGAACAAACCAAGAGGAAAAGTATAAGGAGAGGAGTCAGTTCCAAACAGACGATTTGAATGAAAATATTTTAAAGATATGCATGGAATATTAGATAGATAAATTTAAAAGATTTTCTTTTTAAAGACTAGATTTTCATAAGTTAACTCATGATGATTCAAAATTTACAAATTTCTTACCGATGGACTCTTTGGAAGGCCCACTCGTTGTCCACAAGTTGTTAAGAGGTTGACAAGACATTCCCTCACACGACCCTAAAATGGAATATGGTCATTACAGATTTTCTATTAGAGATTTTTTTAAAAACAAACAAATAGTTTTGTGTAGGATTTACTTGTGACATCCATGGTCTCTTCCAGCCAGCTATATTTGTGCTATCTGCAGGAGATAATGATACAGAACGCCTAGGTGAGAGAGCAGAACTGCCTGGTGTCGCACCGCTGGCATGAGTTGGACCTGGTAAGGCACTTAGAGCAACAGCTGTACTTGTAGTGCTGGCGGTGCTTCCAGTACTTGGTACTGTCCCTGCTGCACTTGATGCAGTTGTTGAAGTGGTAGAAACAACAGATGAACTAGGTGCAGCAGCATCTTTCTCATCCACTTTGCTCACTTGGCGACGACCAATCAATGGGGTTTGCGACAGGTCAAATGTGAACTCCATTGTACGTCCTAAAAAATCATTAGTTGGGCAAAATACATTTTTAAGATTCCATACCACAAATGAGAATGAACAGAAAGGAAGGCAAACAAACCTGGTAATTCTTTTTTGGTAAAGAGCTCATTATCAGTGAAAGATGGGTGGGGTGAAGACATGCTGGATTCCCAATGAGAAGAATGTGTTGCTGTAGGTGGAGCCACTAGAGTGGAGGACCGTGTCACAACCAACTTCAGAATCTTCAGAGCTTCACGCCAATGTGGTCCCTAAAAGAACAAAGTTTTCTTAGAGTTTCTTCAACAATGAGGCATGTACAATTGGAACTGAAGACACCTTCAATTAAATTTCAGATAGAAAACATGTTTTGTTTTTTTTGTACCTCAACATATTTGTGAATAACCCTGAGCAAGTCCCCATTGATGGGCTGCGCTGCTGCAGCAGCTAAGTCCACATAGTGGAGCATGCAATGAATAATACTCAAAACAGAAAGTTGAACAGAGGAGGGGCCTTTTTCCAAAACCTTCAAGAAAGAAGACATTACAAAATTAATTATTTTAAAAATTTAGGTTGTTTAAGATATAATTCTGAAATGTTAAAACTTAATTTACCTCTACTAAAAATGCAAGCATATTTAGACCAAGGTGGGCATATGTGTCATATAGATACTTGACAACACATTTTGTCCACTGGAAGCTCTCTTTACTGAAGGTACGTCGACTATACAGGGTCATAACAGTTGCAAGATTTTCTAATTTCTTACTTTTATCAGTGGATGCCTAAAAGAAAAAATAAAATGTTAAAAAACGTGATATGCACAAAAATCAAGCACATAAAAATATTCCTAGTTTGAAAGGTTTTTGTACCTGGGCTATATTTTCAGCACTCATAATGCAAAGCTCATTTGCATCTTCATAATGCAGCAACAGGTATGGTAACATAGCTATGACATTCATGGGGAATGCCAGGCTTTGAGTAGGATCAACTACAGGTAAATCCAACAAAAGAGTAAATTGAGGAAGAAGACTCATCACAGAATCATATGTGTTAGGATTAGTAGAGCCCTGCAGAGCAATTGAAAGAAAATTAGATATTTAATAAGTATAAAGAAAAACTTAGAATAAAACATCTATCTTCTTTACTAAATGCAAACCTTGAGTAGAAGAGCATGTACTCCGGGGAAATTATTCCACCGTAATTGTGCCTGTAATTTTTCCACTTTATCCCGAGCATCAGGCCGATCTAGAGGGAGGCGATGCAGAACTCGACTGAGCAGCCTTAGAGCCAAAAGGAATTCATGTTCGAAGTCTGATTCTAAGAGGGATACTGCCAACCAGAAGAGCTGGGCTAAAATAGTCATCTTATCATCCTGAAAAATGATTAAAATGCTGCAGTTCAAAAACTGAAAGATGGTGCATGAAAAAGATGTTAAAGAAACCAAAGTTTTACCAGTGAGGCACTGTCCCCGAGAAGCTTAAGTGACTGAGCAGACCGAGAACGGCAAAGATTTGTTGAATGATATTTGCTTCCTAGTCCAGCACAGACGGCTGAGCGAGATTCAAGCTCGGACATCACTCTTCCCCGCATTTCTGAGATGATACAAAGTGAAACATTTTAGGTAATTATGAATAAAGCATAAAGTAACAACAAACTTTAAACAAATACAATAAGTTTTCTAACCTTTGTTGTCATTAGCAGGTGACTGCATAGATTTACGCATATTGTAGGACACAGAGTAACTAGTGCTTCTTGTATGACCACTCGTTCCCATACTACAAGTGAGTGGACTGTTTCCATTTCCAAAAAGACCAGTTGCACCGCCTCCTGGACTCCGTTTTCCACCAGCTGTGACAACTGAAGTTTCTTTGTTGTTCAGATTTGGAGTAGATTTAAAAATCTCTTTCATAAAATCAAGAGGACGGAAGTCTGATTCCAGAGAATCTACTGCAGACTCTAAGGTCAACAGCAACTCGGTAACATAACCCTGGAACAATGTGATAAATAATAATTGCCGAAGATTTGAGAGCAGTCATTTACCACACTTTTCTCAACTTACTTGCATATCTTCTCCTTGCTCAGCAACTGTTTCTACAAGGCGTGATAGAATGTCAGAGAGCATTCTTGAGTTAATTGGAACTCTCAAGGCTCTAAACAACTGTAAAGATATTAGGGAAAAAATGACATGAATTAGTTTTTATACTTCAGAGACCACAAGTTGTATACAGAAACACAGCCAGGAGCGAGCTTTTCTGAGGAGATGTTGCTGCAGTGGTGGATCGGCTACCTGCTTCCGAGGGTCCACGCAAAGGGATAGGCGGGACCCAGACGGCCCAAGTGTTGTGGCGGTAGCTGAGGAGGTAGTAGTGCAGAAGAGCTCCCATTAGAAAAGCTCGCTCCTAGTTGTGTCTCCCTATAATTCCGTACAGAATGATAACAATTAAAGGAGAACTTACTTGAAGTGATCTACCAGCATAGTGTCGTGAGGAGCATGATAATCCTAACTGCAGTGCAGTTTGTGCCCATCGCTCACTTATCAGAGCTTGAGGCAAGGAATCTCTAAAGACCCTCAAGACATGTTGCAGGAAAATATCTAATTGTTCCACAGAATGCACTGACCATACTTTTGCAGTAATATCCTCGTAGTTCCACAATGGTTGATTTTGTCTAGAAATTTAAATACAGCGTTGGTAAATTTCTAACAACACTTTGAGTAAAAATTGACTAATCTTGACTTACCTTGAGGCTAGAAAATCTACAAGTGACTTTATTACATCTTGTATAGGCATATTTGGACCTGGGAGAGGCTTTGGGCTAGTCCATGCAGAACTGTCCTCTGCAATCACAATAACTGGACCAACAGAGCTCACAGGAACCACAGTGTTTACGGTGCTCACTGACATGATGGGTCCAACTATTGAGACTGTTTTTGTATTATCTGCAGGAAAGAAAAGGCATTGAGTTCGCCGGAATGGAATATCATTCACAGTGTTAGGAATGTGGGATTTCAAAGACCTGTGCTACTGGATGTGGTTGTGGTTGCATTGATGCCCCCCGGTGCGAGCCCTGTAGTTGTCGATACCACAATGGGACCCTGCATGTAGCTGTCAAACTCGGCGTCGGGCTCTGGAACAAAGAAACAGACAAATACGTCAGTCGATTGGTCTGCCCGAACAGGCCCTGCCTCTGACAGTTGAGTTTGCGCACCCGTGAAGTTGTGCCGGTGGATGGGGAGCTGCGGCTTCGGGACGCCCAGGGCGAGCTGCTGCGTCTTGGCGGCGAGGAGGATCCTGGCCACCGTCAGGTGGTCGCAGTGCTCGGCCAAGACGACGAGCAGGTTGAGCAGCAGCTGCTTGCAGTGCTCGTGCACGAGGGCGCGCGAGTGGTCCAGCCCCAGGAACAGCATGTGCAGCATGAGGGGCACGTGCACGGACCAGTCCACCTCCACGCCGTCCACCACGATGTCCGTGAGCAGCATCACCGCCAGGTTGCACCTGAGCACGAGAGGGAGGCCATTGAGGTCGACGCCCATGACGGCGGCGCGCCTTTCACCCTCGCGGGCGGCGCGGACCTACCGGTGGAAGCCGCTGCTTGGCTGGGTGCAGTCCGGGAGGAACTCGGTGAGCGGCGCGAAGTAGCCGCCGTACTCGGGCATGGGCAGCGGGTGCGGCTGCGGGATGTCGTACTTGTTCACGTTCCTCGAGAGCGTGTACGTGTCCTCGGGCTGCTCGGACTGCTCGGGCTGCTCGACGGTCGGCGGGACTCCTTCGTCGGGCAGGGTCGCCGGCCCGGAGGCCGTCCTGCCTTTCTCGGGCCGCGGCCGCAGAGCAGAGTCGGACTTGGCGGTCCTGCAACAGACACAACAACAACGATGCTCACAAAGGCCCTCGCCTTCTCGGCCGCCCCGAGCCCTCGCCTCCGCTACGTTACGCACCCGGTGCAGCAAGACTTGGCGGGGTCCTCGCCGCTGTGCCGCTTGGTGTGGATGGTGCCCTTCTCGTGCGCGGGCGGCGCCTCGGCGGGCTGCTCGGCCGAGTGCGAGGACGCCTTGCGCACGGACGTGAGCCGGAAGAAGGGCGGCGTCTCGGTGCGCTCGATGAGCCACGAGAGCGTCTCCACCGTCTGCAGCTCGGTGGTCATCTCGTCCATGAGGCGGTCGGGGCGCGCCCGCGCCAGGTGCAGCGCCACGCGCTTGGCCTGCAACGACAACAACAGCACCGTCACGTCCCGTCACGCCAAAGGCCGTCACGGCCGAGCTGGGCTCAGTCACGGCCCCCACCCCACCCCCGTCCTCGACGCCGTTGAGCCGGGCGTCCGGTAATCATTTCGGATTACGCCGCTCGCACGCATAACGACGGTCTGCTCTGCTATGGCGATCCCCTTCCAAAATCAATTACCCGGCCAGCGTGGCGGTGCGCGTCACGGCACACACATCGCACTGTGATAAGAAGAATCGAAACCGATAAACATGGACAACACACAGTTTTTATTAAATGCAAGAAATTAGGGACAGTTTATTTTTTTCACCCAGAGCAGTAGACATTTCTAAGTGGATCGCCGCTGATTGACCTGACGTAGTTTCTATTCTACATCCATGCGTAAGAGGTGTAGGAGGGGGGGGGGGGG
>NW_026267162.1:200103-200724 GCF_000697945.3 Frankliniella occidentalis
GGGGGGGGGGGGGGGGGCGAAGCACAGCCCCCTACTCGGCCCGGCAGGAGACCCAGCGACCCTGTAGCACCGTAGGCTACGGTCAATTTTCCCCGTAGGCTACGGTGAATGCCACGGTAAGCTAAGGTCAGCGAATTGCACTGTAAGCTACGGTGAATCAGGATGCATCACCGTAACTTACAGTGATTTTTTTCACCGTAAGCTTCTAAGAGTGCAAGTGGTGGTGGCCCCCAGGCCCCGCATATCTGACGCCATTCCACCCGCCTGGCGGGGCCCCGACCGCCGCCGGATAAGTGAAATGGGCTCTCTGCCCCCCCCCCCTCCCCCTCCGCCCTCTCTCTCTCTCTCCCTCTCTCCCTCTCTCCCTCTCTCTATCTCTCCCCCCTCCCCCTAGCGGCAGCGAGAGTGGACCTGCCGCCTGCGACCAGCAGCGTAGGCCACCAGGGGCGTGCGCGTGTCGGCGGGGAGCACAGGATGCCTACCCTCGGCATCGCCAATGACACTATTCGCTCCCTCCCTCCCTCCCCCATCTCCCTCACTCCCGTCCTACCTTCTTCCCTCCCTCCCGTCTTCCCTACTTCCCTACCTCACTCCCTCCCTCCTTCTCCCTCTCCCTCCCTC
>NW_026267162.1:202541-203353 GCF_000697945.3 Frankliniella occidentalis
CCTCCTCCCTCCCTCTCCCTCCTCCCTCCCTCTCCTTCGAGCCTTTCGTCTCTCCCTCTCCTTCGAGCCTTTCGTCTCTCCCTCTTCTTCGAACCTTTCGTCTCTCCCTCTCCTTCGAGCCTTTCGTCTCTCCATTCTCTACCTCTCGTTCACACTTGCTCTCACACACACACATGCACGCCCCTACATATTACAAAAGACCCGCCATTTGCCCGGGCCGCCCCTCGCATGAGTGAAGTTATACGGGGTGCGGGACAGTGACGGATTGCTTCTGCTCCCAGGTGATCTGTGGAAAGGCCCCGGGCGCCCCGCCCGCAGTCCGTCCGTCAAGTCCGCCCGTCTCTTCCTCTTCGCAACTCCCCCGCCCCTATTGTCGCCGACCGTCCCTCCTCGACCGGACCGAGTGCCTTTCGCAGGCCGGCACAGCGCCGCGCAGATCTCGGCGACCCGCCCCAAAGCAGGCGTCCTGTGCGAGGTCCTGTGGCCCGCGCAGAAAAAGCAAGTTTTGTTGTTTTGTTTTAAGCAGCTTGGGCGCTCCGTCTGCCCCACACTGATGATATGTGGGCCAGCACTGACACGCCGTCTAACGAAGAGGGACCGCGGACCGCGGGCCCTCCGGCCTCTCTACAGCCGCACGGCGGCGTCTGCTGCGAGCCGCTGGCCCAAGAGCAGTCATTGCATATTCCATGCATTGCTTACCCCCAACCCGACCAGACCAGCAGCTCTCCCTACTGGCGGGAGGCTCGGCTCGCCACAGAGGAGGCGGAGGGGCGGCGAAGTGGGAGAGGGAGAGGGAGAGGGAGAGGGAGAGG
>NW_026267162.1:203625-205662 GCF_000697945.3 Frankliniella occidentalis
GAGGGAGGGAGGGAGAGAGGGAAGGAGGGAGGGAGGGAGGCGGCTCTAGGAACGGCTCATTGTGGACGTGAGCGGGGTGGCGTTATAGGCTCCCTCTAAAACTGTTCAACACACACGGAGCTCGCACGCACGCACGCATACACACATAAACGGCGGTGCTCAACTGGGGGCCGTTACCAACACAATGCACAGCCAGTTTAAGACTTCGTTTCAGCCCCAGCGACAGTTTTGCTGCTTCCCGGGTCGTGCCGGGCGCCGCTGCCGGACCCTTCACAACGGCGGCAGCGGGGCGGGCGGAGTCGTTGGCGGTGGCGGAGCGTGGCGTGGCGCTAATCTCCAGCCCAAACAGCCCCAAACACCACTGGTACAAAGCCCAGAGGTGCCGCCCGAGCTGGCGCCCCGCCCCGCCACGCCTCACTCGCCCGTCCCCGACGCGGCACGCGGCCCAATGGCAATGGCACCCCTCAGACCGCCCGCCCGCCCCACCACTTTCGCATAGCTAGTAGAACGCTCAAACAACGCGAAAAGAAAGAAAAGGGGAAAAAAGGGTGAAGTAAAGGAATTACTTGCAAATCCATCTGGATAAAACCACGGAGTATTGGATTCTACTACGCTCCTCCTCAGCCCCATCTCAGCAACCTCGCATAAAAGGTGGAGAAGAAGAAGAAAAAGAAAAGGATAGGCGGATGAGGGGGGACAGATACAAATTAAGGGCTCAAGGCTTCTGCGCGCGGCGACGTGGCCCATTCCCCGATACGGTGCCGACAGAGCCTCTCTCCTCGGTAGGCAGTCCCCCTCCGTAACTCATATTACTTAAGTGACATTAAAGTTAATCTGAGAGTTAAAATTTTTAGTTCTTATTGTAATATACTGTGTCATTTAGAAAAACAAAACAATAAGAAACATACGTATTTGACTTGTCCAATTTATCGAATACGTTTCAGCATTTTTTTTTTCTTCAAATTCACAACTATAACATACCTACTCTCGGTACACAAGATCAAAATTAGAATGTAAAGAGACGATAAACGAAAGATAAGTACTCACAAAAGGCAGCAGCTCGTTGGGCGCCATGCCCGATACGATGAGCAGGTAGCGGATGATGACCTTGAGGTTGTTCGGCCAGCAGGAGCACAGCGTGGACCACACCTCCTCCATCTCCTTGGGGTGTGAGTCGGAGAACTGCGGGACAGAAAAAGGGACGACAGATGAAGAAAACTAAAAGAGAGAAAGTTTCGTGCGCTGTGTGGCGCGCACACACCTCCTACCTCCTCACACACTTAAAAAGTATGAAAAAGCGTTCTTTGTGTTTGTGTTACTGCTTTGAAGGTTACGTACGAAGCAATGCGTTTTAAACTTTTACAGTGGACTCTATACAGCGGGGCCCATCCCGCCCGCATCAACCTCACATTAAGTCCGCACGCAGAAAAAGATTTAACCTCGCCGCTCTGATAGCGAATACATTACTCGGCTAATCCAACGGTACATAGTATACGACACGGTTGGTCTCAGTGTCACAAAAGTGGGGCAAAATAAAAAGAGGGCAGAAACACGCGCTGCTGGAACAAGTTTGTTTTTTATGCGATAAAAAGATAAATTATGTTTGCCGATTACGAAATATGAACCGTACCCGCGGCGCGGCCGTGCAACATTTGCTAAATCCCTTGGAGCGCCATTAATTCTTGGTCTTCGAAGGGTCCCCACGGCGGGTCGCCTGGACGGTGGAAAAAGGAAGTGGGGGGGGGGGGGATAATTCGTCGTGCTGCAGGTCCCAAACCACCCCCCCTCCCCTTTCCTGATAGAGGGGCAGCTGCAACACCGCGCGTAAAAAATGAGAGCTTTGCGCCAACGCGGCCGCGGGAATCAATTGACGGCCTCAGCGTGCCTCAGCGCCCCCGCGCCTCGGCAGGGTAAACCGGCAGGCCTCGGCCCGCGCTATTAGGCCTTGGAGCCCGCCGCCCTGCCCCGCGCCGCCCAGCGGCGCTGCTCCCGCCGGGGCAGAGGCTGACAGTGTGAAAAACGATGTCCGCGGACGAT
>NW_026267162.1:206570-211311 GCF_000697945.3 Frankliniella occidentalis
GGCCGGAGCAAGGGGGCGCCTGGGAGGTAGGCCGGCCCCACGCGTGCAGCGCGCCGCTGCGTCGCGGGCCAGCCTACCCACGCGCGCTGCAGGCGGCCCCGGCCCCAGGCCCGCCCCCCAAACGAGAGGCCCCGGGCGCCTCAGGAGCCGCCGTGTATTTTTATCGGGCGCGAGGATAGATACGCACTCACTCACAGGCGCACACAAGACACGAAATAACACAATTTTCTCCCCCCCCCTCTCCCCCGCGGGCCTATTTTTGTTCTTATCGCCGGGCGTGCTATTTTCTCGAGACTTCGTTTATTAACTTGCGAAGCGCGCGGTGCTCGGCGAGAATGAGGATCGTTGCGGGCCTCCCCGAGCTCGGGAGAGGAGCGAAAGGGATACGAAGGGATGGAGGGGGGGGGGAGGGCCTTCGTCACATCGTCCCATTTATGAGGGAGAAGAAGAAGCCCCTGAAATATTGAACCCGGCTCGCCTGCCCTCCGGCGAGCCTCAGGCGCTTGAGGTGGATCGGGCGGGATGATCCCCAAGCTCCTCCGCCACCTCGGCGTGCGTGCCGGGCAGTAGCCGGGCAGCAGGAGCAGCGCAATGGGGGCAGACGAGGTGCTATGATTTACTGATATGGGCTCGCCCGGCTCGGAAGGGTTCCCTTATTCTCCTCAAGGGCGCCGACTGCCTGCCCCGCCGCCGCCCCGGACCAGATAGCCCTCAACCTTTTGCCCGGGACCAACCAGGCCCCCGGCAGGCAGGCGGCGCGCAGGAGGTTCGGGGCGGGGCGGGGCGGTAGCGCCCCTTCCGGCCTGCGTCAATAGGTATGCAAAGAGGGCGAGGAAGGTGTGGACCTCTCTCGGGGCCCCCTCGCCACGGGGTCGCTCGAGGGCCCCCTCCCTCCGGGACTCCCTCCCCACTACACCTGGCAGACATTAATCACCCCGAGAGATTGGCACAGCCCTTCCTGCCGCCCCCGTACCGGAGGGCGCGTGCGGCGAGCTGCGTACATGATGCCGGCGTATGTCGTCAGCCACCGGAAATTTAGTCACGGCGCGAGTCGACCTCGACTGCAAGTCTCTGTGTGCTATGCGGTCTTGGTCTGGCAGGCAGGCTGCTGGCAGCGGCGGGCGGCGGCGGCGGGATGTGGACGGGAATCCTATATGGGATCAGAGGATCATCACCTGTGACGCAAGAGGAAGATTGCGCAGAGAAATCGTCAAGAGACACCCTTCAGGAGGCCGCTCAAAACTGGGGAGGTTACTATCACAATCACTATGAAGATGAGATATGACCGGGTCCGACCGAGCTGCCACCCAGAAAAATGATGAGGGGGGGGGGGGGTGCGCCCCTATCAGATGGATGGTTCAGCAGAGAGCAACAAAGTATATGATCGATGCAACATTCAAGTAGTTGTGAGAACCCAAACTATGGTGTTCTACCACCTGGTCATTGTTGTCTCAACCATATCTTACGGTGCTCCCAGAGCCAACCATGCGCTGGTTGCCATGATTTTGCTAGACATTTTTCTGGGCGTGGGTCCGGGGCGAAGTTCGACGCACACAGTCGATGAAGGTCTGCGCCCTTTGCCTCTGGGCCGGGTCGGGTCGGGGTCGGGCCGGGTCGGCCCAATCAACGACACCCCGCCGGCCGTCACCAAGGCCGCGTGCGTTAACAGAGGGCGGGACGTGCGTGGCCTGGCGAGACGTAGGCCTTAGTGGAGCTGGACGTGCGGATGCCGGTGGTTTCCTGGTATACATGTGAACGCCCCCAACTTACTGTCGCTCAGCACCACACAAAATGTACTTCCTAGCTGCGGTCACACGACCGGGGGGAGGGGGGGGGGGTCGGTCACCCACAAAGTCCATCTCTGGCCCCGAGTTGCAAGACCGACAGATTACTGATTAGCCGAGACGACCTTGCCACCCCCGGCCCGGCCCGGGCCGCCCCCGGCCAGCCCCCTCGCTCGGGGTGATCTCCTCTGAGACGGCCTCCTCGGAGAGACCCGATAATCCCCCTGGCCTGCTCGCGAGGACTCACGAGACCGACAGAGAGCGAGGCGAAAGGCGGCGGCGACAGGATCACGCGTCAGCAGGCGGGCGCCCGCTCCACCGCGCCGGGGATTTTGTTATTCCAACGGACACACTCCCCCGGCGGGATCCCCGTTTCTTTTTCTTCGCCTCTCGTCGTGCGCGCCCCGCCCGCTCACATTCCAACCGTCCAGCAGATCAGCCGCCGCTGCGGGGGGTGACGACGCTCGTGCGTCAACGCGCACAGGGCCCGACAACGCTACCCCTTCCTATCCCCTCCCCCTACGAGAAGGGCGGACCGTCTTTGTGCAACAAAAGCAACAACTTCAGGAAAATATAAACGGAGCAGAGGAAAACTATACCTATTCCTCGCAAAAGACACGGGTGTAATAACAAAAGTTAGCGTCTATTGGCACGGAGTTCTTATTCGCGCGACCCCCCTCCCCCTCCCAATATAACGAAACCACGAAGAAGCGTCGTATGAAGCCCCATTCTGTTTTAGCGTTGGCGGTGGTGGCATTTCAGAACGTAAACGTGGTCGTCGCTCGGTGGTCGTACCCACCGCCCTCCCGCCGCCCCAACCGCCCCCGCCGCTCTGGGGTTTAGAGTGGGCGGCGTTTTCCTGCGATGGGATATGTATTTTGGCGGCGCGGTGCGGGAAAACTTTGGTAAATGCTCGCGGCATCGCCATCCTTGGCGGCGCATCGGCGCGCGCGCCCAGAGGGCGGGTCGTGAAGAAGAAGAAGAAGAAGAAGAAGAAGAAGAAGAAGAAGAAGAGAAGGAGGCGGGGAAGTGAATGGGGAAGGCCGCTACGAGTTTACGCACAGAACTTGTACCACATCAGGCCGCTCTGCTCCAGCCCGGCCCGCGGGCGGGCGGCGTGGTCTTTCCGAGAAGCGCCCTCGCCGCTCCTCGCTCGCGCGACTTGCCTCCAATTTCCCCCTCAATTCGCAACTCTCGGCCGCCAAGCCATCGCTTTGGTCGGCGCGGCGCCGCCTGGCCGGGCCACGTGACTTACCAGTCGATTGGGAGGGCCCTTTGAACGATGTTCTGCAGTCCACGTTCACGAAATATACGCAATATATAGGTTAGAGATTGTAGATTGTAGGGTTAGTTGTTCTGGGCATTGGGTTAGTCCTTGCCTGCTCGGACTGTACTGTGGAAGGTCTTGAGTAAAGGGACACAACTTTTAGGTACACAGTACAGTAGCTTTTAACATGGAGTCTTACAATAAAAAGGTTTACACCTCTCGTGTGCCATAGGTACTTCCACAGTCCAACCTTGCGTTTGGTGTACTTTGCTATACAACATTTTTGACAGAGCAGTGTGGTTATATAGGAGCTACATGAGAAGAGCCACTATCTGGAAACGGGAGCTCACTTGAAAGAGACACAGTGGATAAGGGTTGGGGAGTTTTGCACAGCTTGCGCTCTCGTAGGTCAGGTGTGTGGCGCGCACCCGATCGCTCACTCCCAGGCCCCGCCCGGCCCTGGACCGTCGTAAACTTTTGATTGATCCCTTTCAGTTCGGGTCGCTCTTTTGTTTTAAACTTCCCGCGCGCCTCATTACCGCGTCTGCAGAGGGCAGTTCGGGCGGCAGTTCGGTTGGCGTGCGCGGCGCGCACTGCTCGGCCGAGCCTACACAACACGCGATACATCATCGAAACTGCTGCTAACGAGGGCCGATCGAACCGACAGTCTGCAAGTCAGGCGTGACGAGTGCGCGCTGGGTGTTTGTGTTTAGAGGGAGGGAGAGGGAGGGAGAGAGAGAGAGAGAGAGAGAGAGAGAGAGAGAGAGAAAAGATAGTGTGCGAGTGGAAATACTCGGGGGAAAAGAATACGTGACGATTTGACGGGCGTGGGCGGAGAAGTATGTAGAGCATAGAAAAAGGGGTGTGTGGGTGGCAGAGAGAAACTCAATGCGCCGCACGAGGCGACGTGGAGTGGAGTGCCCGTATCATTCTGATGCCGTCTGTCGCCCTGCATCAGTCTCTCCCTCCATCACCGCCAGCTCCAGCCCCTCTCAGCGCACCCGCCGTGCCGCACGCGTGCGCCGCCGCGGCACCCTCTGACCTACTGGCGTAAGAGAGAGGGGGTGGGGTTGGCGAGCTTGATCCGATCCCGGGCCCGGGGCTAGTGCGCCGCTAGTGGACTCTTTTGTTCACACGTTTTCGTGTTGACGGCGGGGCGACACGGACGACGAGGGTATAGGGGCGTTGCTGATGGGGCGTTGCAGAGTGCAGCAGTGTGTCCTGACAGGCCGCGCCTCCGCCTCACCACCCCGCCATGCTCATCGGCATTCCGCACGGGGCGCCATTGTGTTCCTTTGAGAGACATGTGATGCCCCCGCACCCCTCAGCACGATCCCCCCCCTCCCCCCTCCCCCCGGGGCGCTGGCAAGAGGGGCGCGTGCCGAGGGTAGATCAGGTCCAGCAGCGCTGGTGCCCGACCGTGTAACGCCCCGCTGGAGACCCAGCAGCGCCCCCCTGCTGCCACCCGCTGCGCCACTACAGTAAGGCTGATCTACCCCCCGCACGAGTTCCTCCGCCAACTAACTCAGACCGACACATTTCACCGCGCTGATTTTGGCGCTCCGATTCTAGCATATCGTGCCATCTCTACTTTACATGCTTTCAACACTTGCGGCCAGTCAAACATAATTGCTGAGCTTAACTTGAACTTGAAATTAAACTTTAACTTTAAATGCTCAGCTCTGTCAGG
>NW_026267162.1:219891-220262 GCF_000697945.3 Frankliniella occidentalis
CAGCAGCGGCGCGCTGTGCGAGGGGCGGGCGGAAACCGGCGGAAACGGGCCGTGGCAGAGTGACCTCCTCGCGGCGCCCTCGCGGGACTTCCCCTCTCCTCCCCCTTTAGCTCCGGCAGGGACCTAATGCCCCTCCAAATGCGTTTCGGACCGGGCCGCCGGCCACACACCCCTTTTCTTTTTCACCCTTTCCCCCGACGCGGCACTCTCTGGCCCGCCCCCTCTGAGTGACTAGTCCTGTTCGACGCCATACCGACCGCCCCCCCCTCCTTTCCCATCCCATTTTGAAGCGGTGTGTCGGCTCTGGAGGGCACAAACTTTTATAGTGCGAGGGTCAACGAGGTGAGGAGGTGGCGGGGGAGGAAGGGGAG
>NW_026267162.1:221347-222853 GCF_000697945.3 Frankliniella occidentalis
GGGGGGGGGATTAACGCGTCGACAGGAGGGAATCAGTCTCCCAGGGAACAAATTCAAGCGGAACCTGACCACCCTGTATCGCAAACAATCTGAAGCATTTATGGGGAGGCCTGTGCCTGTGGTTACCGAACTTTTCAACACAAAAAGTCGTGAAAACTAAAACGAACATATATTCACGGCACGTCCCAGTTTTAAAATTTTCGAAATGTATTTGATATTCGTAGCATTATCAATCAAAAATGGAAAATTTAAAAATTTGTTGATTTAATCCACCGTGTTTCAACTAGAATGTTACAGGAGGAAACTATGAGTTGTCTTTTCTTATTTTCTATCACACTCACCAGAGAACATGGGCATGGTGAGCTCGGGGTGCAGCTGCGCCAGCTGGCGGGACAGATACAGCTGGGACCGGCAATAGGTAGTGGACAGCAGCAGGTCCAGCGTGCCTTTGCCCTGGCCTCCTGCAAAAGGCAACAAAAATACAAGCATGTAAAAAACACTTTCAAAAAGGCGGGCGGAGCAGAAACAAAACCAACACAATCCATACGTAGAAAATAAATAAATGAATACTGCTCCTGCTGTTGTTGAAATAAAAGATAATAACAATGAAAAAACCAAAATAAGTGGTCGGTACGGCACGGCGACGGCGCGGGCCAGGCGGTCATTGCCGTGATAAACCACGGAGGGTGGCCCACATGGGCGACACTGTGGCGTACGGCAACGTATGCGCATCAGACCAAGGCAAACATAGAGAGAGGCACGGGCCAGCCTCATGCTGCGGGTCGGGGTATGCAAAAGAGGAAAACGGAGAGGCCGTAGCACCCCCGCACGGCAGTGTGTATAGGGGGAGGTGAAAGACCCTCGTGCAGCAGACGGGGCGAGCGCGGCGGCCACAACCCCCGGCCAGCTCCTGTCAAATGCTGTATTCAAGGAGCGTCCCGCCTGCGGCCTGCGGGGCGCAAAGACCCGCGCGCGTGCGGGGAGGAGGAGGAGGGGAGGAGGAGGAGGGAGGAGGAGGTATAGCGTTCGCAGACTATACAGAGCGGCGAGGGACTGCCGCGAAACACCTTCGTGCACATGTGCTCGTTATTCCAAAGCTCGCCTTTTCTGTACGGGCAAGCCGAGAAGAGATTTCATGTGCCCGCATACACACACACACATTATACAGGCGCCCGAAAGCCGTCAAAATAAAAGGATACGTGAGTACGAAAGCCCCCCTTTTTCAGTCTAACACTTTTGCTGTGAAAAAACTCCCGAGCAGTCTTATGCCAACGACCTGGTGTGTCTGTTCTACTAGAAGCAGTTGAGCTAATGAAGGATATTTTCTTTTTCTCCATCACACGACCAACATCTGAAAAGATGTAGCGACACGTTGTTAGTCGGAATGTGCTTTGTATGCTTTCGATTACCCCTGGAATATTTACTTTCATCACACACTTGGGAACATCTGGTCGTGCGAAAATGGTGCGATAAAAAAAAGGGGGACAAAGGGATTTGGGGGGGGGG
>NW_026267162.1:222903-223867 GCF_000697945.3 Frankliniella occidentalis
AGAGAGATCGAGAGAGAGAGAGAGGGAGAGAGAGAGAGAGAGAGAGAGAGAGAAGTAGTGTGGAGAGTAAGGAGTAGGAGAAAGGAGGGAAATTCTGGAGCACGAAGTAACGTATTCCATTCGAGTCAGCGAGGAATAGAGGTTTTGGTGGAGGGCGCTCTTTGTGGTCAAAAGGCAGCGAGGGAACAGAAGCCCACCCAACGCACAACAGGAAAGATGAATTTCCATTGCATAAATCCATCTGGGAAAAAAAATCGAGGGGGCGTTTGGGCCAACACAACTTTGTACACATATTGCATGACTGCGCTGGATTGCGCATCTTAAATTCGTAACTGACCCGAATTATTATGGTACCTTTTTAACCTTTCTAGGCCCACCGCCTTCAAGATATTTTACGACCCGTGCCGGGAGTCGCTGCGGGGCAGAAAATACGGAGTGTTCGAGCGAACAGGAGGCGCAAATTACCTAGGCAAATTCATGCACTTCAACAACTTTAGTCAAAAGCTGTCTTCCTGCTCTGTCGTATAAAAGAGCAGTATAACCGCTGGAGACGATGATGGGACCCTATCTCTGGCAAACAGCAGGTAGGTGAAAGGGTGCCTCCAGCTCACCAGCCACTCACCCTCTTTGTCTCCCTCCCTTTTCATTACCGTCTTTCACACTTTCGCTCTCCTTACTCAAGCGTCGTACAATAAACAAAGCGTCTGCTCTGAAACTCATACATAGGTGCGGAGCAAATTGTCGAACTCCTGCCTACCTGCAATTGCAAGCTCTCGAAAAAGAGAAAGTGTTCATGGTTTTCGAGACACACTTGGCACTTGTCAGGGCAACAGACATTGCTGCTTTCGAAATATGTCACACAGCAGAGGAGCGCAACAGTCGAACACCCATCTTTTCCAGTTCGTAACCCCCATTCTTCAGTGTAGAGCTCAAGCGGACCGTAAAGACGAACCACAAATTCAAT
>NW_026267162.1:223917-227466 GCF_000697945.3 Frankliniella occidentalis
CCCCGTCCCGACATCGTATCAGCGGGCCTAAAGCGATCGCAACAAGACACTCTGTCGTGGCCCAGCTCCTCTCGGGCGCGTGGTGATGGTGGGAGCAGGTCGCGGGGGCGGAGAGGCGGGGGAAGGGGGGTGCTGCTTGTTGAGGCGCCCGAGGCCTTTGTGACGCCTCGCCGAGGACATCGCACTCGAGCAGGCGGCCAACCGGTGGCTGCCCGCCCACGAGGACAGGGGCCAGAGTGCGACACGACTCAAGTACATTACGAGCGAGTCACCTATGTTCTCCATGTTTACTTTCTTTCTCTGCACACATATCATAAGAAGACACGTTTTAAAGAACACTCTGCAATTGAGACAAAATCCTTCCTTTTTGCTGTTAGTTCTCTATGATTTCACGTTAAATAAATATTAGCAAAGGTATATTAGTCGCATTTTTAGCAGATGATACATTTGTAACTGAAACTTTTAACATTTCACATAACTGAAATTAATAAGAATGATTTGTCAAATGTGTCATTGCTTGTACTCTCATGCGTAGTGCAGAGAGGCACAAGGCGTGACGTCACCAGAAGAATACAGGGCGGCTTGGTGTTGGCCCCGCCGTCCGCGCCACAGCTAAACAGCCCCCCTCCCCTCCCCCCTCCAGCAGACTTGGCTCGGCGCTCGTGGCGCTCGGCTGGAAGCAGATCGGAGCTCGGCTCGGGACGGCTCGGCTCGGGCGCGCGGCGCGGAAATTCAAACTCTGACCCAACTATGAAGTGACAGAACTGAATGAGTTCAGAAATATTACTTGCAAACTATGTCTTTATTGAGAAGCATCACTCGCAAACTGTCTCTACATCCCTCTTCACACTAACTTTGTCCTAGACCCTTCAAAACATTACAAAGAATACGAGAAACAGAACCAAACAAAATCTTTTTTAGGTATAAATATATATATTTAAATGTAAACTAAGATTTGTAAATTATCTATATACTTATACTTGTGCAAGTAATGCGACCCGTTAGCTCCCCCTGAAATATTATAGACTTGAATATTCCTTGAATTTGTATCATCTGCTTTCACGATCCGTTCCTGGACGGAACTTTTTCTACATCAAATCATGTCAGAAAAGCAAGTTCACGAGCTGGGGAGCCACGAGGTCCTCGACCCGACACACGTCTATAAAACGAGATAATTCATAGACTATAGATAGACCCGTCGGATGACGCGTTTTAATTTTCTGACGTGTACGCCTCTCTTTTTTTGGCACTCCCCCGACGACACGGCGGCCGTAACAAGGCCCGCCGCACGTCACGGCCGGCTCACACACGCGGCCAATAACAAATCGATTAAACGCCGGTCGACGACAGCTAGCGGCACCAATAAGAATGGAAAAGCAATCACGGTATCTCGTGCGATTAGCGGGCGCGCTGATAGGCCGGTATTACCTTCTGAGCTCGCCATGCCAGCTGCGGCTGCGTGCAAGTGGGCGTGCAAGTGGGCGTGCAAGTGGGCGTGCACCTCGCGTGCACCCTGGCGTGCACCTCGCGTGCACCTGGCGAGCACCGCGACGACGGCCGCACCGCCAACTTGTTGAGCAGCCTGAGGGGTGGTCCCGCACCGGCCGGGTGCTCCCGCCAGCAGTGCGGGGCCTCTCGCCTGGCAGGGCGGGCCGAGGGTTAGGCAGCCAACAGGTGCCCCCGCCCCCGCCCCCCGGCGCGAGCCGGCTGCCCGGGAGGACCGGCGCGCGGCAGGCCCAACGCCGGTCGCACCGGGACGAGCCACCGCTCCGATGGTCCCGGCCCAAGAGCCAGTCCGCGTACAGCCGCCGTCCCGAGCACACTGCAGGCCGAGCGCCCCGCCGCGCGAACGGCCCGAGAGCCACGCGCCGAAATCACTCTCGAAGCCTCATTCCATCTCACCCTCCCCCTCCCCTTCCCCTGCAAACTCTCCTGTTCGACCCCACTTCAAGTCTGTTTATCCCTTTTCCTGTCTTCCCGTCGTTCGCTCGCCGCAATGCACCGCAGAACCTATCGTCGTTTCCGCCAGTGATCTTCTCCGCCGGTGATCTTTAAAACAGTGAATTAGAGACAAAATAAACGCAACGCCGATTCAACAAAAAAAAAGAGAGAACTGAAACGAAAAGTGTAATAATTTGTTCTTCAAGTTTTAACAGTATAGTATAAGAACAAGTGAAAAGTGTGCTTCAACGAGTGATTCCATTTCAGCAGTGGACAAATATTATCCGCCGGTGATCTTCTTAACACTCTGTGATGCAAGGTACAGTCCGGGAACCCCGCTGAGGAGCACGCACCAGTCGTGGCAGGGAATACCAAAAAAACACGCCGTAGACGCTCACCTTCCGATCAAAGATTGATGTACTTGACCCTTGACTCTAGACACATCAGTGTAAACTTCCGGGCTGCGACGACGGAAGATAATTGCAAGCTTTTCAGGCGAGAAACTTTGGTGCCGCACACGCAAATTAAAAACTGACGAAAACCAACGCCCCATTGATAAAGGGAAAAATACTTTACTAACAAAATCCTTAACGTTTTCTTATCTAAAGGCGGTTTTTGATTTGTGGACAATAGCGGTTAATTTCCAGATGGACCCACAAATTTCAATTGTAACAAATAACCCTTCACGATTTTGACGTCAAACTACACAAAAGAAAACTTTGTGCAGCAGAAGGAGTACTTAAGAAAAACAACGAAATTAAGCATTTACGTGCATCGTTAAGCAAACAGTACATGGGTGTTGACGTACGCAGGGCCCCCGTTATGCGTGCACTGACCCACTGACACTGCATACTACAGGCGCCCGTTGCCTTCGCAATGTATCGCCCTCCCTATTCGAAATGCGTGCGCCCGAGACGGCGCGACTCAGAGCGAGGTACTTGTCGATAACATGGGAGATAGGGCAGAACAGCAACAGCCGCTGCTACTGCACAAAACGATCGCCTCAAACAGACGTCGCCCCGACCGGAGGAGTGGTCCCAGCAGCTATCACAATTCACACTCGTATGCGCGCGTCGAGGGTCCTAGCTGTGCCGTGAGTTGACTCAAAGCGATGAATCAAAACTCCTGTCGATTGCCGCCCCGTCGAAGACGCCGTGTTGTGTTTGTCATAAAAAGGCGAGTTCTGGGAATGTTTGGATCAAAGGTCGCAACCCTGAACAAACACAACACACACACACACACACACACACACACACACACACAAACCCACACGCCATCCTTGGATTTCTCCTTTCCGGGCGAAGCAGCAGGGTGAGCAGCAACAGCAGAATCCGGGCAAAAGTTCTATAGCGGAGCGCGCTGAGGGGGCAGCCGAGCCGAGACAAGGTGAGGTGAGGCTCCTATGGAGCAGAAAATTAAGGAAATTTTACAGACGTCGTCGTCGACATCAAGGCCAAAACTTTTTCTCTGCGCGCCTCCTTTCCTTGCTGGCCACGGTGACCCCGTCCCAGCTCTTCATTACAGTGCCACCATTGTAAAAGGGGAGAGGGGGGCGGGCGGGCGGAGGGAGGGAGAGAGAGAGAGAGAGAGGGAGAGAGAGAGAGAGAG
>NW_026267162.1:227516-233367 GCF_000697945.3 Frankliniella occidentalis
GGGGGGGGTTGCAGCTGCTGTCCAAGTCCGAGGGCGTGTCCAGACTTACGGCTCGCCCCTCACGGCCCATTCGGACAAGCTCGCCCGAGCCTCTGCTGGATGAGATGGCAGCGTAAATCCTTGCGTTACGACTCGGGCGGCCTGGGCTGCGGCAGCGTGTCGCGCCCAACTCGGGTCCGGGCGCTGCAGCCGTGTGACCTCGGGTCATCTGTCTGTAGCGCGGACAACTCGGGAGGGAGGGAGAGAGAGAGAGAGAGAGGGAGAGAGAGAGAGAGAGAGGGAGGGATAAAGAGGGATAGAGAGGGAGAGAGATAGAGGGAGAGAGGGAGAGAGACGTTCCATCCATCATAAGGATTATATATTTGGTTCAGTAGGTCATGCATATCTCGTATGCAACTGGACTGGAAGGCATGATTGCGTCGCTGCACCAGCTGCACTGTTAACCCCTTGCGAACACTCGCGGCTGCTTTGTAATTGCGAACCAATTGAAAACTATTTTCTTTTGTAACGCGAGGAAATTTCTCAGGTAGGCTTACTCAAAGAGACCAAATCCTTCGCGATATGATTACATTCTTGTTCGCAGGGATTTATCCGTGTGGGTGGTGGGCGTGGGTGCGCTTCGCCAATCTGGCCTTATTGTCGAGGCGGTTAGAATGATTTCCAATACAGACAATCACAAAATGTCCCCCCCCCCTCTCTCTCTCTCTCTCGAAAGGCCGCTTGACTTAATATGGGCTGTCAGGCTGCAAACGCGACAACATAGGAAACATTTTAAGAGATGCGGTGAGAGGGAGGGAGGAGAGAGAGAGAAAGAGAGGGGGGGGGGGAGCCTGACAACCAAAGCAAACGAAATGAGGGTTATTGAGAGCGTTCGAGTCCTCCTGTCAATGTTATCTTCCGCGCCGACTCGTTTCGGCCGATTCATTAGATCGGCGCTGCCCCCCCCCCCCCTTTACGGATATTGCACGCGACACAAACCAGCTGCACGGTGTTTGCGCAGGGCTCAGCCGCGCTTACAATCAGCAGACAGGCATCTGCGCGACGCACCGGCCAACTTTTGCTCTGCTCACTGCTGCGCGCGGCCAGCTGTCAAAATGTTGGGGGGCGCATACAACAGGAGACTTTGCTGATGCTGCTGCTTGACTGGCGCGAGATTTGACATGGGGGGAAAAGACAACAAACAAACAGAACACGCCCAAAAAATATGTTATAAGCGAAATAAAAATTTATCGACCACTATACCCTTTCATGCAGGGACGTGCGTGTATGTATAACTTGGACGGTAAAAAAATGTGAATACGGAGTCCATGTCTCATAGTGAGCACGGGTCGGATTAGCGATGCAATTACGAGACCCTAATTTGCCAGTTTTCACGGAAGGCTTGAAAACCTCTTCTATAATCCTCTTAATTCCGTTTTGTTTGGCCCGCGGCAGGGGTCCCGCGGCCCCCTGGCTCTCCCCTCCTGACCTTTTGTTATTGTGTTATGGTGCCGTTGTCGGGCTTAAATTACCGCCCCTCACCCCTCGACCCGACCGCCCAGGGTGGCACAGCGGCAACCACAGCATTCCATCAACGACAAAGCAAAGCTGGCTCGCGTTTTCCCTCCCGCCAGCCGGCCACCAAGTTACGGTAATCCGAAACATAATAGTATCGCGAGAAACGATTATGTATTGAATGACACCTCGCGGGCAACGGGCGAAAATAAACTGGCCGTCTAGTAACGTTTATCCACTCTGTCAATTTAAAAAAGTGTACTAATGTATGCATTTTTTCTTCTGCGCGTACGTGCCATAAATACTTCGATGCACACGCCATCATGTACTTATAAAAGTAAACATATTACCGTCAGTGCACATAGCACGATTTCAAGTAAAACGTGGCACGCGCATGCACTAACCAACCGATGCGTACATGTTCGTGTTGACAGAGCACTCATCTCGTTAAGTGTCCGCGTCGCGACAACATACGGCGCTGGAGGAGAGGGAGGACGTTCGGCTAAAGCAGACGACAAAAGATTCCCCCGTCCCCCTCTCTATCTCTTTGCTTACAACTTCCTTGCGAGTCTCCTCCATATTTCATGAGATATTCCATGATAAACGCCGAAAAGTAAACGGCGACAACCAAAACCGACAACGAGGGAGTGCCGAGTGAATAAAAGAGAGGGGCGCGAGAGCGCGGCCACTGCGAGCGCGCCAGTCCCCCCGCGCCGCGCCCCCGTTGAGGCCGTTTGGTAGAATTTGCGGACGCCCCGCAAACGCACGACTGGCTTACTGATACCGTTTTGTCGCGTCCTTCCGGGCGAGGCGGGGCTTGGCGGGGCGTGGCGGGGCGTGGTGGGGCGTAGCGGGTCTTAGCGGGTCTTAGCGTGGCGGGTCCCGCGCTCCCGGGGGGCGCCCCCGCGCGGCCGCACGTCATGCCCCACTGCTGGAGCCAGTAGTGGCGCCCGCGGCCGGCGCTGACACCCCTGAGCCAAGGCCACTCGGGCAGCACTGCACTGTGGGTAATGGAGAGCGGCACACAGCGTCGCGGTGCGAGTGCAGAGAGAGGGAGAGAGACAGACAGTCAGAGAGAGGAAGTAAAATGGGTGCGCGCGGTGCCGGCTGAAGCTGAAGTGACAGTGGCCTTGTCACCGGCAGAGAGTGAGTAAACTCCGAGTGCACCTCCACACGGTGGACGGAAAGTTCTGACACCTCACGGCAGGGACAACCAGAACCAGAATATGGTTGCAGAACTAACACTCATACCAGAATCATATTTTAAGTGAATGTCCAGAAAGTACGTCCACTTCTCTGGAATTCATTCAGCAAATTACGGTAGCCCGGCGCCTGCCAAACTTCGGGTAGGCCTCCCCGCAGTGGCACGCACTGTGTGCAATATTTTGCCTACCTATCAGGCGCTATGAAACCTTAGCATTGGCTGAATCTGGCAGATTCACCACGGCGAATGATAGACCTATTTTCTGGATGATCTCTAATTCTAACAGCCATATTAATGTCGAATCAGCCATCACTGCATGACTGTCTGGATAGACAGGACACTCCTGAAGTACCACACCTGACCTGAATGGTAAAACCTTACGAAGCAAAATGCCAAATCCTTCTTAGGTACGAAGCAAACCCTTCGTAGTTACGAAGCAAATGCTTCGTACCTTTTGCATCGTAAGGTTTTTACAGTGTAACTACTACCTATTCATCTACACTACAGCTTTCTTTTTTTTCTGGGGTTACATAAATCATAAGCTGTGACAACCATCGCACCAAAACAGAATTTTGTTTGCAAAATTCACAAAGTTGGCGAGCCAAAAAAATGTGGCTTTGGCTACCCTTGGCGATCGTCTCAGGGCCTCAGGCCGCGAGCTCGGGACTTCATTACTCGCATTGGGGACAGGCCGAGTCAGGGTTCGTCCGACCGGCGATCAAGCAAAGTGAGCCCCTGGGAGCGCCGGGCCGGGCCGAGCTACAGCATGTCTTCTATCACCCCGGTCCCCCGGCCCGGCGGCTGTCCTTCCGCGACCCTACCCCAAGGTGTCTCGTCTTCTCTCTCTCCCCGTTGGTGCCCGGACCGCGTTCTCAGCCCTTCCCAACCCCCCGACACCCCTCCGCTCTACGACTGACGGAGCCCATACATCCCCCCCCCCCCGCTCTCTCTCACACATTCTTCTTCAAGAGGCGCGCTTGTCTATCTGTCCGCTTGTCTGTCGGCCGGACCCCTTCCCTCTTTAACTCCCGCCCCGCCGATGCTACTGATATCCTCCGCTTCCTCTTTATCCTCCGGCAGCCCTAAATCTCCCGTGACGACATCCCTTCGCCATGTCGCGTCCGCTAAGAAGGGCGCCGCATTCTCCTTTGATTCCCTCTCAGAGACCCTTGCCCCCTCCCCCACTCCACTCTCTCCCGCGGGACGCGACCCGACCACGCCCCGGCCCCGCCGTCAAGGCTGCGTTAGCTTTAAATATTTACCCGAGCGCCACCGCCACAACTACTTTCTCTACTTGTTGTACCACTACAACTACGCGGCCCTCATAAGGGCCCTCTGCCCTGGCCCGCCCCGCCGAGCTCGCGAGAAGTACGCGTCAAAAGCAAGCAGAGTACTCCAAACTTGCGGGCAGGGCGACGACGACGACGCAAAAGTTAGACGTCGCGGGGGCATCAATTTGTCGCGGGGCGCCGCGTTGCGGCCTGGCCCGCACTCCTTCACGGCGAGTGCTGTGCGCCTCCGGCCTCCCCGCCGCTCCCCGTGCGGTGGTGTGCTCCTGGAGGAGGCAGAGGCTCATCCCACAGCGTACATCACATCCTCACAGGGTCTCTAATCACCCTCTACCCCGCGAACCTTTTGCGCCCCGCCGCCGCGGCCCCCGACAACAGGCAACAATCCCCCTCCCCCAATAAGCGTATCGTCGCCTTATTGTGTCAGTCACCTCCACTGATGAGGTGCTCCGTGTTGTCCGGGGTCACCTTGCGGCCGTATAGGGCCCGCTTGACAGGCTGACACCTAAACCGCGCGAAACAGGACCCCTCTCGCGCGCTCCCGAGCCCGTCAGCGACACCATCACCTCATAAGCATATCACCGGCCCCCTCCCACTGGAACCCCACACACGTCCGTGGTGCTTCCGACTGCTTCAAGCGATACGCGACGCGACGGGCCAGCGTCATAAATCAACCCCTCTCTGCGACCAACAGGCCCGACCCTCCCTCTCGCTCGAGCAGAACAGGATGCCGAAATTTCACTAAAACCTCGAATTAACACACTAGCATCCGGGGTATTTTTGTAGCAGAAGAATAAAATTGCAGAGTTAAACGTTAACTCGTTAACTGAGAGAGTACGAGAAATAGTTTCCCGATAAATTTCCAGTTGATTCCTGACGTTATTCACCCAGAAAACGTTTCCGTTGATTTTATGTCTGATGTTATACTGGAAGTTTTCCTGTTGACTGAAATGATTTTCCAATGCTTCAAGGGGAAAATGGTCATAGGGTAAAGAATCATTCTTTAAAACAAAGGGAGCTGCTTCAAAGTAACGGAAAAATTTTATCATGTTATATGAACATATATTGCCGTTGGAATAAGCAGGGAATTACCATTAGTTCAATGGAACTATTTTCTCGGTGTTGGTTGGCCCTGGCCTAGATTGCGAACGACCTCTCTGCCTCTCCCGCTCAGCCTCTCGACGCGACGGGCAGTCCATAATGAGTCTAATCACGGGCACGTTATTATGCCCCCGACCGCAATCCATCCCGTCCCGATCCTTGATCCTTGAGACGAGAAACAAGACGATTTATACTTATTTCTTCCTGTTTCCTTCCTCAATATTTGCTAAAATAAATATGGTATGCTGCATGTGACGTTTTCTAGTTCCGTTCCAATGACGGCCAACACACAACACACACAAAAACTCCGCCGCTGTCCGTTCCACTCGCATCCGGTCGGTGTCGGTGGGGTCGGCAATCGGCCGCGCCTCCCGCTGGGAGCACGGCGCGCTCGCTAACAGCGTCGGGGGCAACTCCCAGGGCGTTTGACTACAGAGCAGGTCACACCGCACTCGCCCTCGCCTCGTCCCCCGCGTCCCGGCCCTCGAGGGTATCGATTTCAGCCGGGCCTGCCAATGTTTGATTGGACACAACACACCACACACCACGGCGACGTAGCCCCGATGCAAAACAGTGGGGCCAGCCCGAGGGAGGCGGGTTGTTGGTGCCCAGAAGGGAGCCGTCCCCGGGCGCTTAGCCGGGGGCGGGGCTGGGCGGGGCCGGGCGAGGCAAGGGGCTTGGCTTGTCCCGTCAACCCCGACTGGGTAAACATCGTGATTGACTCTCCCTTCCCTTCCGGCTTGCGGCTGGTGGGGAAGAGCAG
>NW_026267162.1:237958-243073 GCF_000697945.3 Frankliniella occidentalis
AACGAACTTAAAACAAAATAATGTGCCGCTTTTCCCGTAAAGGGCTTTTCAAGAAATTTTGTTTTAGTGCTAAATTTTGGTGAAATCTGAGTCTAATGGTAATGCCCTGAGTCTAATGGTAATGCCAATATTTTTCTCTTCTGATAGTCGTGTAAAAAGTGCGTATTAGTTGTGTAATACGGGTAATAGAAGAGTAATAGAAGCAATAGAAAGGTAATAGAGGCAATAGAAAGGTAGTAAAGGTAAAAGGGAGAAGTCGGGCCACGATTTTGGAGAGTGGATACCCCCACGACTTTTTCACCCATTTCCTTGCTGTCCTTCTTGTGGGGGGCAGCCGCGCGCGGAACGGGAGCAGCATCACAACACAGAGAATTCAACGACCAACGACAAAAACGCGAACGTCAAAAGGACACCAAACTTAATTGTCACGGGAAAGAGCGCGCGAAAATTGGTGTACCATACAGTTCCCACTGGGTTACGTTAGAGCCCGCAAGGGAGAAGACGACACTCACAAAAAGAAGGGAGTACATATATGAACCCGGCCTGCACCAGCTGAACAAGTCGCTGAATGCTTCGCGAGACGGGAAGTGACAAACTATGAGGGACGGGGGGCGGGGCCTGTCGGCGTGCCGGCTGAGAGTGTTTGGCGGCCTCCGCGGTGATCAAATTACGCTGAAGGGGCGGGAGTAATGACTGCGCGCCACGTGCCTTTTCATCAATTAACAACTCATTTCGGGCGGCCAATTTACCCCACCAGCGGCGCGCCCCGCGCACGCCCGCGGCACCGATAACATTCCACACGGTCCTAATTGACGAGCGCGGGAAACGGTCGCGGGCCGCCGTCAGCGTGTCGCCTGTCAGCGTGCCGCCTGTCAGCGTGCCGCCTGTCAGCATGCCGCCTGTCAGCGTGCCGCCTGTCAGCGTGCCGCCTATCAGCGTGCCGCCTGTCAGCGTGCTGGCTGTCAGCGTGCCGGCGCGCCATTTGCCAGCAGCAAAACACCCTGTCTTTTGGAGGCTCCAGCCCGCAGTGTGCGCTACCCCGGCACTGCTGGGCGCCCCGCGTGATCTGATCCGCAAAATGTATTCCTCCAGGAGGTGCGAGCGCTACGCCACGCCGCGCCACTCCAGCGGAGCCTCCAGTTCGATCAGCCGAAAGACTCCCCAAGCCTATCTTATCCTCTTTAGAGCCCACGCGGGGATAGGTGTCAAGAAAGGCACACTCTTAAAAAAGGCCGTGTGCGTTCCGAGGCGTGGTCGCTTTGTTTGCCAAAACTTTGACATTTCTTTCCAAATGCAAAATTTTAGACTTCTCTTCGAACCTGCTCCTATACTTGGACACCTTTTTGGTCCCTTTCAGGATGCCAAACTTTGGGAAATAAGCAAAGTTGACACGGCGTTTATACAGGGTGGTCCATAGACCCCTTCCTTTATTTTGCTTATACTGTACCGGATGCAGGCGTGCGGCCGGGTTGCATACTCGCACGGGGCCTTAAGGCGCCGTGGGGAGCAACGGTAGGCAAGCCCGTCCCCAAGCGTGCATGCGGTACAGTATAAGCAAAGTAAAGGAAGGGGTCTGTGGACCACCCTGTATTGCGGGTATGCGGTGGCTTTACGCACAAGCCCGTTTAGTCATTTCTTTCAAACCGCGAATAATATGCAAGCGCCGACAGCAATATACGGCACGTACAAAATTTATCCAAGTCACGGAAGCAGGGGTATACACATAAAATATGAAAGATATATATCGCCAGGATGGGAGACGCAGGTAATATGCAATAAATTAGTATTAAGATGATGAGTGCTTTCAGGTGCACCTCCTACACGTAGGTGGGCGAGCCGGGTAGACTTAATGAACATTAACGCAATTAAAAGGGATTTGTTAAAACAACTGATTTATGTGGCGTGCGCAAATTAACATGTCTGAAAATTCCAAGAGTAAAAGGCCAATTATTCATCCATTATCAGAGTGACCTACAATGCACGAGGCGCAAAATGAGGGAAGGCAAACGACCGACGACGACGGCATAACTTCGCACAGCTTTCCACTCGGGTGCGAGCGGAAATGAGGAAGTCCGCCAGTAGTCACCCCGCGAAGGGAGAGGTGCCGCTGCGTTCGAGAGCGCGCCGGGCGGGGCAGGGGGCGGAGAGTGCCATTCAGAGGGCAAAGAAAGGCGGTAGAAGGATCTGCGAGCGCGCTGTCAGGCGCACGGGACGCGGCACGAGGGTCGGCTGGCTGATCCCGGCGCACGGCGCGTGGTGCTGAGAGGGCACTCGTCCCTTCATGACGCAAATAATGTGCTTGCTTGACGGGAATGTGGGGGAAATAAGTTGGAGAGAAGTGTAGGAAACTTCCTGAAAAAAAAATTATTTTGACTAACAATACGTAATATACGTTTGATATTGTGGAATGTGCAGTCTCTCAGAGCTGCAGTAAACCAAATGCGCATTGCATTTCCCAAAGAAAGAGAACCATTATTCCAGCAGTTTTGATCCTACTGCTGCTCATTTTTATGCCCGGCCAGCCTTTCTGCGAGGAAACGAGGAAGCAGAAAAACGAAAAGAAAAAACGGGAGAGAAAGAGAGGTCAGCTTGGGCTAGTCTGCACGGCCGCACCACCACGCTACTACGCCTTGCCGTTTGGTTTGCGGCGAATCGCATAATGTCTTGTGATGACAAAAATGGAATAAAAGTGGTTAAGTTGTCCAAAAAGAAAAACTAATTCGGGGCACGCAATTAGCTATGGCTTCGCATTGAAAAGTACAAAGCGACCGTCTTGGTCAAAGACAGGACGAGGCGCTCGAGGCCTCGCCCATGTTTTATTAATTCCCTCTTGTTCTCGGCCAAATAATAATAGTAAATAACATGTCTGCGGTTGCTTGTAACTTTACCAACGGAAGTATACTGAGTTGTGATCTTTTCGAGTGGCGTGTTTGCACCCTGCCCGGCGTGCTCAAGGGTTGCGGGGGTTTATCGTCCCCGCGGGACGAGCCCACGGGCGCGCCCACAGGTTTGTCTCCTTGCCAAATTCTTTTCCGCCCCCATTTATCTCTCGCGGTGCCGCGCTTGCCTCCGGGCGCCGCCCACCTTTTATTCCACTTTCCCTTTTCTTTAATCAAGGACGCCGTGTTCTACACTGAAACAGGGGGTGGGGGTGGCGGTGGCGGAGGGCGGAGAGAGGATTTTTTTTTAAATGAAAAGAGGTCTACATTATTTCCCCAGGCAGAACGCACAGCGTCGCCTTCGGCCATAACGCCAAAGGGCAGGTGACACGTACACCATTTTGAGATCTTGTTATTGCCCATCTTCTGCAGATTCTGAGGTAGCTTCGGCGGCTCCATGGCACCTCCCACACCACTGATAGGGACACGTGACAGTGCGACACCCTCTGTGTTGCGGCCGGAGAGGAGGGTAGAGAAGGAAAGGGGAGAGGAGAAGGGAAAGGGAGGCCGTACCGTATACTACACTCGGTCACAGGCGGACCGTGTTCCGAACGCGCTCCGATAACTTCCATGTCGCAGCAGCCCTGGCTGCCGCTGGCTGCTGATGACCGTGTACGTTACACACAGAGGTGCAGGTTGTCGGGGCGCAGGAACGCTCTAAACGTCGAGCGTGGCCGCTTTTTATTTGCTTCGAAAAATTTTTGGCAGACTTTTGGCATTGTGAAAAATAGTAGGTAGGATTACAGGAAAATTTTCCTTGACGCAAGTTGTAAAATGACAATTTGATATCGTAAAAATACATGCAGTACGTATCGACTTGAAATCCGTTGGCGAGTAAACAATCTGCTCTCGTCAATTTACAACTTAAATTATAATTCGAGTTTACAAAAATTTTGTAAATTTACGACGATATTTTTCACAGTGTAGATGAGGAGAAATTTTGGCACTATAACGAAACGAAAAAGAGACCAAACTAACGTAAGGTAGTCGAAAGAGGACTTTTAAAATTTTCGGAAACAAATCGGCCACGGCGTGAAGCGTGGAGGGCGATGGGCAACGAGGGTCGACAACACTGAGGCGGAGACGCCACCGAGAGGCACAACGCCCTCATCCATCGTCTCTCGCACCCAGACAGAGGAGGGGCCCTGGCTCCAGGCTGTGTGCCACTGTGGGTGCCACGCTGCGTGCCACACAGCCCCGTCCCCGCACCCCCTCGTCTCTCTCTATCTTCTTCCTCGTCCGCCCCACCACCACCCGACTACCCACGCAAAACATCCGCGCGCGACCACCCCGCCGTTTGGGCAGAAAGAAAGTCGGGAGGAGCAGAACAACGGGGCGGGGCGACGTAGAGGGATCGTTGGCGCCACTCTCTTTAATTTGGTCCTCACTCGATCGCAGCGCGCGGCACACGCCAACTGTGAACTGTGTTTCGCTCCCCCCGGCTGCTTTTGTTTCCCCCACTGCCCTCTCCAAACGGCCCCCCATAGAAATCAGGGCCCTCTCGCGCCTCCCCGGATCACCCTTGAAGTATGGTCCTTGCTGCCGGCGGCGCCGAGGGGCCAAAGGAGGGGATGGCTTCCTAGAGGGTGGCGCGAGCGGGGGAAGGCGGTCGCGGAGAGTAGTGGCGGGACCTGTTGGCTCATAAGGCTGGCGAGCGATACAGGGGGCGCAGTATCCCCGTCATCGGGGCCCTGATGAGCAGCATCAACCACCCTGGTTGCCCGCCCCACCCGGCCTGTCAGCGCCCGAGCACCAGGTTCAGGCCTGCTGTTGGCCGGCGGCCCAGCGGTGGCCCATCGGCGCAACAGCAGCCCGCTTGCCGGACCAGACCGACCATGTATTTTTAACACTGCTGCTGCGGGTCTGGCGGGCAGGTGCTCGTTTGTTGAGACGGTCTGCTGGCCTCTCCGCTTGCGGTTTGTTTTGCCCGATATCACTGCAGCAGACGCGCGGCCCGGATGGAGTTGGTCATGGCCGCCTGCTCAGCCACAACAACATACAAGTCCAAAACTTTAATCAGGTATGCAGGGGTTGGGGAATTGACAAGACCACTTTGCTCAATAGAAAGTAACTACACGCGCTGAAACTACTTGAGTACGATTTTCTTGCTCCACTATATGATTACGAGGCCCGCTTACTGTGAGTGCCGCGTGCCTTCACAAACAGGCCGGGGGGG
>NW_026267162.1:243318-247039 GCF_000697945.3 Frankliniella occidentalis
CCCCCCCACCCGGATGCGAGCCTTCTCGCAGATTAGGGGCAATGCGATGCGCCGCCACCGTGTGCATCCAGAAGGAAGACACAAGGGGAGATCCCTTCTCCCTCCTCCTCTCCGCTGCTGTCCCCTGGCCCGCTGTCCCAGCTGTCCTTGGCCTCGAGGCGTAGCAGCAGGGGGGGCTCAGCGAGGCGTGAGGCGTACGTGTGAAAAATGTGGCAGATCCCGAACGTATGCACCGAGGCGGATGCGCTGCTGCTCGCCAGCTCCGGCTGCTGCTGCTCAGCCTCTCGCAGCGAGTTCGCTCGCTATCGGATCCGACACAGCTTGCAATCAAATGCAAATCGCACGCGAAGGCCCCCTGCCTACACGATCCAGCTTCGGCTTCGGCTCAAGCCGAGGCTCAATCACGAGCAGCACACATCACGTCCCATCATTGAATTCCATTTCTCGTCTCCCTGCCATCCGCATAGGACACGACGCGAAAACAAAAGGGGGTTGGGGCAAAAGTTGGAGCAAAAAGTAATAAAAAGAGGGGTGGTGAATCTCTGTGCCCAGTCGAGTTGTCTGGTCTAACAAGGGAAGGTTTTTAGGTGTTACACACCAATTTCGCTGGGCGGGATACATATTGCAGGGGACATATGTAGATTCAGATTGGCACCGGTTTTAGCTGCCCATACTACGTTTTTCGTTTGTTTTGGACAATTTTTAGTAGGAAAACATCATAAGAGCAGCAAAAATGTTATCTTCAAATGCCTATATCTCCGGAACCGTTTGAGCTACACCGTCCAGATTTTGCACAGAGGTAGTCCGCATAGATACCTTAATCGTCTCAAAATATGAGAAGAGTCGAAAAAAATTGTTGAAATGGTCCGAAATCCAAGTCGAAATCCGAGTACGGAAGGTGCACATAGTTTGTGACATTGTCTTCGATGTTTTTCGAAAAAAATTATACTTCACGATACTTTAGTTACCAATTAGGCCTACCTCTGTGCAAAATCTAGGCGGTGTAGCTAAAACGGTTCCGGAGATACAGCCATTTAAAGATCACATTTTTGCTGCTTTTATGATGTTTTCTTACTAAAAATTGTCCAAAACAAACGAAAAACATAGTATGGGCAGCTAAAACCGGTGCCAATCTTAATCTACATATGTTTCCTGCAATATGTGTCGCGCCCAGCGAAATTGGTGTGTAACACCTAAAAACCTTCCCTTGTAAGTCGAGCGCAAGGCTCATAAATCATTGAAATCTCACACACAAGGGGGAACAGATTGGAAAAAAAGGGGGGGGGCGACAGTCTGGTCTCGGTAGAGAAAGGTGCATGCTGACGGACATATCTGGGATGACAGTGAAGAATGGTTGCCACAAGGATTACAGTCTTGCAGGCGGCCTATTATTTGAGACACGTTCATCACAGATTAGCTGACACAGCTTAAAATCGGCCAACAAAGTTTGTTTGTTTTTTCTTTCTTTTGGAAAGTTAATAAGTTAGTGTCTGGCTTGTAATGACGAGGACAGAGCTCAGCAAGAAATAGGCCCACGAGCAACGTGCGAGTACAATGGAACAGTGACGTCACGCCGATGACAAAGGTTCTTTTCTGACAAAAGTAAACTTGTAAAAAGCACCCACTGCAATAATTATTTTGTGAAAACATAGCGCTGGTGATGGAAGGTGAGGCATTGCGAGGAGCTTTATTTGTTTTGCTCGGTTGGATGTCAGCCGCCGCTCCACCTCGCTCGACGCTCACTCCACGCCGCGGCTGATGACATTACGCGGCGCAGTGCACCCCGCGAGGCGCACCCGACCGCACCAAATCGAATCCAAACGCACAGCGGCGAGCATATTGCGCAAACGCGAAAATAATTACTCGGGAGGGATACTGTGCTCTGCCACGCTGCGGCGCGCTGTGGTCCAGTCGGAGGAGGGCGAGGGAGGTGAGGTGACAGCCAGGCGGGCGGCGGGGCAGCCATTACAATCGACACGTTATACACAGAGAGCTAGAGGGGCGGGGCGGTGGGCCGTACCAGACAATCAAACAACGTCCTCTCCTCGCCCCGCCGAGACTGGCGTGGCGCGGCGCGTGGGTTCGAGGGTGCGCGAACCCGGCCAGCAGACCCAGAAAACACAATTATCGGACGTTGGCCGTGGACCGGGAGGACGAAGAGGCGGAAAACGGGCGGCGGCTCGGCCGCGCACTGCTGTGTTCAATCACACCGGCTCGCTGCCCAGACTTAGGCCTTCCGCCATTCTTTTGTCTTTCATTTGTAAATGTCGGCATCTTTGATTTTAAGCAAGAGAGATTCCAATATTCCCTAATAGAAACCGTTCCAAAACAGAAACAAAAAATATTTTAAAAAAAAAGCATCTACAAAGAAACGAGATCTCTCTCTCTCTCTCTACCCCCCCACCCTCTGTCTCTCACTGTCACTCTCTTTCTCTCTGAGTGGATGCTGCATCAAAGTCAACATCTTTCAAGGGAACATGTCAGCCTGATAAAACTTATTCAAGTCGAAGTAATTCCTGACTGGGTGCAGGTACAGTGCGGTTCGACTGACGCCCTGCTGTCGTGTTGCTACCCTGCTGCCCCCCAGTCGCATTCCCGTGTTTAGAGTAGAGTCCTCACCGTCTCCAATCAAGGGCCGTCGCACGCTCCAGCGCGGTAGAGTTTGCAATCGGTCGGGCAAGCCAGGCGCGCTTGCCTGACGTCCGAGCGGGCGAGAGAGAGACGGCACTAGCTGTCTCTCTCGCACGCTAGTCGCCACCTGAGTTCGGGTCGGGTCGGGCAGAGCAGCCAGCGTGCATCGGGTAAACGCGCCGGGCTTTACCCGACCGATTGCAAACTCTACAGCGCGGTTGCGTTCCTGTCCGTGTGTATCTAGGTAACATCACACCTGGGTGACATGGAGGGGACACGAGGCCAGGCGTTTCACAGGGTGGCGGACGCGGGGCGAGGCGCCCAAGGACGCCGCCGCGCGGTGCACGCCATGGCGCGGCGCGGCTTACCCTGAGCCACTTAATGGAGTCCCCTTGACGAGCTATTTAGTGGCTCACGCTTCGCGCGCTACTGCTGTGAAAAGGGCAACATATGCCAATTTTACACTCAGTTTTTTCTCTCTCCTTAAACCGCAATCCTCTTTTACCGTGGACAGCGCGTTGCTGGCGCGACAGTGCGAAAGCGTCGTCATCACACACGACACCGAACACACTTGCGCTCACTCCTGATGTGCCGCGCGGTGCGTGCGGATGAGTGATCCTCGCCCCCGCAACAGGTGCTCGCGTTGGCGTGATGGAGCACCTCGTTGGTTCGACTGGAGTGCGTGGCGGGGCGTGGCGGGGAGCGGAGGGGCGTGCTGGAGCACCTCTTTCAAACGCGCCGTGGTGCCCAGCCCACCCTGTCCCCGTGTCCCCCGTCCATAGACCGCCGCCGCCGCCACCAGCACCGTCGAGGGAGTCCTCCACACAGACATCGCGCGCCCGAACGGGAAGGACAATGGTGCTACTTTTTCCAAGAGGGTATCCACTCAGGCAATAGTCGGGTCAGTCGTTTACTAATAGTTTAGGTAATACAGGTAATAGTCAAGTAATAGGTAATGGTCGCCAAAATGCGGTTTGTGGTTTGGAACTTGGGTTTTATGGGGAATGTGTGATTTTTAGGAGCGGCAAATATATGCAGGTAAAATAGGGCGGTAGTATATCTCCTAAATTCTGAACAGTCGAAACAGCCC
>NW_026267162.1:258829-259509 GCF_000697945.3 Frankliniella occidentalis
CTGAAGGAGGCGGCAACAGCAGCAGCAAAGCAGTAACTTACGGTCCGGAGCATGGTGACGAATAAGCCCAAGACGAGGGCCGGAAGCAACGCCAACATACCTGTGGGCACACACAACAAAAAATCCAGCTAATTTTTTTGGGAATAACATTGGAGAGCTCAAGGAGAAAGTAACTAAGCGCTCTTCTTCCCTCTATGCCGCCCTCCTCGCCCTCTTTATGTACACCGCGGCCAAATCAGCCTCGACAGTCGTTTACTTGTGATTCTGTTTACCCCGCCCCGCCAATGATGTCACTGGCCGGGGAGGAAGTAAAACGGGGGCAAACGTTATAGGAAATAAAAAGAAGGGAAACAACAAAAAAGGGAAAAAGGCGCGTAATAAATCGCTCAGCCAGACTGCGCGGCGCCGCGACACGAACCAATCAGGAGCGGGGCCTCTGATAGATAAAGGGAAAGGAGAAGAGGAAATTGAGAAAGAGGGAGAGCGGCTGGGGGGAGGCCAGGGGGAGGAAAGATAAGGACGGAGACGCAGCCGGCCGCATTGTCAAGTTTAATGTCGCGAAATAACAGCCGGCGAGGAGGCGTCGTGAGACACAAAAAGGACGCAAGCAATGCGTTAAAATATGTCAGAACAATTTTTGAAATTATCCGACTGTGACGTGCAACATTCCCTCTAAAAAT
>NW_026267162.1:263435-265363 GCF_000697945.3 Frankliniella occidentalis
GAGAAAGGAGGGGGGGGGGCTTATCACCTCCGAAAACATGAGATAAGCAGACGACAAACAGGGCGCAGGCGCCACACGCCTGTTTTGTGTGGGTAGCGTCCTCCGTCCCAGGAGCCGTTCCGACGAGGAGTCTGCTCGCGCGCAAGACTGACGACGCTGCCAACGCGAGCACACGCACCCACACGCACTTCGCACACGCACAAAAGAAAGAAAAAAAACTTAAAAAAAAACAACAACAGAAAAGCGACTGCCTCTCCTTTATTTCAGGCCGTAAACACAAACATAGCCCAACCCCACACCTACTCGGCAGAACCCGACGGGGAGAAAAGAGTCTCCACGTCCCTATGTACCGGGTGTAACAGAGAATGAACAGCAGTGTTGCGGGTTTGCCTACTCTTTACACCCGTAAGGGGCCATGGCCCCTGCGGCCATATTGAGTATGCAATCCCGCAACACTGCTGCGTATTCACAGTTACACCCGGTATGGCCGACTGTGTCAACGTCTGTCTGTTTGTCTGTCTATCGGCGCTCTCGACTCGCCACACCACCACCACCTCCACGGGGACTTTACCTTTCGTGTCCAAGTCGAGTATCATCAAATGGACGTCACCTCCTCCGTGACCAAATAAGCCCCGACCCTCGATTGATTCCCAGCGGCCCCGGCCCCACACACTCGACCTCTCTGCTCTCCGAGGTCCTCCTCGGCTGGCTGCGGCGCGGAGGGGAAAGGGCGAGCGAAAGGGCGTACGCGGAGCGGGCGGAGCGACCAGCGCGTGAGGCCTTGTGATCGCCGACCCGACCGCGGCGGCAAACACCCGGCCGGCGCCCCATCCGCTGGCGTCCGGCAAATCACGCGCCAGCTCCGCTCTCACCCCGCTCCGCCGCTCCGCTGCTCCGCCCTGAAACTTTGCTAATAAAGTGGGGAGCACTGCGCGGTCTGCAGGAGGGAGGCCAGGCTGCGGCCCGGGGGCGGCCTCCTCGGGGCAGCGCCGGTCCCCGACGGCCGACGACCACGCCCCGCCACGCCCGGCCACGCCGCCCGCGCCAGCCTACGCGGTCCCGTGTGGGACATGCCCGCCCCCTCCTTCCCGCCCCCCGGCCCCATGTCATGTCGACAACATGCGTGTACCCCGCAGTTGGAGTGGCTTAGTTGGCCCGCGACTTACACCAGTTCCCCATATAACTAGGGGGCTGGCTGGCCCACTGCTGTACTGCCAGACCACACACTCGTGTTCTCCAACAGCGCGCGCGTGTGTGTGTGTGTTCTCCAGCAGGCCGACCCACTGCCCCACCCCCTCCTCGCGCTCCAGCTGGCTCGCCCTCTGCTCCCGCACTGAGATCTTTTTCCGGCTGAGCACTTTTTTACACTTAGTTTCCTGATGGAAGCTTTTTTCGTTGCCCTGTGCCGCGTTTAGGGCTGGGAACTAAACGCCCTCCCATTTAGAACCCAAGCAAAGAAATTTAATGCACACCACACAAACGCAATAGAGATGCAGTATCTATTTTTAAGCTGGGACAGTCCGGAGCAGGAGGCGCAACTTTGTGTCCGGAAGGACTCTAAAGTGCGCACGACCCTTTCTGCGCGCCCCCGCGCTCTCAACGTCAGCACCACGACGGCGACAATGGCGAGTAAGAAAATAAGTAAAAGACCGGGAGAGCATTTTAAGGTGGGAAATACCCATTGAACCTTAGAATTTAACCTGTTTTTACTTATCTTAAAAAAAATTAATTTTGACTAAATTTTGCCCAAGTAAGGTTTCCCTTCACTAGTTCAACTATCTGACAATTTATAAAACATTCGAGAGATCCAAAGAATCATTGGAAATTGTTTGGATTTGAAGGGTTCTGGCTCCTGGGACATTTTTACTTTAACATCTTGCGCGCAACTTTTCTCCGGAACTATTTGAGTTAAAAACCTGGGTGAGGTC
>NW_026267162.1:269263-272918 GCF_000697945.3 Frankliniella occidentalis
ATATTTAAAAAAGGTTATTCATGAGTTGACAGTAATATATCCGAGTGCTGCCCAAAACGCAGAGGGAGGCAGAGAGAAAGACAAAGATATCACTCGAGAGAGAAAGAGGCAGCCCTGAGCGAGCGCGCCATTCTTGGTCTTATTTCACCCAATGTGCCAACTCCCCACATCCGCGTTCATTGTGACGGCTGTGCTGCGGACGAGTCGCTCTGGTTCGCCTGCGGTGACGAAACGGCAAGTGGACGGAAAACGACATTTTCCGCACCACACCGCACACCACTATACTATGTTGTTTTCTATCTACGCGTAAAACGAACTGACTGCCATTTGCTGCGTAGGCAACAAAAAGCAAACGATGACGCGGAATTTTCCTGTTTTCTGTGGCAGGAATGGCGGGCCTGGCGGGCCGGGTGGCTGGCTGAGACATGGCCGCGGGCTCGGGGGAGGCTGTGGGTTGGACCCCCAGCTGGTCGCCGGCCTACCCTGACGAGGACGTCACCACTACCCCCGGGGCCTGGCCCGCGGGGCCCGTCGCCTGGCACAATGGCACCGAGCTCCCAGAGGACCCGGTGCTCTACGCCATCCAGTTGTGGTTCACGCCCATGCTTGTCACGCTCGGCACGCTCGGCAACTGCCTCTGCGTCATCGTCTTCTTCGGCACCAAGCTCAACAAGCTATCCAGCAGGTAGACTGACAGTTTGGAACAGTTCCATTTCCACAATTTGCCCAAACAACATTTTTAAATGAATTGTTTACGAATATGTCTTTGTTGCAGCTACTACCTCTCCGGGCTGGCCATCAGCGACACCTGCTGTCTCGTGGCTGTCGCCGCCACCTGGCTCGAGTTCATCGACATACCCGTGTTCAACAAGAACGGCTCGTGCCAGCTCTTCGTGTACCTCAAGTCCGTGTGCAGCTTCCTCAGTGTCTGGTTCGTCGTGGCCTTCACGGTGGAGAGGTGAGCGACTACCGACGCACACGCATTATTTGTTTCTCACCAAAAAGGCGACACGGCGGGTAACGTGACACACCCTTCCGTGTCCGCAGGTTCGTGGCCGTCAGCTACCCGCTGCAGAGGCTGTCCATGTGCACGGTGGCGCGCGCCAGGGCTATCCTGGCCTCGCTCACGGTGGCTGGCCTCGGCCTCTACTCGCCGTACCTCTTCATCTCGGCCGTGATCCCCGTGCCGGCGGTGCAGGGTGGGCAGGGGGCGGCGGGCGGCGCGGCGGCCAACAATGGCACGGTGCTCGTCTGCGACATGCTCAAGCAGTGGCACAGCCTGGCGCGCGTCCTCAACTACGCCGACATCTGCCTCACGCTCGTGCTGCCCGTGCTGCTCATCCTGTCGCTCAACGCGTGCATCGCCCGCACCGTGCTGCGCCTGGCGCGCGCGCGCAAGGACCTCACCAACACGGCCATCAACGGCAGCGGCAGGTGAGTCTCAGGACGCCGAGGCCGCAGGCAGCCCGCCCGCTCCAGTGCGTGACGGGTGTGCCTACCCTCGACTCCGCAGGCGTTCCCTGCGCGCCGCGGGTGGGGTCGGGCCGGTGGCCACAAGGCCGGCCGGGCCCACACGGACGGCAGGGGCCACAGCCACAAGGATGGCCAAGGCCACAAGGCCGCCCTTATCAAAGAGCGCCCGCACGCCGCAGGCTCCCCGGCCTACACCCCCTGGCCTTCCGCCGCTCCACCATGCTCCGGCCGGCCAAACAGACGCCGTCAGCAGCCCGGGGGCGGGCCTGGGGGCCCCCGGGGAGCACGTCTCTTTACCTCAGCGGGGGCTACGACGGGCCCGCTCTCTCGACCTGCGGCGGAGGCCTCGACTAACCGTATTTTAGTTGATAATAGACCAAAGTTAGCGACCGGCGTAGGGCCTTGCACGCCCGCCGCCCCCCTGCGCCACCCACGCTTCTCCTTCCGGACCCCGACCCGCCCAACCAAAGCGCGCGCACGACCAGAGGCGGGCGAGAGGCGGCGGGACGCAACACGGCGCGCACCCAGGGGAGGTGTTAGCCCTTATTCGCCTGATTAGTATTCTGACCATTCGCCCAACACCATCAAAGAGCAACGGAGCAGGGAGGGTGCGAGGGGGGTGGACGGTTAGAGATAGGGATGGATAGGAAAATGAGAAAAAGAGAGAGAAGGGACAGAGATAGAGACAGAAAGAAAGGGGAAAAGGCCGAGCGTGATGGGTAAGGGTAAGAGGGTGAGGGGGAGAGGGGGGAAAGATGGGGGAGAAAGGTTGTATACAGGGGAGAAGAAGAGGGTGCGCGACTGAGGAGCTTCTGGAATAAAAACATCACCGGTGTCTTGTTCACAAAGCATGTTTGATCTGTCCTCTCGTATCCGCGCTGGAGGCTGCTGGAGCTGGAGCAGCAGGGCGGACAAGCCGCGCGCCACCGCCGCCTCCTCCATTCCCGTTGTGCTGAAAGCGGCAAGGTACAGCCGGCGTAGAACCCGCATGGAAAAAAGTGTTCGAGATTAATTTGCGTTGAGTCAGTGCGCTAGGTTTCTTCTCAAATCTAGTTCGGCTCGGAAGCGGCTAAGTCCCAGTCACGGTCCATATACGATTGTCACACAGGTCAGATAGAATGCAGTTACAAGTTGCCCAGGCACATCCCGGACAGTTCTCAGACATAAGTGAGTACTGGTCATAGTTAGGATTCAAACACTTTTTGTACGAAGATCGGACAGACCCCAAACCGTTTAGACCGAACACTATTTGGCTACTGTCTGCGGAATAGGGGAGAGGGCAACAGAGTTGGCAAACTGGTATATGAGCACCATCCGACCTCCCGGACAGTCTGCAGACATGCATCGTGTTGGCGAGAAAAAAGGCCGCGTGCACGCAGAGTAGAACCCCGGACTCTTGATTCAGCGCCACTCATCTTGCCAACTGAGCTATCTGGGCGCACATGTGGGGGACGATCGCTGGAGCAACTCTTTCGTTGCGACTGCCAGCGTCTCGTGAGCGGGCGAACGTTCCGTAGTATGCTTTCGGCCTTGTCCCCCACGTGTGCGCCCAGATAGCTCAGTTGGCAAGATGAGTGGCGCTGAAGCAAGAGTCCGGGGTTCTACTCTGTGTGCACGCGGCCTTTTTTCTCGCCAACACGATGCATGTCTGCAGACTGTCCGGGAGGTCGGATGGTGCTCATATACCTGTTTGCCAACTCTGTTGCCCTCTCCCCTATTCCGCAGACAGTAGCCAAATAGTGTTCGGTCTAAACGGTTTGGGGTCTGTCCGATCTCCATACAAAAAGTGTTTGAATCCTAACTATGACCAGTACTCACTTATGTCTGAGAACTGTCCGGGATGTGCCTGGGCAACTTGTAACTGCATTCTATCTGACCTGTGTGACAATCGTATATGGGCCGTGACTGGAACCTAGCCGCTTCCGAGCCGAACTAGATTTGAGAAGAAACCTAGCGCACTGACTCAACGCAAATTAATCTCGAACACTTTTTTCCATGCGGGAACGCAGCCGCGTGCAGGGCAGGGCATGGAGAGCGTCCTGAGCATGCGACTCGGAGCTCGGTGTTTAGGCCCCAGCGCTACGATTGTGTCTCCCTGATCCATAACTCAACATCCTCCACAAAGAGGGACCCCGCCGCGGAGCCTCGCGAGCCTCCACGGCACGTCCGCTGCCCCCCCCCC
>NW_026267162.1:275098-278051 GCF_000697945.3 Frankliniella occidentalis
GACCTCACCCAGGTTTTTAACTCAAATAGTTCCGGAGAAAAGTTGCGCGCAAGATGTTAAAGTAAAAATGTCCCAGGAGCCAGAACCCTTCAAATCCAAACAATTTCCAATGATTCTATGGGTCTCTCGAATGTTTTATAAATTGTCAGATAGTTGAACTAGTGAAGGGAAACCTTACTTGGGCAAAATTTAGTCAATATTAATTTTTTTTGAAGATAAGTAAAAACAGGTTAAATTCTAAGGTTCAATGGGTATTTCCCACCTTAATGCAAGTTGTTGTTGGCAACGACGACGAGGGTCCGCGCGCGCTGGCTGGAGTGGGCGTGCGGCATCGCGTGGCATCGTTGGGAAGCAGTGAAAACGGAAAAAAGGGGGGTATAAGCAGTCGCGTGCAGCAGCGTTGTGGTGGGCGGGCCGCTGACGGGAGCAGGGGGTGACCGCGTGGGCGCGGGCGGGGGTGGCCGCCGCGGGGACGCCCGCAGTGAGGGATGAGCAGCGGGGGAAGTCCTCGTGGGCGTGGTGTAGCGTACTAGCGGCGCGCCGCGGGGAGGGGCTGCTGGGCTGCTGCAAGACGTGCTCCCGGCTGATAACAGCAGCGCAACGGCGAGCAGGCTAACCGAGGCGAGCAGGCGAGCGGGGCAGTCACGAGGCCCCGCGGCGGCGGCGACACTGCTCCCCCCCGCGCGCCTGCCTCTCAGCGCGGCCAACCCCCGCCCCGAACCGCCCCGCTGTTTTGTCGTCGTGCATGAGCTTTATTGCCCCCGTATGCACACGCGCGCGCGCGCCCACCGCGCCATACACAACGACGACAAAAGCGCGGGAAGGGTTTGAAATGAAACTGCCGCGCACTCCTTCATGCCAGCGCGCTCGCTAGAATAAAAGAGGGCGGATGCGCTGGCGGCTCGGCTGGCGGTGATAAATGCCGTCATTAGCTCGCGAGCCTATGCGGCGCAGCGGAACAATGCGCGGCTGGTCCATGGCAATCACTGGATTTGCATCGCACACAATAAGGGAGACGAAAGTGTTGTGTGTATACTATACATGTTTGCTTTGCTATAGGATATTGGGAGGATTGGAGGGCATTGGCGGTGGTGTGGCTGGTCCGGGCCGGGCTGGTCCGGCTCATCATGTGCTGTTGATCAGGGTAGAGGCCATAAGCCGCTATCCTATCAGGGGACGCCGCGGACGGCATGCATGAAACATGAGGCGCGGGGACGTCATTCGACACCGACACCGACATCATATGGACCGTTGGACCGTTCACATATGTACAGCAGACTTATTTTTTCAGACAGACCGTGTCGTTTTTTCTTGGCATTTATGTTTTTGTTTTTGCATTTTATGAGAAGGGCAATGAAGGTGGGGAGGGATGAGAATTATTAATCATGGCCCGGGATCAAAATAACCACAAAAATAGGGAATTAACAGAAACAAAATAAACGCGAATAATTTTAATTAAAACGAAAAACGTTTTCTTTGTCATGTTCCCTTATCTGATCCCTGCCTTGGATACACGTGTATTTATGGTTTGGTCTCGCGTGCCCATCATAGCGTCGGCCACGGGGCGTCTCGACAAATACCCGGCTGACGCGCACTGACGCTGGCTGACGCGGCCGCGGCACGCGAAGCGCCCATCGCCGCTGTATAACACCGAGGCGGGAGAGTGAGTGCGAATTGCCCGCGGCGGCGGGTGCCATAGCCGCACTGCGGAGCCCGCCCCCGAGCCTGACGCACGGCCTGGCGCGCGCCCTCCCTCACCTCCGCTCTCCCCTTTCTGCCCGCAGCCTCCGCGGCCGGCGGGCCCCGCGGCGCACGCTGCAGCACCGCGGCAGCACCCGCCCCGGCGGCACCCAGTCCAAGGTCACCGAGATGCTGCTCATCGTGTCGACCGTCTTCATCGCCCTCAACCTGCCGTCCTACATCGTCCGCCTCTACATCTTCGTCAACGAGGTCAGTGCGTACTTTATATATAGGCGTTAAGCCGGTCCGGGACGACAAGAGCGAAGCGAGCGGCCGCAACAGCAGCTTACTGATCGAGATGACGTAGGCACGGCCGGGGCCGAGGGCCGAGGCCAATAGACGGCCGTCCCGGATCAGGGTGGCTCCAATGGACCGGGCCTGGTCGGCCCTCCTCGGTCGGCCCGACCTTGAGGTGAGGTGGGGTCCTGATGACCGCCCTAAATCATCCCCACCCGGGGGTGGTCCTCCGGGGTCCAAGCAGCCATACCGCTCCTCTTACAGCCGACCATTTCCGGCAAACACAAGCGGGCCGTGCGGGGGCTGTTGCCGTCTCTCTCCCACCACCCTTGTGCCCGCATACCGCGCGCAGCCCCTGTCCCGCCCGCAGACAGAAGGGTCATAGCAGCGTGCCTATCGGCCGATTATGGGGGTGGAGGAGGGGGAGACGTAGGGGGAAACGTGGGGGGAGAGGTAGGGGGAGAGGTAGAGGGAGAGGTAGGGGGAGAGGCAGGGGAAAGGGGGGGCGCGGAGGGGGGAGGGAGTTGGCCCCTGGGTTATCCGGGGCCCTGAGCCGCGTGATCTCTTCGAGAGTGCGTGCCGCGGCGGCGAGGGCAGCGTGGCGCGACCGCCCCTCAGGCGACAACCCCCTCCGCGACGCTCTACTCCATCAAAAAGATCGGGTTGCATCGTCGCCACAGGCCTCTCTGGTGTCTGGCAAGCGCACGTGGCGCAACGGCGAGGGCGGCGGCGGCGCGACGACCGCAGCGGGGGTGAGGGTGGCGCCCGCCGCGGGACCCGGACCAGAGGTTTACGGTTTCATCCGTCGACGTCAAACGGACGGCTATGTAGCTCGCGATGCAGCGCGAAGGGTCGGGCCGGGGGCCTCAGGCCGCGGGAGGTGGCTTGGGGATATTAGTTAGGGAGGGGTGGTTCTGAGGTAGCCAGGGAGGGAAGGTACATAAGCAGAAGAGGTAGCCAGGAAGTGAAGGGTGGG
>NW_026267162.1:279130-280117 GCF_000697945.3 Frankliniella occidentalis
AAAAAAAAAAAAAAAAAAAAAACCATTTCCAGAAAATTAAGCAACACAGAAAAGTTTATGAAAAACGCTTCACACGCTAGTGTGCGGACTCGTGCAGTCGCCATTCCACGAGGTTCGGCCTTCACATTCATCTGACCGCCAGTGCCGTGGGCGCTGCTGCCCTGCTGCCGCTGTCACCGGATAGGGAGCTTAGTCTCCGCTCGACTTCGGTCATTGGCCATGCCATCAGCGGGCAATAGCACCGTGGCCAGCGGCCTGGCTTAACGCCCGCAGAGTTTCTGCCTCCGCTCTGCGCCCTTCAGGTCCGCAGAGGCTGCGTGGGCGGCTGTAGGGGATGGGAGGGGAGGGGGCAGAGAGCGCGAGCTAAACGCGAGCCTGCCTGCCGCTGGCACCAGCTGGCTCGGCGATGAAAGAGAAAGAGAAAAATAATTCGATTATTGATCAAACTCGCGGGCATCCCATACTTTTGTTGGTTTTGGCATCGGTAAATAAGGTTCGCCGTACTGGGAAAAACAAAATAAAAATGTAATGATGTGATGTTATTGAATGCGAAAGATTTTATGTCTCTCTGTGTATGCGGTAGCCGGGTAAGGTGGCGGTGGGGGTAGTAGTCGGGACAACGACAAGAGCGACGAGGGTTAACGGCGAGCAGCAGAGGAACGGACTCGTTTAATTGCAAGAGGCTCACGTCAGAGCAGCAGACGATGGGGAGGGTGGGGAAGGGGTCGCTCACAGCGATCTATTCAGACCCAGCGTCTGAATATGGAGATGATAAAGAGCCTCTTGGTCCTCCTGCTCGCCCAACCGGCCCAGGCCGGCGGGCTGTTGGCGCAACGGTCCAGGCAGCGTGCGCAAAGGAGCGGCAAAGGTCAATGGAATGATTAACCTTCCTGCCAGCTACACTTTGCCGGCCCCCCACCCCCGCACCAGAAAGGGCCACTGCGCAGTCTTTAAAGTCACGTCTGAAAGCGATTCCTGTGCGCCCCC
>NW_026267162.1:284547-290558 GCF_000697945.3 Frankliniella occidentalis
GGTGGGGGGGTGAGCCCTTGTGGTGGTTAGTGATGCCAGTGATGCGCAACCCCAGCCTGATGGAAGGGACGGGGAGGGAAGGGGAGGGAAGGGGAGAGGCAGGGCGCAGCGGGCGCAGCTGTCGACCGGCCATGGAGTGGCACAGCGTGGCGGCGCGCGGAGGACCAGACGTGGCGCGGCGTGGCGTAAATTTGGTTAGCCGCGCAGCTAACCTGATTCTCCGTCAGCTTGTTATTTTCTCCGAGACATCGAGGCGGCCCAGAGCGAGGCGGGTGGGCCTCTCCGTCTGGCTCATGTCATGTCGTGTGCTGGACCCGCCGCTCACCGAGCTGCTCGTCCTCCTCGCACCATGCCTCCCTCACCATGCTCATCATCCCCCCCATGCTTTGTTTTCCGCAGACAACGCACCAAGACGAGGGCTCGCACACCATCGTCATTCTGCAGCACTACTTCAACGTGCTGTTCGACGCCAACTTCGGCATCAACTTCGTGCTCTACTGCGTGTCGGGCCAGAACTTCCGGCGCGCGCTCTTCGGCATGTGCGGGCTGCGGACGCGGCGCACCGACGCCACCATGCTGACGGGTGAGTACGACGAGCAGGTTGTGCAACGAGGACAGCAAAGGGAAGGGACGCTCCGAGCAAAAGGCGCTTCAACGCCCAGGCCCCCGAGCGCCGACAAGGATTGCGTAACGCTACAGAGGTCGTGGAGGGGGGGGGGGGAGGTAAGGGAGAAGGTCAGAAACGAGGCCGCCGAGGAGAAGAAGAAGAAGGTTTAGGGCGAAGGTCGGGGGAGGCTGAGGCCAGCAGGCATCCCTCTGACCTGCATGGGAATAGGGATGCTATCGAAGAAATCTACCTCCGCCACCGCCACCGCACCGGTGCGCACCCGGACAGCCTTCAGCCCCTCATAGAACAAAGTTGGGACAGAGGGAGCTTCCCTCCGCCAATCTGTGTCCGGGGGAACAGAACGGCCCCGTCCGACCAGCCCGGCGGGGCTCGGGGGGCTCGGGGGCCGCCTCCAGGGGATTTGGCCTGAACCAAATCTTCTTCACCGCCGCCGTCGCTACACAAGAAATTGCCTCCGCCAGGAAAGAGAGCAGCAATAGGGGGGCTGGCGGTGGTAAATTCCGGTCGTAGATTCAGGGTCACGGCCACGATGCAGTAACATCAACAACAACTTCAGGGTTCAGTTCAGGGGCAATTGATACGCGCCGGCAGAAAACTACGTTACAAAGATTTATAGCTCCGCAACTTTCAAACCTAATAATGAAAATACAGTGCACACATTTTTCAAGTTCCATTTCATCCCATTTTATTTTTTGATAAGCAACACCCTGATGAGCCAGCCAGCGGCAGCCGGCAGGCCTCGCCCACCCCGTCTCGTCTCGTTAGACTTCCATATTTCTGCTCGTTACGCACGCGGCGGTCAGAGGGCGCGCCTTTCACCTCTCTGATTATAATGAGGTGGTAATGACGGCCGGAAGAGACCCAAAGAAACTGGGGCAAAAGGATATGATAGGGCTTCTCTACCAAACAGGTACGGGCAGATCTACAACACGACGAGTTTATACCCAGTCCAGAGACTGTCGGAACAAGAGCAGAATTTATTGTTTCTACGTGTTCGGAAACTTTTGTCATCAACGGTCTCTTTGGTGTGTTGGGGCACACCGTTGCCGTCGTACGTGCGACCGTCCACTACAGGGATGAGTGCGCTTCATAGGGTGCTCAGAGAGCTCTTCCCTGAGCATAGAGTACACTTTCATGCCCAGCGGGGAGTGAGCGACATTACTTGCGTTTCTCGTGTTGTTTGCACCACAACCAAACTCAACCCGTTACGACTGCTCAGACTTCACCGCCCTAGAGTGCACGCAGTCGCTGGCGGTGCAAGGCGGCGACGGCCACCCCACCTCGCAACACCCCCGCTCCGCTCAGGCAGGCTCCAGTTCCGGGAGGTGTCGGGGCTGCTCGTGGAGCGATCCGCGTCAGACCAGGGAGATCGGTCACGTCCCCCGGCCTCCTCTTTCACAACGAGAACAATGGCGGTGAAGTGATTTATCACAGCCTGTCTCCCCTTTATGCGTTTTCGTCAGCCTCGGCCACGGGGGTGGTGGTGGTGGTGGTTGGCGGCTTCTGGTCGCGTCGCGAATAAGCTTTTATGGATTGAGAGTGCCTATTTGATGTGTGGGAAAGGAAGTGGGTGGACGAACATGCACGAACGGTGACCTTCAGGTCAGGTTCGGGACCACGATCGAGTAAAGGTCCCCTGTGGTTCCCCGCACCCTGCGGCCCAGTCCTTCCGCCCGTCGGGGCCTGCAGGCGGTGTCCAGGAAAGATTTGGGGGAGGAGATGGGCCTGGCATTTCGTGAAATGGTCCCGTCGAGAGGGAAAGTGTTTATGTCTGTCATTTCCCAGAAGGGCCGTTGTAAGCCCAAAATAACATCGCGAATAAAACTTTCACCCTCATCCCCTTCGACCCGAACGCCCATCAAAAAAGTTGCTGCTGTAGTTTGTTTTTGCTTCGTCTAAGACTGTTGTTGTTTCTCTGTTGCAGTCGTGTCCGAGGTGGGGCGGACGGGGTCCCTAAACAGGCACCGCACCAACAACGTGAGCTCCTTCCGGTACATCCGGGACGTCCGGGGCTCGCAGGAACTCCTCGCCAAGTAAGAACTGTTTTATTTTGCTCTGCTCAAGCCTTTCAGTTCGAAATCAAAGACTTTACAGTTACTTTGGGCTGATTGACTCGATTCTATGACTTAATAGCTAATGTTTCGCAGGGACCACCGTGAAGGCAACGGCTACCACGCTGACATAGAGAAGACCCATCTCTGAAGGATACAAACTCCAAGTGGAAATCGAGTGCCAGACTATATAGAAAGTTGCCAGCAAGTACCCGTAGTGCGCTAAGTGCCAAACTGCCAGTGTTTCGAGTGTGACAGGACCGGACAGGACTGAACCGATTTGTAAAGACGTTGAACGCTCATTTACAACAAACACAGCAGGAATCTTGAGAGTTCAGCGTGTGTGATCTCAAGACTGACGCCAGTGAAAAGAAAAGTTTTTTCTACGAGAAAATATAATTCAAAGAATAACGTAAAGAATATTTTGTTTAGCGTCGACTTCACCTTTCCTGTTTTTCGATTTTTTTGATGAACAAAAAATGAAAAAAAAGTTAGCTAGCTATTAGTTGTATGTTGCGCGGCCTCAGCCAAAGCGATTGTGTTGTATTTGCCACAAATGAGATCTGAATACGCCTACTGTTTTGTAACGAGGTTGCAGCAGCACTTTGTAGAACGTCTAGATTTCTGAGTGGTTGTACGGTGGTAATGTTAACTAAAAACCCCAAAGTAAATTGTGCTATTAGATGTAAGAAATAAAGGATTTATCAAAAACAACTGCTCTCTCATCGAACCTCCTTTGGATTAAATCAGTTTAATCCAGCCATTGCCGAAAACAAGAACCACCAAATGTTGACAGGCAGGCTCAGAATGGAAAGGAAATTGGAAAGAAAACACAGCTAACTAAGGCGTTGACTTTATTCCAGGACTACTGTCACCTCCTTCTCCTGAGGAAATAAGAATACAAATAACGACATTGCGTTTAATTGCGATTAATATAAACGGAATACATTATTGGAATAACGACTCATCGAAAACCCTCCTCTGCTTCCCTCCTATGGCAGACTTCCGCGTGCGCATCGCGTACCTCCCGTAAAACAGAGCGGCAATATCAATAAGCACGGCCTGTTTCAACCCGTTTCCTTCATCTCAGTTAGCGGAAGCACTGTACTTCCAGCGTGGAAAGGCACGGCTCTGGTGGTGCTGATGAAGCGAATGAGCAGCTCGCGCGAGAGACCAACGGGGTAGAGTGAGACAGAGAGAGAGGGAAAGGAGGGGGGTGCTCATACTGCAGCCGCTCAGTGAAAGGGACTACGGATTATCCTTCAGTCATTCATTTCAACGTACTGGGCGGACGCAGTGGGGTAGCACATGATTTGAAAGAGAGAGAGAGAGAGAGAGAGAGAGAGAGAGAGAGAGAGACGCAGAGAGGGACGGAGAGAGTTAGTGGTGAGAGTCCGAGGGCAACACAGAGTTAGGGACCTAAAGCCGCAAAACGGATGACAAAGCGGGCGTTAAGCGCGACGAGCATTATCAGCCCTGCGCCGTGATCACCGGAAAACATGTAGGGGATCATCTCGGTAATTACGGTCGATAAAAAATAAAAATAAACCTCTGAAACAACTGTAAATACTGACAAAGTTCCAAGATGGTTTTCTTGGATCGATGGCAAATAATTAGCACCTAACAAGGGAAGCAAAAACATAATTAATGCGTAAGCCCGGTTAAAGTTTGAAACGGAATTTAGTTCTTGGAAAGGTCAGTCCATCAGCTTGCGCGCGGTCCCATTAGCCTTCTGCATGCTCCAATCAGATGAGACCGCAGCGCTCGCTTCAGAGGTGCCCCCTCCCCTCACCCCCTCCCACCCTCACACCCTGCAGGTTGATTGACCCCCTCCCTCCTCCCGTTCCTTGCACGTGCCTAGAATTAACGGTGCCTTCATACGGCTGAAGGCCGCTCCCACCGGTCCTCTCGGCCCTTATTCCAGCCCCCCCCCCCCTTTCACCTCACGACGCTGCTCCAGAGGCCAGACTGAAGGGGCGTAAAGAGAAAGGGGGGATGACGGCAATCCGTAAGAAAATGAAGAGGGCGGCCCGACAAAAGACAAATCCCTCGCGACAAACAAGCGAGCGATATTTCAAAGATATCGGCGCGATCATGGCAGGGATAATGCGTTATTCCTGAACGAGACAGAGATGTAGGGCGGGGATAGGGGAAAAGAGAGTAAAAGAGAACAGAAGTGAAGAGAGAGTCGAAACAAATAAAGGGGAAAGTGAGTAAAGGGGCAGCGGCAGAGGTTGATCTTAAGGACGGGGTGCGCGCCCCCACACGTCCAGCGACGGGTGGCCTTTAATTATCTGCCGAGGGGATTTCGGCCAGTGTGAGGGACTGTGGCGAAACTCATAAGGAAGAGGATGGCAAAAAATAACAGGAAGCGAGTCAGGGCGCGGCTAAAGGGATAACACGAGGGGGAGGGGAGGGGGTACCCGGGCCGACCAGCCTATTACGAGAATAGGATTGCACCAAACCCCAATAGACCATAAATTTTTAAAAATGGCCGGCAGCAGTGTTATAGCTTGGCGATAATTTAGAACCAGAGCCTATATAGAGGGGTCGGGCGGCACAGGGTAAAGGGCTGGCTTGCAAAGCGTTGCAAAGTTGTTTTCTTGATTTTTTTTCGCTCTCTCTGCTCCAGCCACCAAAACGAAACGATTGGATTGCAATTTGCCGCATACGGTTTCGACGCACCAAACTCCCCTCCGTCGCTCCCTGCGAAAACCTTCTCACGCGCGCACCGCTTTTTGCCAACTGCAAACTAATCTGCTGGAAAGAGTAGGGGGCAGGCAATCAAACAGCTATCACCGCATCAGCCAGTGCGAAAAAAAATAGAATGAACGATCTTCGTCGAGTCAACGAGTTTTTATCGGTGTTGCGACTCTCGCGGCGTTCCCAGTGCTGGGTCGGGTCAGCGTCCTCGGCGCGCGCTTATGCGGTGGGATTCGTACAGAGCTTTCAAACAGTTTAAGTAAACGACTCCCGGGGAAATAAGATGTCATAAATAGCACAATGCAAAAGGCAATGTTCAACGTTTTTTTCTCTATCCAAAAACAATACGAAAAAAACGTTTGCAGCACTTTATTTTGAATCCGTTTGACGAGGAGTCCTTGCCTTGGCCCCACTGCACCCACTCGTCTCACTGTCCCCTTCGTCCTCTCCCAACGCACGCGTGAAGAAAAGAGTCGTCCGCACCTGCTCCGCGGCCTGCATGTTGAACATCCCATGCGCCGCGCTACGTGAGCGAGCAAAGTGCTCATTTAATCATAGCTGTCAGCAACCCCTCCCCCTCCTCCCCCTTGACAACTCTGTATGGCGCGGAGGGCTACAGTGCCCCCCCC
>NW_026267162.1:291194-295577 GCF_000697945.3 Frankliniella occidentalis
CCGCCCCCGCTCCGCCCCGGAGAAGCCCCGGCGCCGCGCACCCCCCGCGACGGCCGCCCGCTGCCGATGGGGGAGGAGAGCCGCGAAGACGCGACGCGCGCTGAAAGTTAAAACCGGTCACTTTTTCCTCATTTGCCGCCGCCGCCGTCGTGGCGCGGGGGCAAGAAAAACAAAGACAGAGGATGCGGTGGTGGGGCTCCTGTGCGCAAATTAGACTGGGTGCGGTGTCGTGGTGGGAGAGGAGGGAGGGAGGGAGAGGAGAGCGGGAGAGACGGGGCGGGACCCGAGGGGGCCTCCATCAGTGGAGCCTTGATTGAATCTGGCGCGGTGGTATAGAGTGTCACACTGGGGCTCCGTGTTACACAGTCACGGTGTATGAGGCGGGGAAGAAAGCCTCCCAGCTTTACAAAAATAACTCTGCGCCACCTTGCAATGTTTTGTAAATGACTCCCAGAGAACAACAACGGACTGTTACGTCTGTCGTGAAGGTGTGTTGAAACCTACAGCTCCGGGCAGTCGGTCAGCCGTCGGTCTCATTTACTCTCACTCTCTATTAAGCAACTGTTGTTCTAAAGCAGCAAGACAAAACAATAGGACCACGAGAGAATCTCCTCGAGCTGGAAACAAAACCTTTATTAGTGTTTGGGACGGGCTTAAATTAATCGACAAAAGAGCACACAGGGCAGCGGGCTCATTCAAACTCTTCCGCGGCATTATTCTCTCTCTCTCTCTCTCTCTCTCTCTCTGTCAGCGGGGAGTGAAAGAGAACGGGGGTGGCGGCGGGGGGCGACCGACGCCTTGATGCTCTACTGAGGAAGCAATAACTTGTTTCCCGCGCCGAAAATCTGAAAAGAGACGCGCGGGCGGAGCATCAGCCTGCTAATCATAAAGTTAGAGCGGGATGGGGGAGGGGTGCGTCAATGCGGCGCCCGGTCGGGTCGGCCTCCGCTACAAACTTCTATGCGTGCGCGCCGCGTATTTCTTCCGGTGGCCCAAGGTGAAAAAGCCACGGCGACTAATACAATTGACTCGGTTGGGCTCGGGGCGGAGGGCGTGGCCGCTGAGCTGGTGGTGCCCCGCCGCGCCACTTCCCTATTTGTAGCGCTTAGTCAAACGAAAACGCGCGCGCGCGCGCTCGCTCTGGTGCCACGACGTTGTCGTCGTTCGATGACGTGATGATAATTGGCGCTGATGGCGTTCGGTCGGGCCCCGGCCCGGCCCGGGCCACAGGGTGCGGGCGGGAGCAAGGCGCCACATTCCCCGAGGCAATTACCGGGACGCAGGCTTGACGGAGGTCGGCCCCGGATCAAGGAGGAGGAGGAGGCGCAGGGGACGGGAGGACCCCGCTGCTTCCCCTCCATCAGCACGTGGGCACCCCCCGCCGAGGACACGTGCGAAACGCGTGCTCGTCCTCGCTGCCAGGCCGACGGGAGGGGGCCCCCGCGGACGACACTTTGCGCGCTAATTACACCGATAAGAGCGACCGCAGTGATTGCGGTAATTTTGTTTTATTTTTTGTTGGTTTTCCGCACTCTCCCCGTCTGTCCTTCTGCCTATGTGCCTGCCCGTCGTCGGCCTGCTGTGTTTACCCCGTGATGACAGGACAGGCGCGACAGTCGTCACGACGAGGCGTCAGGCTCGTTATGCTGATAATCTAATGGCGGACAACTGAGGCTGAACCGACGCAACTCGCACACCAACTAAACCCTTGTGCATAAACATGCAGTACTTCAAACAGCCGAGTGGTTATATGCACAGTTCCATGCATAATTATGAATGTAAAATTCGTGCAAGCAGCGCGAAAAGGTCAACACAGCTTGTCAAAATGTCTCGAGATTACCATAGAAAAATGTAAAAATTACTAAAAGAGAATTTAGACATCAATACAATCTTGTGTATTGTGCACAAATGCGCACTGCAAGTCAAGAGTATACACGCGACAGCCTAACGAACCTTCCCGCTCCGCCCCCCTCCTCTTCAGCAACTCCATCCCACGGCCGACCAAGATAATTAACAACACTAAGTCTCCCCACTCCGTTCCGAGCCGGTCCACTCCGTTCGCAAAGTCCGGGCGGACAAATCTATCCTTGTTAGGTGCGGGTGCGGGAGCCCCCGCGACGGTAGACAGGCACCGCGGGCCCGGGCGGCTCACAGCCGCTCAAGCAAGAGCGGTGTCGTGTCGGGGCCGGCCGGCGGCAGAGCACTCAAGGCCGCGCAGTGTGGCCCAAAGTATATTACCAGGCGCCAAATTATTGTAACCGGACGTTGCGTGGACACATCCGGGGGGCTTAACATTTCTCGGCCACGCAATAAGAACAGCTCCACTACTTTGCCGCCGCGTGCTCGCCGTCCCCCGGCCCCCTCCAACACTCTCTGCTGACTGCATATCTCACTCCGGCACCGCCGCTCGCTCTCCCTCTGTTGCTCCACGACCCCTTCCCACCCTTTTCTGCAACCCTCCCTCTCTCGCCTTTCCTGAAAGCTTCTGGCGTTTCCGCGTGGCGCCCAAGTCTCGTTATCTCGCCGAAAACTTATGAAAAACACGGACCGCGCGAGTAGTAGCAGCAGCAGCAAAAGAGAAGTTTTCTTCCCTTCTCTCCCGTATAATTTTTTATTTTTTCCAAGTTTAATAAATTGCAGTCGTGGCATAATATGAAATATACGGCCGCGCCGCCACCACCCTCGAACACACGCCAAGCAATCCCACCACTGCTGCTCTCCGGTCCGTATGCGCCATGTTAGATACGGTTGGGCGCGGCGGACCCAGAACAGGCAAATAACTCTTCTGTTTACCAGTGCCTGTTGGCCCGAACGGGGACAGAGGGCGGGGCAAGGTGGGGCGGGGCAAGGTGCGGCGGGGCAGGGGGTCCCGCGCCGCTGGGGATGCAGTTTCCACCGCGGCGGGGCGTCGCGTCCTGATTAGCTCGCCGCGCGCGGCAAAAAGGGGTCATCAGGCGCGCAGTTATATACAAGGGCCTGCGCGGGTGTTTCAATCCCCAAACGACCTCTCTTTTTATCACCCCCCCCCTCTCTCTCTCTCTTTCTCTTCCTTGCTCTCTGCCTTTCCTTCGTGTGCACCACCGTCTCTGTCTCCAACGACCCCCGGGCTGCGCGGCTGCGCGCGTTGGGGGGAGATTAAATAGTGCCGCGCAGGGAATGCGATGCAGTCGCCCCTCGAGGGAAACATTTCAACAAAAAAAAATACGCCGCCATAAGTCACTCCTCACAACGACGACGCGAAGCCAGAGAATAAGAGAGATGTATAGGGGCGCGAGAGAGAAGACATCGGGCTAGCTAGAGCGAGCAGAGCAGCGGGAAAAGGGGAAGGAGAGAGGGGGCGAACATCATGCACTGTTAAAAAATCTGTGGAAAAACCACAGACAACCACAGAAAAATTCCCAACAGAGGTGTACAGATTGCTTCTGTTACAGAAATTTTCAGTTATTTTGTGAACACAGAAGTCTGTGCTTCAAAATCACAGAAAAAACAGAACAGAATCGTACAGATTGCTTCCGTCATATAAATAGTCTGTCATTCAAGGGGTGCGGACCCATCGGTAACAGATATTGTGTCTTAGTGGTAAGGAGTCCGAAGACGCCGCTAGATGGCATTCTACATTAGCTCTCGCTGATCACTTCCGTCCTGGTCACCATGTAGTGTCCCTTCTGATACGTTGCAAATGGGAAATGGTTTCCCGCGCGCTGCAGTCCTGTGCTAAAGCGCCAATGAAATCGAATTTTTGACTCACTCTGGGCAGAGGTGAGCATCGGGCGGTCCGCCTGGACCGGGATGGTCCGAAAACGACGGGTGGAAGTGAGACGCTCGAGCCGGCCAGAGCTCCATCTCACTCGCACTTCTCGCTTTCCGGACCATCCCGGTCCAGGCGGACCGCCCGATGCTCACCTCTGACTCTGGGTACCAAAGTATCTTACGCAGACGACGATCCTTCTAATTCAACAAAACTGTGTCTGGAAAAGAATAACTAAGCCACAGAAAACATCCGTACTAATTCTGTGGCAGGTTTACGGAGTAGCACAGACGTTCTGTAACAGAAGCTCCGTGGTTTTCTGTACCTTTGATTCCGTACCGTCTCTGTGGTTTCAGCACAGATTTGGACGGACGTTCTGGGCAAAAAATTGACCATAGTTTTACTGTGTTTTTTCCGTGGTTTTTTCTAACAGTGTGCGATGGATCGCGATCGAGTCATGTGAGGAGCAACACTGCCACTTCAGACTCCCATCGACCCCTCCCCAACCCCGGCTGCAGTTTGTGTGTTGGATGGCCCTAAACAAACTAACCAAACCGCGCACTATTTCGTTGCAAAGAAGCATAAAGGGACTCTAGTTTGTACTTTGGTGGTGGTGGTGGTGGTGGCGGGTGGGG
>NW_026267162.1:303112-311142 GCF_000697945.3 Frankliniella occidentalis
TCTCTCTCTCTCTCTCTCTCACTCATTATATTCCGTCGAGCCCACACTGGAATGTGTTAAATGACTCAATTACAGTTTGAGCGGGCAGAACTAATTTGGTACCGCCACCGCTGCACCAAATGCGATGGCGTGTAATGGACAAGTGCGGTGGTCGCGCTCTGCTGAGGCTCAACCCGCACCGCCCCACCCCATGCCGCCCCGCCCCGCCCACCACCGAGACACTCTCCCTCCATCGCCTACTCCTCCACGTTCATCATTAACAATAACGGACGCAAAAAATTCGTCCTCGTAACCTAGTTAACTTGTGATGGTGAAGGATAATTTGCCCGTTTCGTTCTCTACACAGAGCGACATTGGGTTCATTTTTTTTCATACCTTGCTGGCTGACAGCTTGGGGGGTAAAAGACAAAAAGGGACGCAAAAATTTTGTCCGCATAACCTTAGTTAACTTTTGATGATGAAGGATGATTTGTCCGTCTCGTTCTCTACACACATAACGACTTCGAATTCATTTTCATTCCTCACTGCTGGCAGACAGCTTGGGGACGAAAAGAGGTCAAAAGTAAGTCGTTCCCCACGGTTCGCCCTAATTGTAATTGAACGTCGTCGTGATTCTTTGGCTTGCTCGGCGCCACTTCTGCACAGGTGGTTGATCGAGTGCGGCCGATTTGTTATCGTCCGGGATCACGGCCGGTCATTATTCACCGCTCACAAAACAAAAACAATAAGTGACTCTGCGGCTCATTATTTACAGTACGCTTTGGAGGGCGCAAGGGAATCCCTCTGGCGGCTCACAGAGCAGACCGATATGGAGAATAAAGGGAAAGACATACCATCGGCAGCAGCAGCTGCGGGCAGCGCTATCAAACACAACAAGACTTTCCCCCCCCCCCTTTCCTCCTCGCCGCTCCCTTCTTTCCCTTTCTCACTTTCCAACTCCAATCCTAAAATTTCAGAACTCTGGCCGTACCACTCATTTCCATGGCAAGCGCGGCGACACCAGAGCGCGAAGGCCTTTCCATTTGCTACACTTCCTCCGCATTAAAATACTCTGCAAAGTGGGGCAAGGGAGGGGTCCTTGACGACCGAGTTTAGAGATCAGGTGGACCCTCGACGTCAACAGACTTGAAAGAAAAACTGGATTGAGACAAAGTAAAAACAGGAAAAGAAAACTGAAAACATGCGGGTTATTTTTTAAAAATTACAACGCAAAATTCTTGGTATTAATTATTTAATTCTTCCTTTTTTTAGCGCACTTTTCCTTCTCTGCAGCTACAAAAGCGGCTTGCGGTTTCCCCCGCAGCAATACACAGCTAATGTCGGTGTTGCCAATGTGCCCTCTGCACAGCAACGGTCACCCCTCAGTTCAGTCCACTAAACAGTTTGGCCTCAAAGGTTCGGTCGCGGAGGGCCGGCTTCGCGGGTGGCAACTATAGGCTCGCGGTTCATGACGACAACCAAAGACTCGCTCTGCCAGGGACCAAAGTAGTAGCTCTTGTGACGCGGATCGGGACGCATATCATCCCAACCCCCTCCACCCGACTAAAGCTTCCCCCAACCCTCTACCCGCTTTTAGATGGCCGTTATGGGTTGCACGTGAGTAACGACATATACAGAGCCCCCCCTACCCACCCCCTTCCTCTCCTTTTTCCTACCGGCACGTAAAGGAGGCGTATAGGCTGCTGTGGATACACTACAGCGCAAGCGGGAACAGAAGCCATCTCGGGGCATAACGAGGACAGGGGGGAAACGGTAGGCTAAGAGGTGTGGGGAAGGGAAGGGTATAGGGTGTATAGGGTGTATAGGGTTAGGGAAGGGGGAGGAGCGTGATTGGATTTCAAGTGTTTCACTGGTTGGCTGGCAGGCGCTTAATTCGAGGCGAAGCGCGTGGCTCGGGAGGCAGACTGTAAGATTAAGCGCCAGTGTGTAGGGCCCGGTGCGCCCGTCACGCCCCGTCACGACCCACCCGCTCTGGAATGATGAGTAAGCGGTTTGTCTGGCCAGTCACTGACCTCGGGACCAACCACCTGTCCACATCCATCCTGGCTGCCCCCCCCCCCCCTCCTCCTCCCTCTCCACCACCTGAGGCGCCTGGCTCTCAGGCTTTATTATGCCGAGTAAATCGCCTCCGTAACGTCAGTACCGCATACCCGCCGAAAGTCACAACAAAGGATGGCTGTTTCATACCTCGCTGATATTTGAGAAGGCGATTTAAGTACAAGCTGGCAACAAAACAGTGCAACGGCAAACCTAAGAAACATCTTCCCAGACGAATGGCTCGAGTTGGCGATACTGCCAAGAGAAAGAGAGTAACTCTCTCACATCTGTTACTCGGCGGCACTACTCAGGTTAAGAACGCCCTCTGTTGGCTGACAATAGTGTACGTGTTGTGGTGCACTGTGAGTGAAAGCCTAGAGAGTGACTGTGGGAAGAGAGAGAGATAGAGAGAGACTATGTGTTTACCCGGCCCCTGGACACGCACACACACACACACACACACACACACACACACCGGCCCGTCGCGGTTTCATTAGCCTCCGTGCGCACCCACAATCCGACCGCAACACTTTACTCCGCACCGCGCCGGGCACAACCTGGCCAATCCTTCCTTCTGCTACAGGCACTGACAACAAATTACTAACAATTCTGACGTGAACGATATCAGCTAATGATATCCGCTCCATAAAACGTACGGGGCTTTCCGCGTAGTCGCTACACATTTTTTTTGCAACGGTTTATTTGACAGTGGCTTGCGTCCGGGGCAGACAAACAGCGGGTGCAATCGGCTGCAAACAAAGCCGAAGGAGGAAATCATGCCAAAGCGGTCGTGGCATTCGCGCCCAATTCCACCTCGCGCAGTAAAAGACCTTGCGAAGCGGAATTCGGCTCAATAATAATTACCCCAACACTTTGTCACACAAAAATCTTTCATTTATAATTGCGGAAGTTACTGTTTGTAAGCTTTCTTGGAAAGAATTCTTTAAATATTTTCATGTTAAACTTTACAAGGGCCTTTGCAAAGGTTTTGGGCGTGCGCTCCGCACCCGCTCCTACGACCCAGCCAAGACGCTGCGACTGCTGCCCCAAACAGCACGGCCCGCGCCCACTCACCGTTAGCTTAGGACGGACTCACAAACATTTGTGTATCCGCAGATAAGATGAGCAGACAGCGGCACCAGCGCGGGGCCGCTCGCAGAGCAAGGGCAGAATCCAAGGCAGGGGCAGCCATAAGGGCTCGGGTGCCTCAGCAGCGAGGCCGAGGCAGACCTGACCTGAAGCGGGCGGCAAGCCCGCGCGACAGAGCGGCCCGGCGAGCGGCCCAGGCTGCGCACCGCAGGCGCTCCGCAGAGGAAACTGCCACGATCAGTCAGTTGGAGTTGGACGGGTCTAACAGTACCGGGTGTCAGGGCTACGACAGAACAATGTTGCGGGTTTGCCAGCCCTAGGGGCCATAGCGCCTTCCTTCCGGATGCACCGAGTAGGCAAATCCGGATACTGCTGTTTCGTAGCCCCGACACCCGACACACGTTACGGGAGGGAGGCAGTCGATCAGCAGCGCTCAGAAAGCAAGCAGGCGGTCAGCAAGCGATCGGCAAGTTGACAGCAGGCGGTCAGCAAGCGGTCAGCAAGCCGTCAGCAAGCGGTCAGCAAGCGGTCAGCAAGCGGTCAGCAAGCGGTCAGCAAGCGGTCAGCAAGCCGTCAGCAAGCCGTCAGCAAGCCGTCAGCTTGAATATGCGAGTTTAGTTCGTTTGCTTTCCACCAGCCTTCAAGCCGCGTGGCGCCCCTGCAACACGACGAGGTAGACCGGCCCGCGGGGTCCGCCCACGGGGCGGGCGGCCTATCCCGCGCATCACAGGCGCTCTGGACCGGCCGACAGCGCATGATAGTATTGCATCGGCAGGGAAGGTACCCGACGGTCACATCGCGTCTCTAGTAGTACTCGCAGCAGTTCTTCCCGTTCTTCCTTGAACGCATTACGCAACTCAGATTTGCGAACAACAGTCTTGTGGTTTTCCCTAACCAGCCATTAGCATTGGCCCCTACAGCTACGTTAGAAAACGACGTCTTGGTTTTCAAGCGGCCAAGCATCTCTGATGGAAAAGTAGAAGGCCCCAAAACTGCTTGGTAAAAAACTACGGCGTTGTTTTTATCGTGCACGTCGTACCCTCGTTTATAGAAAGGATAAAACATATACTTAGAGCCAGTGCCTTTAAATTATCAAAGCACTTAAAATTTAACGGAGGTTAATTACAAATTATTTTCACTCCAAATAAGCGCACATGCACGGAAATTCACCTCTTTTGATCGATAAAGTTTGTTCGCCTTTGACACGAATGCACTGCCAGTACAGCGAAGTCAATTATGACGGATCAAAGGAGCCATTTTCTGTGTGCAAGGGACGCCGCGATGGAGACAGTTTCAGCTGGTCGGAAAAGGGAGCAAGCTAGAGAGAGAGTCGCTACCTCAGAGCGTATAGGGTCGCCTCGACAGGAGAAACAGAGGGAAGGGAACAGAGAAGGGCAGGGGAGAACCAGGCAAAAAAAGAGAGCGAGAGAGCTCGCTGATTGCGCGTCTCGCGACAATGACGCCAGAGGACGTACGGACGGAACGTGAGAGAAACAAAACTCGGTCCGCCTTCCGCCTCTGGTGAGCAGTGCTCGACGTGGCCGCAGGAAAGGAGACGGAGGTGGTGGGGAAGTGAAGGGAGGGGGAGGGGAGCGGGTGGTGAGCAAGGAAGGGAGGGGAGTGGAATGGAGACAGTTGTGTGCTTGTGATCGCACCTCAGCCGCGGACCCGCTGGGGACGTGACGGTCGACAGAAAGGATATGGCGATCGCAATCTATTAAAAGTGTGACGCGAAAGCGCTTAGTCACTTTACTATACTATTACCGATATTTTTTTCAAATTCTGCACTTGAAGAGTTAGTGGCTGAGCAAATAGCTAGGCCCATTACTCTACTGACCTAAAAAGTTTCATTCTGTTTGTTTGTCTGTCTGTATGCACGATAACTCGAAAAGGAACTGAGATAGCGACCTGGTTTCCTTGACTTATGGGAGTTCAGACATAATTTGTTATTACCGCGTGGAGCGGCCGGGACAGAGCAAGGAGCGGCACGACCTTGTGGACACACAGCCCCGGGGCTCTCCATCACTGATCTGATAGAACAGGGGGCTCAGCAGAAGAGCGAGCTCAGCGCCTGCCCTGCGGCTGCCCTGTGCCGCCCCGCGCGGCGCGCAATGCACGCCCCTCTAATGAGGACCCCACGCGCTCCGTCTGACCGCATCCATTAGCAGTATGAGGAGAGGTGGAGGAGAGTGGGCCTCCCCGGCAGCCGTGTGCAGACAGCGTGGCAGAACAAGAAACTTGTTGTCCGAGCACTTCCCGGCAGAACGAGGCACGACGCCACCACCCCCCGCTGGAGAGCCGGCGAGAGCAGCGGTGGGCCGCACCCGAACAGACCCGGAGGGGGGTGGGAGCCGTGAGGAAGGAGGTAATAATATTTCTCACGAAAATAACAAAAGTCGCCGCTCACCTGATTTCGAAGCAATAATATCTGCCCCACTACTTGAGCTTTCCTCGATCGCGGGGGTATTTTAGCACCAGCCGGGGGGGAGGGGGGTGAGCGCCGGGAATGAAATATCGAAAATATATGCACACCGGGGTAGGCCGCAACAGCACGGGCGAGGAGGAGATTGCGTCACCAGGTCAGTCAGTGAGACGGAAAATGGAGGTCCGTGTATGTGCGGCTGGGCGTGTACGGCGGGCAGCGAGGCGCGCCCGCCACCCCGCTGACAAAGCCAGGCGGAATCATTTCCAGCCACCTGGGCCTGGGCGCGCCGCGGCACGTCACCGCTACAGGTATAGGCACCGATTAGCACACTGATAAACTAGGTGTGCAACTGCATGTCAAATATACTTGGAAATGTTAAATTCAGTAATGGTACACTTGTAAGTGTGTTAAACTACGTATGAGTGTTCTTGTAGGTGTGTAAATCATCTGTTTCACACTACCCTCACGGAGAGAGTTTGATCTAAAGAAGTGTTCAACAGGAGAGGTGCACACTTCCACAACTACCCGACACAAGATTAAAGAAAGAAAAATGCTCGGGCATTATTCAACTTGATCATTTTTCAGTGGCAAGTAGTTTTCCATAACGATAAAAAGAGTCTACTAAGAAAGTGATCATGACTTGTAACACAATTCTACAGAACGTGTGCAGTAAGTTGATAGAAATTCCTGCACTGTGCAAGTGTAGAGATAACAGCGACAAACCGACAAACAATGGAAAGTGTGGATAAATTTTGCTCTGCCCTCCTGCGCTGCTGAGTTGGCCGCCCCCAGGAGCCTCACCGACAGAAGGCCTGACCTATCACCCACGTTCTGCGGTACGACGAGCGACACGATGTGCTGCACGATGTGCTGCACGATATGCTGCACGACGTGCTGCACGATATGCTGCACGATGTGCTGCACGATGTGCTGCACGATGTGCTGCGCAATGTGCTGCGCAATGTGCTGCGCAATGTGCTGCGTAATGTGCTGCACCATGTGCTGCACCATGTGCTGCACCATGTGCTGCACCATGTGCTGCACCATGTGCTGCACCATGTGCTGCACCATGTGCTGCACGATGTGCACCTATTCGCCAATTCCTTTTACTACATAGTAGGCGGGCCGCCACAGAGCACGAGCGCACGGTGTAGATTGGTTGGCAGCACGGCCCAGCTGCCCAGCTCCCCTGGGGGCTGTAAGCCGCGACGCGCCGCGACGTGATGAGGGGCGGGCGGGAGAGCGGGGCGGACAATGTCCAGGAGCATCAATACCTGAGCAGGGCGGGCAGGGGGGAGCTAGTGCACCTCTGCCCACAGTGAACCGCCAGCGCTGAGCTTACAGAAAATATGGATGAGCTCTAGGCTGGAAAAGATGGGATTCACCCCGTAGAAAATAGGGGGGGTTCCCAGAATCTCCTGTTCCACCAATAATAGATATGATGGACACAAGAATCAGTTTCCTTTGACAGACTTCCATTTAAGCCACACCTCGCAATAGTTTTCTTGTTTGTCGTTATTTTTTGGTATCCGGACTATTTTAAGTCTAGAACAATGCTGGAATGAAACAGCTCGGGTCTTCGACTCACCTGTCTCGCCGTCAGTGGTGAGCGGTCCCACGGAGCCGAAGAAGCGCTTGTCCAGCACCTGCAGCAGCTGCAGCGCCGTCTCGTGCACCAGCGTCCGCGGGCAGCCTGTGTTCATCAGGGTGACGTTGATGACGGCGGTGTAGTGGTCGCATGGGTACTCCCTGTAAGGCAGAGAGAGGCCAGGAGGGTTAGACGACGTGCGGGTGGAGGGGATGCTTGATTTCGCGTCGTGTGGTGGTGGAGGTTTCGCGGTTGCTCGGTTCCCCACCGCAGCGCCCGCTTGAGCTGCGCCCTGCACTGTGCATTAATGATTAGTTAGCTCACGACAGCCCGGTGGCCCGGCCCGGCCCCCGCTCCAACATACCACTGAGCGGCTGCACCTCGCTCCTTCATTTTCCTTTCTATCCATCTTTGACAAACGGGCAGACACGCGAAACTGTTTTGGTCGCTGCAGTAATGGACTTTGCTCGGCTTTGCTATTGCTGAGTGTGGTAGCCAATTATTATTTCATGGCATGTTCCTTTGGGAACCGCCGATCCCTATCAGCTTCCGGATGACGGGGTGCTGCGTGGGACACGAGGGCATGGGTCGGTGGGCCGATTGTGGGGCCAGGTGGGGCGCGGTGGGGCCAGGTGGGGCGCGAGGGCGGCGCCAATTAGACTAACGGCGCTCGTCCCCCCAGAGCCGGTCCCGGTGCATATCGCGCTAATGGAAAGGCACGACCAGTCAGTCAGCCGGCGCTTTATAATCACTTCCATAGGAGTGCACAAGTTGTCATGGGTTCGGCGCCCAGCTAATATAAGAGCAGGGCAGGTGGCTAATTAATCAGACAGGGAGACAAAAGGCTGCAAACCCGCGGCACGGAAAACTTTCCACCACGGATGCCCCCCC
>NW_026267162.1:312017-312542 GCF_000697945.3 Frankliniella occidentalis
CAATGTTTGTCGGCCAATTTGAGCGCGCTATGCAAGCACAGCCGGGCATCACGGCAGAACAAAAGATGGTCTATTTAGAGCTTCAGTGCACGCCCCCTGCTTTACATCTAATCCATCGGGAACTTCAGTACCTCTCTGATAATCCCACGGCGGAGCCCGTTGATCGGTGTGCGGAGAATTTGTACAACCATCTTAAGACTAAACTAGAAGCTGCTTTCACTTCTAGTTTAGATGTACAACGTTTCAAAGACAAATTGGAAGGACGTGTTATGTTGGATGGTGAAACCGTTTCTGAATATTTTCGGGCAGTTTTAGAGTTGTGCCACTATGCACAGGTCACTGCTCGATCAGAAATAATTTCGCACATTTTCAAAGGTTTACCTCTCCATCTTTGTGCCTCTCTCCGCCCCACTGATTACACGGACCATGTGCCCTTGCTGGCCGACGTGCAAACGTTGGAGGCCACCCGAAGGGCGGCATTGCGCGCGCGCGCCCGTGCCTCAGTGGCTGCTGCCACCGAGGCCG
>NW_026267162.1:312592-314939 GCF_000697945.3 Frankliniella occidentalis
CCCCCCCCCCCTTTATGTAACCAGCAACCCGCAGAAATTAACATCATCTACCCCAGCAGACCATGCGTGTTCCTCTCCATGCCTTAATTACACCGTGCCAAACAAAGTAAAAAGGGTTTATTACAATTTGCTTAATTGCGTAAAAAAGGAAAGAAAGAAAAACAGTCCGGTTTAAAACAAACGGTTTAAATGTTTGATATGTGAGGTTCAGCGGTGGGATATTTATTTAGGACAGTGAGTAAACCACGGTGAGAAACCGCACTTGCCTGCTTCCTCGAACTATGTTGGGGCAAACAAGGCGAGAGCGGCGGTGCAAGTCAACATCTTGTCATCGGCAGAACAGAAACACTTAGGGCGTGACGTTGGCATGCAATTAGCCCATTCTAGTGGTGGCGACTTTCAGTCACGCCGTACCAGGCCGGTTCTTCCCCCCAGAAAAAATCATTTTAAAAAACGCTGTTTTGGGCTCAGTAAATTAAAACACCTCTTTACAAACAAAAAAAAACAACAACAACTTATGTATACCTGATGTAAAGTGAATACCGGATTTATGTGCTAATCGCATGTTTTTGTGCCATGAATTTCCAGGTGCAGAGCCACGTGGGTACCGGCGGCTCTGTCCCTGCGACACCCACCCCATCCCCCAAGCCATCCCCGCTACCAGCGCCCCCACCCCGTGGAGCCCGCCGTACCCACATCAAGCCGAGCGACCACCCCGACGACGACCCAAAACGTGAGGCCGTACTATACAGACATCTCAGCGGTAAGCGCAAGAGAGACCAAAGTTGCGTGTCCTAGCAGAGCCCGTCGCACGACTTTCTGAATTGTCCCGCAACGTCCTCCAGGACGACAGCTCGTCCTTGACTGTGCCCACTCAAGGTCACACTGCAGTCTTGGAATTTGGCCGACTCCCCCCCCCCCTTTTCTCTTACAAGACGGCGCGACCCTCCTCGCTTAAGAGGATGGAGGGAAAAATTAAAAAACGCACTGCGGTGAGCAGCAGCTCTTAAGTACATTAAATGAGATGAGAATCTGACGAAGCCACAGGGCGGTTGTGGGAGGGGGAAGGGGGTACTAGCTGTTGCTGCTGTGCAAGCAAAAGGACCTCCCCCTCCCCACCCCTCCCGAAAAATAAAAAGCGGTGGCCCTGGAAACGCTCCACGGCGAAGATAAACTTCTTGAACGCGCAAAATAAGATATGCAAATCTGGGGGGGAAGGGGACGATATGAGAAGAGGGAAAAAGTTATTTTTGTAGCAGTTGCACCATACCGAGTACGTATAGCGGGAGGGGGGGGGGCAGAGAGAGGGATTAAAGGCGGGATGGGGCCAGGACAGAGCCACGAGGCGGGAGCGCGTGCCCACTAAACTTTCTCACACCTGCATGCAACTTTCCAGTCACGCCCGGCCCCAGCCCAGCAGGAGACCACAAAGCGAAAGGCAGCAAGGCGACAAAGGGTTCGCGCGCGCGGGGGATGGCGTGGAGGGCGTGGAGTGGCGTAGACTGGCGTGACCGGTGCGCCTCGTTGCCCGAGCCCGGCCCAGCCAGTCTTAAGCATATCACGGGCGCTCGTTAGGGGGCACCTGCTGCTGTTGTGGCCGGGGCGCCGTTTTAATTATGTCCCCCGACTCGGAGAGATAAGCTCCTCTCTCCGATGCGACCTCGCCAAAGGATTAAAAGAAAGACGAGCAAAAAGCGGGCAGGAAAGGGGGGGGGGGGTAAGAGTGCAGCGGCGGTGCCGGCGCCGGGAAGACAACGCGCGCGAGAGATTGCATGAGAAAAATATGGCAAAGACAGCAGAGGCGGGTAAAGGGCAAGGTCGCGTGCCACTGCTGGAGGGCTATGGAATTAACTTCGGACCCGGAAACACATCATTTGAAAATGTTCTCGTCATGGTTCGGGAGAGCATTGTGGCTTTCCCTCTTCAGAACATCCGTCAAAAATAAAATGACCCCAGATTAACATTTAAGCGTTTCTTTAGTATGTAAGATAAAACCGACAGTTTAAAACGCTGGCGATGCGCGACAAGTCTAAAACGGTTAAAAAAAAGAAAGAAAATTATCAAAGTTTTTGAAGCCACAAAACAGCGGCACGCTTAAATTTCAAACCATTCTTCCCTCGGCTGCAGCAGGACTTGGGTGGAAGCGGGTAGCTCGGTGTAAATGGGAGGCAAAACAAAGGTTGCTCTTGCTGCAGGAAATGCGCGACTCATTTAAATATGTTTCCCACGATTCCAAAATACACAACAGCAGCAGCAGCATGAAGAGAAGAAATAAAACGATTCCTTTTCATCCCCTTGAAAAATTTTGAATAACGAGGCCACGGTGACTGCATGGTGCGGGGGGGGG
>NW_026267162.1:315049-315670 GCF_000697945.3 Frankliniella occidentalis
GGGGGGGGGGTAGAGAAAAACGCAAGACAAGAAACGGCGGAGCGGGGCAAGAAGGTGAAGAAGAATGTGCGTCCGCCTCACTGCCGTTTAAAATCACATTACGTCCTGCGAGGTGCAGGCCAGCCCGCTACGCCGCGCCACCCACAGGCACGTCGGCGCAGGGGCCCGGCGCTGCCCCGCACCGCGCAGCACTGCTCACCCTCAGGAAAGAAACGGACGCGCCTGCCCAGACACACACGGACGCATATCTTTACCACGGTGGCGCGGCCACCTTGGAAAAATATTATTTCGCAGTCCGGCCATAGCCTGGCAGTGAAGCCCGACAACAGTGCGGACCTTTTCCCCGGAAAGCAAACAAAAACTGAAGGAAAAAAAGAAAGTTTTTTTCTACGCACCGCGGCTTGCAAGGAAGAAAGACAGTGGCGGAAATGTTGGTTCCGAAACCTGAATCTGAGGTTGTAGAGTCTTTCGGCTCGGCTAAATATACTCTTCGGGCGCAAAGAAGAGTCGGAGAACAGAATTTGGGTTTTTACTTTTACGCTTACGGAAAAATCCCACAGCAAAATAGCACATTGTAGCCCGCGTATCTCCGAGCATACCTCACAGCACATCACCCCACCC
>NW_026267162.1:322610-323289 GCF_000697945.3 Frankliniella occidentalis
CCTCCACGGGGACGCCTCCGACCTGCATGGCCTCCGGGCGGGTACTCTGCTCGCGCCCTGCGTGTGGCTCGCTGCTGCAGCGGACCGCCGCCTCGGCCCGCCGACAGTCAGTGCAGTCCATTCGGCTACTGTTGCCCCCCTGGCCGCCGCCGCCGCCCACTCCATTCAAGAGTCTTTTGTCCATCTCCGGCCGGCCACCCCGCCACGCCTCGCCACGCCACGCGCTGCAGCCCCCTGCTGCGCGCCGGTGCAGCGTCCCCCCAAGATGATGCAAACCACCGGGGCCCCGCGCCGCCCCACCCCGCCGCTCCTGGCCCCGCCTCATGTCGCGGCGGGACAACTATAGTCGAAGCGGTTCAACCTGGGCAACCAGAAGAACACTGCAAATTTATCATGCGGTGTACGTTTTTGACTATTCTATTGCAACTCATCACTACGCTCTACTCGGGGATGTCCGCACAACTGCAAGATATTCAAGAGCAACGGGAGCCGCTGCTCCAGGTGGCCACTCGATCGTATACGCGACTGACCGCCCCCACCAGCATCACCCGTCTCTTCTCCTGGTGTCTACTCAACTTGTTCCAGAGGCGCTTTTGCAAGCCCCTCTTAGTACTTTTTCACGACTCCATCTGCCTTCGGACAGCCAGTATCGTGAGTCTTTGGCTTGTATTCAATTTTT
>NW_026267162.1:328104-330382 GCF_000697945.3 Frankliniella occidentalis
CAGGTCAAGAGTTGTGTTTATCGATGCAATCCTCTGGCCCTGCGCGTCTCGCGGCCGCCACCCTCTCTCATTCAGAACATTGCAACAAAGGCGATGTGTCGCCCAGGTGCGCGTCTGCGCGCCGCCGCGCCCTCCCTCCCCCCTCCCCCTCTGCGCGAGACCCCGGCCCCCCTCGCGACGCCCTTTGACTGCAACCGGTCGGCGCCCCCTCCCACTATTGTCGCATTCCACAGTCGTGAAGATTTTGGGACGACGAGGTGTGAAATTAGGTTGACTCGACCTACGATGCGTGAACTTGTAAATACGAAGTGTAAAAAAATGGACTCAGTGAAAATGCTGACAAGTGACTTAAACAAATATGACATCGTGTACTTTGGTGTACAACGCGACTCGCGTACCGCATCTTACGGTGCGGCACGCCAAGCATGGTTGTGTGCTCGTCGTCGTCGTCCGGGACGCCGTCGCGCCGCGCCGCGGAGCATCGCCAAGGGTGGCGCCTTGGTCCGGCTTCCGCTGCCGCCACGCCTTGCCGTCGGCAGCAACCCCAGTCGCTCCCGTCGGTCTCCTAGTCACCGCCGTCCGGGACGCCGCGGCCCAGCAGGGCCTCCCTGCGGTCACCGTGCTCGTGCCCAGCGCGCGCCCAACGCGGCACCGCCATGCCCAGCCGGCAGCAGTCCTGTCTACTGCCGTCGGTGTCCTGGTCATCGCCGTCCTCCACGGGGACGCCTCCGACCTGCATGGCCTCCGGGCGGGTACTCTGCTCGCGCCCTGCGTGTGGCTCGCTGCTGCAGCGGACCGCCGCCTCGGCCCGCCGACAGTCGGTGCAGTCCATTCGGCTACTGTTGCCCCCCTGGCCGCCGCCGCCGCCCACTCCATTCAAGAGGCTTTTGTCCATCTCCGGCCGGCCACCCCGCCACGCCTCGCCACGCCACGCGCTGCAGCCCCCTGCTGCGCGCCGGTGCAGCGTCCCCCCCAAGATGATGCAAGCCGCCGGAGCCCCGCGCCGCCCCACCCCACCCCTCCTGACCCCGCATCATGTCGCGGCGGGACAACTATAGTCGAAGCGGTTCAACCTGGGCAACCAGAAGAACACTGCAAATTTATCATGCGGTGTACGTTTTTGACTATCCTACTGCAACTCATCACTACGCTCTACTCGGGGATGTCCGCACAACTGCAAGATATTCAAGAGCAACGGGAGCCGCTGCTCCAGGTGGTCACTCGATCGTCTACGCGACTGACCGCCCCCAGCAGCACCCGTCTCTTCTCCTGGTGTCTACTTAACTTGTTCCAGAGGCGCTATTGCAAGCCCCTCTGGGTACTTTTTCACGACTCCATCTGCCTTCGGACAGCCAGTATCGTGAGTCTTTGGCTTGTATTCAATTTTTCGGCATTACTTTTGTGACGACCGTCGGGACCTTCCCGATGTGTCTCAGTTATTGCACAATTGCAATTAGCAGCTATGCTCTCATAATGACAACGGACGTGCTCTAAACTCTATATTTATTCACCTGGCAAGTGGAATTTTGTATCGAGTTTCCTATGCCCCCGGTCATTTAATTTTGAAGACATCATTTATTGCTGCTCGTTTGATTTGAAAAAGAATTTGATTTTCGTCATATTATGAATCTAGATTCGATGTAGAAAGGCAATTATATTACCTGGCTCACGCTTAGGTAATCTAGCCAAGAAGCCCCAAGTGGCCCTGCAAGCACGCATTCTAGAAAAAGGAATCTTATTCGCTTTTGTTCATAAATCAATTCTGTTTTACGAACACGATATGGCGAACTACGGCAATCATATTACTCGGCTCTGCGCGAGCGATCCCTTTCAATGGCCAAGATATCCTACCAAGCGCTTTGATTTTGTATGTATTTATTATCGTATTATCATTTATCATCGTCCAAGATTGAATACTTCCAAGAAATCAAGAAAATCTACACGAGGCCTCGTCAACTGCAACAGTACCTGTGCCCATCACCAGTTGGCATGGGAGTGCACGCCCAGCCTCTATCGATGTCGCAGGTCGCTATGTGCAGTGCCGACCTCAAGTTTCTGCGGACTACACTCCCCCTTCAAACACTGCTGCGCCAACCTTCCCGACTCAACTGAAGACGTACAACAGGACGCTGCATACCAACTTCTGACTTCTGTCGTATTCAAACACGACAATGAAGTAGGTGAAGACTGCTGGACTGCCCCTGGCAGCACTTACATAGATCGGCGCCATCTCTACACGGTGCGCGCTGCGGGTCAGTCTTCACCGCGAGACCGAAGC
>NW_026267162.1:330432-332829 GCF_000697945.3 Frankliniella occidentalis
CACCGTCCCCCCTACCCCTCCGCTGCCAGCACCACCTCGCCCCCTGGCTGCCGCACTACGCCACCAATATTTGTGACATTCACAGAGGGGCCCTCCCCGTCTGCTCGCAGACACGGCGGCGGCGATCCATCTTGTGCCCGTGCGGCCCCGCGGCGGTAAGGCACCCCGCCGCCTGCCACCCAATGTTTCCGTCCGAATGGGCCCACCACCGGCCCTCCGGACGGGGTCCGGACAGGACCCGGGTGGGCCTCGACCGCGACCGGAAGGAGGCTCTGTGGTTAGACTGTCCACTGTCCCAAGGAGAAATTAAATTGCTAAAATGGGTTACTATTGGCCTAAAACGTGTTTCTTCAAGAATTTTGGAATTCAGATTGAGAGCTAGTAGCGAAAGTGGAGTGGTACTAAACAGATCTCGTCTGCTGTTTTTTATTTTACAAAATTTACAAAGTACCGACTTTTTTAATTTTTGATCAATATCATAAACTAAATTTTCTCCAGCATGCTAAGACTGTGCAATTTCATACAACTATTTCCTCGTTACCGCGAGAAAAAAATCCGAAGGTATATTAGCTGCTACAAACGAAGGCTACAAGTGCTTCGCATCTTTCTTGCGGCACGAAGCGAAAGAATTTTCTTTTCATAGAACGAGTGGGGGTGGTGGTGGCGGCGGGCAGTGTTGCCCCCCCCCCCCCCCCGTGGTGTGGGCTAATCAAATCACCCGCTCGGCGCGCGGACGTCGTCGGGCCGGACGGGACGGGCGGGCGCCCGGGGAGGGGAGAGTAGGCCGCGCCGACACGGCCACGCCGAGCGGGTTGCCTATAGCCGATCCCGCAGGCGCTCCGGCCGTGCGCCCGGCCCGGGCCAGACCCGGGGATTCATTACGAAATGACGCGGCTAGGCCCAGCTAGGCGGGCAGGCGTCTGCGTGGTGCGTCAGCTCCGGCACGGCCAGGCACCAGGCGGTCCAACGCAGAAGCAGGCGAGGGACAAAGTTGGCCGGGCTTGCGCGCGCGCGGCTCGCCCCGGCCCCGGCCGTACCCACCCGGGCGAGCCGAGCCAGCGCGGACAAAATTACACGGAGAGGTAGGTGCTCCTGATTATACCCCATTCACAGCACGCCCCACACCGGCCGCGCGGCGGAGCGGGGCGGGGCTCTACCCAGCTCTACCGCAATGTGGGGCAGGGCGGTGGGGTGGTGCCGTGGTGTTGGTGCGTGTGTGTGTGTGTGAGAGAGCGAGAGGTCCACGACGTCCACAGAACTGTGCGCAGCATCTTTTCGAGGGGTCGCATATCCCCCAAGCAGAAAGAGAGCTCGTCCCCCTTTCTCGTCGGTACATACACATAGCCTCTCACAGCGGCGGGGACGACAATGACGCCCACGGCCACATCGCGTCACACCCCCGGCCCGGCTACGGACGGACGCGATTCACCTCAAGTCTCCTGGCCTGCCGCTGGCTGCGTCGCGTCTCCCTCCTTCGCGCCCTCCCCCAAGCCTCGTAAAGCGAATACGAGCCAGCCTTGTTATGGGGGAGCAGGGGGGAGAAGGGAGGGCGACGTGTCCTTATCCACCGGTCTCCGCCCCGCCCCGCCCCGTCCCGCTCCACCGGGGGCTCCGCGGATAAGCCCGGCGCCAGCCCCCAGAGGGGACAGACCGCGGCGGGCTGCTGGAAGGATCGCAGGCTCTGTTGAGCGGAAGAGGTTCCGTGCCACCAACACTGGTATTTATGCTGATTAGACTACTGCCACTGCAACGCAAACGGGAAAGAAAAATTGCCACAGGAAATGCCGCGTTTTCAACAACATGTTTAGCTTTGGACACGAGTTTTAAAAGCATTTTCTTTTAGGACAAATTTCTCCCGTCGTCTACCTGTATGAAGACACATGTAGGTGGTATAGTGGTATGTTTTGCTGCGGAAGCCCCTGTCTGGCGAGTCCAGTTCCGGTTCCGGCTCTCCTCCTGTCTGGCCTCCCTCGGGCCGCCGAGGGCCAGCGCTATAGCGGTGCTGCGGACGAGGTGGCTGGGGCGGCTGGGGCTGAGCGAAAGGCGACAAAGGGTATGGGCCGGACGGGACGGGACGCGGCGAGCGTGGTGTCCCCCCTTCACTTCCTACACAGCTGCGGTGGGGAAAGCGAGCCTGTGCCTGTGCCTGTGGGCCGTAAGGAACGGAGTATATGAGGCAGTATTACGCGTACTAGTTTCACTTATCATTATGGGTGGTCCCCTTGGACCTACCGGGGCAGGCAGATGTTCTGCCCTATGGCAAACCCTGTTCGCGCCTTTGTCACCCTTTGTCAATTGTCCCGTCGTGCCGCCTGGCCAGACGAGGGGAGCTGACCGGCTGCATTCCTGCACCTGGCCAGCCTCCCCTCTCCCTCCCCCCTGATAGCGGGGGTGGGC
>NW_026267162.1:338665-340483 GCF_000697945.3 Frankliniella occidentalis
ACATCAGCGACGGCCTCCTCCTCGACGACCCCGGCCCTGACAACGCCGAGGACGTCCCGGACCATCGACGCGGCTCACGTCGCCAACAGCCCTTCGGCCCCTGGCGACGAAGCCCCCTGACGCTGACGCCGCCGCCCTCCCAGCCTGCTCGGTCCGTGGACAACGTCCGCGTTCGACCTGGCGCTGCTGGAGACCCCGCGCTCACTACGAGCAGCCGGCGTGCAGCCAGTGTACAAAAGTTAAGTTTTTTTCTCTAAGTTAAGTTTGGGGAAGGCGTTCCTGTCCCTCTCCCTCTCTCTCTTACGAGCTACGTAAATCCACGGGCTTCTCTTAAAATCGAACCCGTTAGTGTTGGAATTTGTGAGAAATTCCGTATGCAGCAACAAGAAAACAACAACAAATCATTTTTCTGTTGATGTACGTTATTTTCGTGGCGGACGGAAGACTGACGCAACCTCGCTTTTCTTTATTTTTCTCAGGTCAAGTGCAGCTGGCCCCCCCCCCCCCCCCTTTCCCTACCCTGTACCGGTACGGACAGACACGAGAAATCAGCCACGCCGGAGCAGAAGTGACGCACACCCGCGGGTGATCAAAGCCCCAGCACGCCGATGGCCCTACTCGGACAATGGTGACAACAGGCGGGTGACTTCACGCACCCGCCAGTTGTTTGACCGGGCCACCCCGCGATGTTGGGCCAGCACAGCCTTTGGCATCAACAGGACCACGCCCACAGTGGCGCGGCCCCCCTGCCCTCGCCAGGTAGCCCCTCCAGTAACTACAAGGGGGTTACCACTCAAATCAAGAGATCAAGAATCAAGAAAAAAAAACTGTCATCAAGTCATTGTGCTACTTTGTGTGTGTGTGTGTGTGTGTGTGTGTGTGACCGAGAAAGTCTCCGCTGTCTGAACATTATGTGTGTGTTTTTGTGTGTGCTTGTCCGTACGGTGCTTCCTATAAGTAACTCTTTTCCTAAATTACTCCCTTCTCTAAATCTCTGGAGCCACTGCCTCGTCCCTTTTGCTTTAAATTTTTCACTGTCAAAATCTTATTTGCCGCGGTCAGTCGTCTTCCCTCCGTGACTAACAATAGCGTGTACATACCGTTCCTTTTAGGAGACGTTGTAAACATTTTTCAGGTAGTTTTTTTTTTATTGTAAAAATTAGATTGGGCTTGATGCCTTTCGTTTTTGCATAATTTGAACCTGGTGAATGGCTCACTTTCATTGACTTGTGAATTTGCTTTACAGCCATTAGTTGTTAACTTGTAACTTTTATTATTTTACGAGGCCAACTTTAGTTAAGCCTTTTTCTGAAAAGGATTTGTTTTGTTCACTGAGCAATACTGTCTGACGAACCTCCGATCAGAGCCCATTTCATTCTGAACACGCTCTAGTGCCACTGTAAATATCGGTAATCAATTTGCTCAATTCACTTCTCTGTAAACCTGTTTCTTTCACATTTTGTAGTAGCTAACAGTGTAAATCCCGCTACTCTGTTCAAGCATCTGCCTGCATTTTAGTTAAGCTGTTTAAATCTGTACAAATGTTGCTCAGCATTATATAAGCACGAGGACGTGCTTCCCGCCAGTTGTTCGACGTAAGGAACGGAGTATATGAGGCAGTATTACGCGTACTAGTTTCACTTATCATTATGGGTGGTCCCCTTGGACCTACCGGGGCAGGCAGATGTTCTGCCCTATGGCAAACCCTGTTCGCGCCTTTGTCACCCTTTGTCAATTGTCCCGTCGTGCCGCCTGGCCAGACGAGGGGAGCTGACCGGCTGCATTCCTGCACCTGGCCAGCCTCCCCTCTCCCTCCCC
>NW_026267162.1:340533-340972 GCF_000697945.3 Frankliniella occidentalis
TGCCGCGGTCAGTCGTCTTCCCTCCGTGACTAACAATAGCGTGTACATACCGTTCCTTTTAGGAGACGTTGTAAACATTTTTCAGGTAGTTTTTTGTTATTGTAAAAATTAGATTGGGCTCGATGCCTTTCGTTTTTTGCATAATTTAAACCCGGTGAATGGCTCACTTTTATTGACTTGTGAATTTGCTTTAAAGCCATTAGTTGTTAACTTGTAACTTTTATTATTTTACGAGGACAACTTTACTTGAGCCTTTTTCTGAAAAGATTTGTTTTGTCCACTGAGTAACTGTCGAACCTCCGATTAGAGCCCATTTCATTCTAAAAACGCGCTAGTCCCATTGTAAATATCTGTGATCAATTAGCTTAATTCACTTTTGTGAAAACCTGTTTCTTTCACATTGTGTAGTAACTAACAGTTTAAGTCCCGCTACTCTGAT
>NW_026267162.1:341022-341344 GCF_000697945.3 Frankliniella occidentalis
TCCACTAAACTAATCCACTGAACCACCCGTTCTATTCATGAACTACCTGGCTATCCTTACGTGGTGCATACGGTCCGGAAACCGGCTCCTCTGAGTTACTCTGTAATTTTTTTTCCGTTTGTTTTTTTGGGTGCTTTCTCTCATTAAATGTTTATGCTGTGTGATGATGCTCATTTTACTGTCTTTTCGTGAGTCCGTGTAGGGAGAGTGAATTTGTGTAACTTAACTGGCAGTCTTAAAGCGATTCCCCCCCCCCCTCTCTCTCTGTACTGCATGCCCCCTGCACTTGCACGCTTCCTTGCATGAAAACTAACCTTTTTTT
>NW_026267162.1:350529-353091 GCF_000697945.3 Frankliniella occidentalis
TACGCCCAATAAACCTATGCGTCTATGACCCATGGACCCTTTGTGTCCTCATTTATAGAGTAACCTCATGACCTGGTTGAATCCGTGCCTCACCTAATGTTATCCACTAAACTAATCCACTGAACCACCCGTTCTATTCATGAACTACCTGGCTATCCTTACGGGGCCTCACCCCTTTCTCTCGGCGCATCTCATAAAATCCCTCACAAAATCGTCCCCGTCGACAAGGTTAGAGAGAAAGTGGCGGGATGTGGGGGAGGAACGGAAGGAGAGGCAGCAAAACAGACAGAACAAAGCAGACAGACAGACGGATGTGGGAATTGACGGGTTACTTTCCGACACGGCCGCCCGACCGTCCGCCGGGGACCCGCGGGGCCGCGGCCGGCCGGGGCACACGGCCCGACGCGTCAAGGGGCTTTAATACGAGCGGAACAATTAACGCTCGGCTCAGCCCGCGAGGGGAGGCGAGAGCGACGGAAAGCCACAAACTAGTAAAAAGGGCCGAGAGAGAGAGAGAAAGAGGGAATGAGAGACACTCGCCGCGCCGCAAAAGAGTAAAGGCAGTGGTCGCGCTCGCGCGGGGCTTTTGAGTGCGTAGCGTGCCCGGGGTAGCCCGGGCATAGAGGGCGCCCCCGCCCCGCCACGCCGCGGTGAATCTGCAATTCAAGGAAAGCGGCGGGGGAGGCAGTGGAGCAATTAAAACGCTTCCTTTGGGGCGGAAGTAAGGCTTACAGAGCGCAACTCCCGGGCCCGGGGGGTGGAGGGTGCTTGCTGCCTCGAGAGATACGGATGATAAGATAAACACACACACACACACACACACACACAGACAAGACATTATTGTTGTCTCCCTTTCCCTTCCGGCACCGCACTGCTGTTAAGCCGTTGCAGAGTGTTTCCTGTTCGCATTACGACGCACGAGGTTACGAATAATTTTGACCGTCGTAAGACAGTTTCTTAGGCTTCCTTCGTAATTTTTTTTTTCCTAGCGAGTGAAAGTTTGTAAACAAACCGATCCACAACCAGCAAATATGGCAAGTAGTTTGCAATGCAAACAGTCCCACAAAAACCTCTTCAAACTCATTCCGGATAAATTTCGCAGGGTAAGCCTAGGCCTATGGCAACACGAGACAGCAGGCTGGGGGGGGAGGAGTGCGACCTGATGACTCAGACTCAGCCAGCCGCAGCAGAGCAGGAGCAGCCGGGTGAAAGACGAGCAGGCCCGGCGACGCAGAATCCGACTTAACGCGTTCACGCTCTGCTCATATGCCGTAAAATTCTCGGGAAATTAACTTTCCTGACCTGCGGATTTTACAGGACGAGAACGTCTTTTCCGTGCATCTGAACAACTATAAGCTCCCTCCAATCCGTATGGAAAGTCATTACTTTCTACGCAGGAAGAATATTAGCCCATAAGTATTGCAAGCACACCAGTACTCCTTCCACCCACATAAAGAGCCCATAGCCCTTAGCCATGTGCCGCAATGCACTACGCCGCGCTCCAGTTCCAGTCGCCTTCTTCCTCTTTCGTCGACGTAACCATTTCCTGCGCGCTTATTTGTTTAGTTGATCCGCGTCGCCTTCAGGCAGCTGGGGCGCGGCGGAAGGGGGAAGGGAAGGATAGGATGGTGTGGGGGGGGGGGGGCAGACAGAACGAACACGCCTCGCCAGAGGCCCCCGTTTGGCTGTCAAGCCCAGCGTGTCGCCCCGACGCTCCTCAAAGCCAATAAACGTGGTGTATCGGGGGAAGGTTCGGAGGCGGCTCGGGGGGCTCAGGTGAACCACGCGAGCGCCGAAGCCTGCCGCTGCACCAGCACCGAGCGAGGGGGTTTTCACTTTGCCTAATACACTGTACACCTAAACTAGGTATTACGCGGAACGTAATACATAAAAGTGGGAAAATATGCTCCAAAATGGTATAATTTTGGTTGGAAATCTGTTAAACAACGGGCGTAATACAGTACCGTGTAATACACTTAATGTGTAATACATTGTACACGAAAATTCCGAGTGAAAACCACCTCGGCACCGAGCTTCTGCCCTGCAACTCCCACCCAATAGCGTATACGCAAATGTGAAAGGACGATTTTGTTCTCAGGAAGAGACGCGGCGGCGGCCCAATAAGACCTCCACCTCCCGAGGACGAGTAAGTTTTAGAGTGCCGGCCGCGCGGCCCCCGCGGGACCGCATGCAACAACCACATGCCTCGGGCGGGCACCACGAGCAGAGAAGAGGAAAACCTGCGGAGCTGGAGGTGGAGGTGGAGAAGCCAGAGAGAGGCTCCAGGCGATCGCCAGACGTCACGGGCCGGGCCATGAGGGGGGCCATGAGGGCCGGGCCATGAGGGCCGGGCCATGCGGGGCGGGGCCGGGGCGGACGGGGCGGAGCCGGCGGGCAGAGCGCAGCAGCGGTTGTGACGCGCCCCCGCGCCCCCGGCACCACCTGGGACGCCGCCAAACCCGAGCGGAAACACTCGGCGGCGCCCCCGATCGGCCGCGCGACCTCCATAGAAATAAAACCCGCGCCGCATTTCCGCCTCGTCTTGCCGCTTCGCCTCTCTCC
>NW_026267162.1:353141-354575 GCF_000697945.3 Frankliniella occidentalis
ATATGAGCATTTGAAGGTTTTGAAGGCTTTATTTTGGGTGTTTTGACTAAAATATCGAAAATTGGCATTTTCTGGAGCCAGGACTGTCCGGGACGGCAATCGACTTATGCTCCCAACGTAAAACGACCTCAGGAATCCATTCCTGCCATTGGAATTGCAATATTTCAACTCCTTGTGCAAATTTTGCCCCAAATTAGTGTTTTTTAAGTATCGAATTTCAACGTTTTGCAGACCGTCAACGACTGACTTCCCATTCGAATTTTTTTAGGTTACTTAAAGCTCAATAGATAGTCCTCGACGAGCTCTTTTGAAATCAGCCAATGAAAATAGTGGTACCGGCCCTAACTCAGGAGCTACAGCCCGACAAAGAGGTGGAAAACCGTAAATTTGGCCGAAAACAAGCGTCTTGGAGGGTTTTGGTGCTAGTTTATCAGGATGTTTCGCACTAGTTACGGGGCTATCAATATGCCTTCCGCACGTCTTTGACGTGCTCTTTCCGATTCCGCGATAAAAAGTTTGCTTATTTGGGTATTTCTTATGGTTTTGACGGTTTTAAAAAAACATGAATCCTTAAAAAAGACATTTATTAAATTTGTCTTTTAGAATTTTAGTTTTAGCTCAGAAAACGTTATATACTTCAAATTTGGTCGAAAAAACGATGCCGCAACGGAGTTCTGCTCAGGCTAACCACCCCGCAGCTCAGGGCGCCTGGCAGGTAGGCAACCCAACTGCACACCGTGCAGAAAAACGAGTTTGAGGGGAATGCCATAGGGGCATTCCTACGTTCCCATACGATCCATAAGAAACACCATTCAGAAAGGAAACAAAACGGGGCTGACCAAGCTCTCATGCCCGTACGAAAAAGTTTAGTCCGGCATCAGTCCGTTTTCGGTCCGCAAAGAGTCCGGCTGGAGAGTCCGTCATCAGTCCGCAAAAGCGAGCGGACTAGTCCGCGAAAAAAGCCAGATCGACCAAAACTCGACCTATTTGCCGGACTAGTCCGGCTGGAACTAGTCCGCTTTTGGTGCGCATCCCCGCCTCACCAGACTGATCGCGGACTGGTCCGCACGTAGAGCAGACTGAAAGCGGACTACCTGAAGCACAGCTGGCAACTACCGTGCCAAAATTGATTGGGAAAAGTGCAAAGTTTAATGTTTATTATCGCTATATAAAGTAAAATATCAGGTCAGGGTAAATCGGACAGTGGTCTTAAAGTGTTATAAACGAGGCGAAGCCAAATCCGCTGTCTGTTTTGACCTAGCCCAAGGCGTTTACGAGTTAGCAGAAAAATTTTCTTCGATTTCAATGAAATTAAAATGGCCCTACTAAAATAGGGTGTAGATGTCCCAAATAAAATTTGAGGTCAAAATTCCTATAACTTCCAAGGTTACAGCATGGTAAACTTGTATTGGGATTCGCTCCGGACAATTCTTT
>NW_026267162.1:354625-356120 GCF_000697945.3 Frankliniella occidentalis
CGCGCTATGCAAGCACAGCCGGGCCTCACGGCAGAACAAAAGATGGTCTATTTAGAGCTTCAGTGCACGCCCCCCGCTTTGCATCAAATCCATCGGGAACTTCAGTACCTCTCTGATAATCCCACGGCGGAGCCCGTTGATCGGTGTGCGGAAAATTTGTACAACCATCTTAAGACTAAACTAAAAGCTGCTTTCACTTCTAGTTTAGATGTACAAAGTTTCAAAGACAAATTGGAAGGCCGTGTTATGTTGGATGGTGAAACCGTTTCTGAATATTTTCAGGCAGTTTTAGAGTTGTGCCACTATGCACAGGTCACTGCTCGATCAGAAATAATTTCACACATTTTCAAAGGTTTGCCTCTCCATCTTTGTGCCTCTCTCCGCCCCACTGATTACACGAGCCATGTGCCCTTGCTGGCCGACGTGCAAACGCTGGAGGCCACCCGAAGGGCGGCACTGCGCGCTCGCGCCCGCGCCTCGGTGGCTGCTGCCACCGAGGCCGCGGCGGTCACTAGCGAGGCGTCGTTATTCGCCCCCCTTGCGCCCCCCTCCCCCTCCCCCGCGGTGCAGCCTGCAGCGCCCTCCGCAGAGGTGCGCGAGATGCTCGCGCTGCTGCATCAAATGTCTTCCCTATTGACCGGCCCGCCAGAGGCCGCCCCCCTCCTGGCGGCAACCCCAGACACAAATTACAATGTGTCTGCACTGTCACATTACGGCTCGGACCGAACAAAGGACGTGGCCCCCTCGGGCTCTGCCCCACCGGGCGGACCCCGCGGACCGGCCACGGCCTCGCCTCTCCCTGTTGAAATGCGACAGGCCCTGGCAAAGATGTTAAAAACTGTAACATCTTATTTATCCAGGCCTAGTGCGTGCGGGAGTCAGTATGTTGACGAACCCGATTATGCCGGTGACAGTGACGGTTGGGAAGATGGTGATGAAGATGGTGATGAAGATGGTGATGAAGATTGTGATGAAGAGTATGATGACGATGGTGATGTAAATAGTGAAGGGAGTAGTGAAGGAAGTTATCATGAGTATGAATATGGAAAGGAGAGTGCTGACGACAGTTATGCTGAAAATGATAGCCCTGACATGTATCAGTCAAAAAACTAGGTCGTGCCGCCGGCACCGGCATAGTCCGTTCGCGGACTGGTACTCACTCGTTCTCGAGTAGGACTAATTATTGCTATCATTCCATCGTCACTTTCGACCTATCTCTAAACAATAACGTCATGTTCGTTTCGGTAGCGTTCGCTCATTTTGCAGCCCCTCAACATGGCACGGCGATCAGACGCGTTGTTGTAAATTATGTTTGCCGGAACTGGACAGATTATTTTTCGTCCTACAGGATGGTCCGATCTTATCGGCGCTCTATGTTGAACCCAACGTGTCCGCCAACGACACGTGAAATTTTAGCCTTGAGTCGTTGTTACTCGTTCAACATAGTCATTCACACTCCTATAGGAATTCTGTATTACTCTGTCCAAAAACCGAT
>NW_026267162.1:361195-363009 GCF_000697945.3 Frankliniella occidentalis
CCGCCCGCCCCCGCGCCTGACAGTGAAATACTGCGGCAGGAGGCCTGCGTTGGCCCGCCGGGCCGGGGTCGCGCTGGGAACAAGCGGCCGAGTGCTCCGCTGTGCGGCCAGCGGTCAAAGTGGTCGGACGAGCGGCCGAGTGGTGGTGTCGGACAAAGCGGTGCGAGGCCAAAGCGGGGCCACGGTCGGGTCTGGGGCGAAACACTTTGGGGCGGATGCCGATAATAACAATTATTCGGACCACGCAACACACGACGCGGTATGGTTTGACCGGGTTTGACCGAAGCGAGCTAGTTGTATACCCGCGGATGTTCGTTGTAAAAATAAAAGGACAAGCCCCCAAAAAAGTAAAAAATAAAAAAATAAACGAAACAAAAAATTTGGAGAACGAATCTTTGGCGCGCGGGGAGAGCAGCGGCACGAAATAAACGGACGTGAGGAGAGAATCAAGCGGCCTCGACGAGTCCAGCCATACATTATGGATCAGGAGTCATGTGTTTCTGAAATTGAAATCAGCCCCGCCTCTGCCACCGCACCGCTGCCCGCCTTGGTGAAAACCCTTCTTACCCAGCACAACTTGTGCTTGCTTCACACGGCGGGGTTAAAAGTTTCTCGTAAATTGGAGAGTATCAGGAGGTAGGTATGTGTTACACCGCTCAATATGGAAAGCCAAAAAAAGGCGGGGGCTCAGGAGGAAGTCTGGACACGAAAGGTGTGCAGGAGACGGAATGCCCTCCCCACGCTCTTTTTGCTATGCATAGCCCGCGCCCTTTTCCCTCCCCCTGCACACATCGCGTGTGTCGAGGCTTTGAGCTGCGTAGGTGTCGGAGGTATGCCCGCCCTGGCGAGGAGGAGGAGGAGGGAGGTGACGTCTGCTCCATATCACCAACGAGGAATGAGGGAGGGGTAGGAGTACTAGTGAGATTGGGATCAGTGCCCAATACCGCACCCTCTTCTCTGGTGCAGCGGCGGCGGCGACCAGATCCCCCGGAGGATCGCACTGCGCCCAAGTTTGGGTCCCCGCGCGGCTGCCGGCGCGCTCAGTGACCGCTGCTCGAGCCGCTGCCGCTCTTGATCTGGGGGGATTACTGGGGGAGGAACCCCCACCAACCCCCTTGACAATGAGAGGGGTCGGGGGGCGGGGGTTAGGGGTGGATGAGAGACGAGAAAGAAAAGAACCGAGCCGAGTTAGCCGAATCACTCGTTCGGTATTTATTTATGTGCATAGCAAAACAAGGAACGGCGTCGGGCGTCGGTGGCAGAGGCAGGGGAGCGGCTGTGGGCCTCCTAATGGAGCTCAACGAACTCTATCGTCCGATTAGATCGTCCGAAGGCGCGCTGGCAATCACAGCCCGCTCGGCAGCTCGGCAGCTCGAACCCCCCCGGCGGCGGCGAACGCCAAAGCAAAGCTCGCGCGCCGGCATCTCGACGAGAATTCCGAATCCCCAGGCGAAAAGGGGGGGCGGCGGTAAGAGAAGGGGATGAAAAGGGGCCCCCGGCTGAACCCCGTAGGGGAAGGACACAGGCCAACATAGAGCAAGGCCATCCTCGGCGTCCTCCGCCCGGGTCAACAACCGATCCAATCACACCCAGGAAACTATACCAGCCGATCCCAACGGCCCCGCCCCAAGGGAACAGCAAGCATATCGAGCCGCTAATGACACTTCGTGCTCGATAACCACATTGGGTTCCAAAACGAGCAACCAGAATACACGGGGAGAAGAGTAAATTGGAGGGAATGTGTAAACACGTGAAGCAATCTGTCGCCCTGGGCGGGGCGAGGGCGGGGCGAGCGGGCAAGGCGGGGGCGGGTC
>NW_026267162.1:363059-367490 GCF_000697945.3 Frankliniella occidentalis
CGGCGAGGCCGGCCCAACCAGCCGAACACCCCCCCGGTATAGCGTCGCCACTCGGAGGCCAACCAGCAATGTTCGACGGTCGTTATAACTTGGTCAATCCCAAAGTCTATAGCAGCCCCTCCTCACCCCCTCCATTTTTCCCTCACCCCCCGGCACACGAACGGGGCGCGCGGACACCCACCGCGCCAGCCCGCCGGGCGATATGAAGGGGGTGTCCGGCAAGGCCTGAGGGGAAGGGAAAAGGAGGGTGCAGGAGATGACAGGACACACCGATGTGATTATGGGGGGTGGGGGAAGTTATATGTAACAAGAGAGATGGAATCAGTGTAGGTCATATCGTACCGGGCGGCTCCAAGGTGGTTGATAGGGATGGCGTACGTACTGATAATCCCAGTTTTCAACCGGTAAACACTTGTAAAGTGTTCAGTGCACATCTACCGAATTGGACACTGCTTGCAAGTTTCGCAAACTATATAAGGAGTTGAACAAGTTCCGTTTGTCAGTGTAGAAATGGGGCACACGACCTCAATCTCATTGCGCAACCTGGGCCGGCGCGGGCGGCGGCGCGCCCGCACAGACACTCTGTCCCATTCGTTCCATTTCCTTCAGACCCCCAAGACCATAAAGGCCTAAACCCTCCTCCACCGCGTAACACTGCCCACTGCGCAGCGGCGAGCGGCGGACAGAGCAGCGCGAGAGCGCGCGGAACAGGGTGGACAGGGACGTCCGGCGGCGTGGCGGTGGCCCGTCCAAAATCCGGCCTCCCGCTCCCCCCTTCTCTCTTGTGACCCCATACACACCGCCAAAGGATACACCACGCCGCCTCCGCCAAACTCCACGGCCACACCACGCCACGCCAGCAACGGACATAAACACTCCGTGAATAGCTCTGCAAACTCCAAGTAGTGTGTGTCTATCCGAGCCGAGCAGGCTGGAGACAGTCCGGCCGAGACCCGGCTGGAGACAGTCCGGCCGAGACCCGGCTGCCCTGCGCTGCTCGTCGCTGGAGTCCTTGCAAAGCAGCAGCGTCTCACTCATTCGCTCACTGTCTCCATTTCACTATCTCGGCCCTGAATCACTCACCCCCTCTTCCTCTCTCTGTCTCTGTGCGTTTCAGCCTTACACTCCACTCATTCATCGATTTTTCACCCTTCTCAACTCTTTGACCACACTTTCCACACTTTCCACCCTCTACTCATTCATCACACTTTCCTACCCTCTACTCATTTATCACACTTTCCTACCCATTATCACTTTCCGCGCTTCACTCATTCAGCGTTTTTCCAACACTTCATTCATTTGCCCTCCACTCCATCCCTGCTTGCTTACTCATTCCATTTGCTTATTACTCGTACTTTTTTATTATTAAGGCTTAACAAATACAAAATTCCATTTTGCGTGAGCACGTGCAGTGCGCGGTGGCGCGGTGTGGATGAGGAGGATCAAAGGCGGCAGGCATCACATACATTCGTGTGAAACGAGTGTTGTGGCGAGTGCCCCCACCCCTCCCATTTCACACAGAATCGGACGCACAAAGGCCCGGGCCGAGGGCCCTGGCCGTCCTCGCGTTGGAGCAGCTCTCTGCTGGAGCGGCGGCGGCGGCGGTGCGACCCTGGCGCTACAAGTTTGAATGCCGACCCCGGCCTCTCCCCGCCTCCTCTCTCTGGATGACGTCATAATCAGAGCTCTCTGTCCGTCCTCTGCACGGCTGGCCATCGAGCCCAGTGATAGAGGCTGGCCCCCTCCCTGCCATTCACAACGCCCCCGGGCTTTTCGCACCCGCCAAAAACTTACACCAGCTAAATAAATAAGTGTCACTTCAACTTTTTAAGTTTTTGAAAAAGAATCCGTCACTGTAAAGTTTTAAGTAGCGGTAATCCGCAGGAACCACGATGATGAGATACCGCTCCGCACATGTTACCGGTGTCCGGGGCAGCACGGGGCCCGGCGGCCCCAGCCGTACACGACTCGGGCTAGTAAAGGTCCCCCCCTGCTCCACCTACCCTCTCCTCCCCATCCATCTCGTCCGTCATGTCCTGCAGCCTGCAGCGGCAGCAACGGCAGGAGGAGCAGGGGCAGCGGGAGGAGCAGGAGCAGAGGGAGGAGCAGGAGGAGCAGCAGGGGGAGGAGCAGGAGGAGGAGCAGAAGGAGGAGCAGGGGAAGGAGCAGGAGGAGCAGGGAAAGGAGCAGGAGGAGAAGCAGGGGGAAGGGAGCAGGAGGGGGAGCAGGAAAAAAGGAGCAGGACGAGAAGGAAGAGCAGGAGGAGCAACAGCAGGAGGAGCAGCAGGAGCAGGGGGAGCAGCAGGGGGAGCCGCAGGAGGAGGAGCAGGAGGAGCAGGGGAAGGAGCAGGAGGAGCAGGGAAAGGAGCAGGAGGAGGAGCAGGGGGAAGGAGCAGGAGGAGGAGCAGGAGGGGGAGCAGGAAAAGGAGCAGGACGAGAAGGAAGAGCAGGAGGAGCAGCAGCAGGAGGAGCAGCAGGAGCAGGAGGAGCTAACCGGAGGAGCTAACAGGAGGAGCTAACAGGAGGAGCTAACAGGAGGAGCTAACAGGAGGAGCTAACAGGAGGAGCTAACAGGAGGAGCTAACAGGAGGAGCTATAGCAGGAGGAGCTAGCAGGAGGAGCAGCAGCAGCAGTGCTCGGCACGCGTCCAGGCGCCACCAGTAGAATGTGTCGCCCGCTGCCGACAGACTACTCTCCCTCTGCCGGATCTGGTCCACGCGGGGGGCGCCTGCTCCGCGTCGAGGCGCGCAGCCCGCGCTACACAGAGCGGTGGCCGCGGTGGCCGCGGGGATAATCCCTTTACGTCTTTTATCGTCCGGCGGCAGGCGCTGCTTGGAGGGGCGCGGGGCGCGGCAATCTGCATCGCTCGGGCCGCAGCCGGCCGCCTCGCCTCTCGCCTCGCGCGCGCCAGTTCATTTACCCGGCCATTCAGTGGATCCGCACTCCCTCTTCCATTTACTGCCTCTTCCTGGCCAATGGGAGGATGAGAAGGAGGAAAAAAAGAGGGACTCGGGCGGGCGACTAAATGACACGTCGTTCAAGGCGGAAAGGGCGAACGCGGCTCCGCCACGCCTCCGCCTTAAGGAAAGTTGTTCTCTCCCTCGGCACGGAAGTTTTTCCTGCACGCGCCGCTCTAGAGCACACACGCGGCGCTCGTCCCCGAGCGCACGGGAAACGTTATACGCAAGCGCACGAAACGTAAAGTCTGGGGGCGTAAAAGTGGTTTGGTAACGCGAGAGTAACGGGAAGCGAAAAGGGGAAAGAGGAAAAATGTACGTTCATGTTCATTACGGGAGCTCGTATTCATTATGCGATGAAGCCGCGGCGCGCGTGGGCCAAACCGCTGTGTTGGTTATTTTCAATTAGCGTAGACGTAACGAGCGGGCAAGCGCCGAGCGCCGGCCAGGCACGCGTAGGGCCGAGCGTAGGGCACGCGTAGGGCAGGCGCTTGGGGGACTCGCGCCGTGGCACGTACCGGGAACACGTCCGTCGGGCACTCACACCAAGCCGACGTCAGAAACTCTCATCGGGCACACGTCGGGCACTCACACCACGGTAAAAACGATATCTTGTAATTCAAGAAGATTGCTTGAAATCCAAGTGAAAATGCCTTCGATTCCAAGCAATCTGCTTGAATTACAAGACATCATTTTTGCCGTGACCGAGCAGACGTCAGATACTCTCATCGAGCACACTTCGGGCATTGTGGTCTCGAGTGTGGGCTGTGGGCGCAAGATTCACGGCAAAAACGGCTGCTTGATTTTCAAGCTTCAAAACCAAGCAGCCGTTTTTGCCGTGTTCAAGGGTCGTCGGGGTCGGCGTCGGCATAGTAAATCGAGAAACTCTCACAAGCGAGCGACTCCAGACTCCATCTTTGACAGAACAAGTCGACCGGACACTTTGTCCTTGGCGCCCAGAGGCGTGACGCGGTGGTGGGGCGGGGCGACCAGCCGCGACGGGTGTCGTCTGCTGCAGCCCGTGCTGCCCTCCTTCCTCTATACGTGAGGTGGGGTGGAGTGGGCTGTGAGGTCGGGGTGGGCTAGGGCAGGTCACGACCCAGCACGCCCCGCGCCACGACCGTTGAAACGAATTGCGCCCGCCCAGTTGGGTTAGGTCAGTGCTGCCGTCATGTCGCAGGGGGGCAGCCCGCGGGAGGGGAGGGAGGGAGGACGTGACGCGACGAGCTACACGGGGCGTGGGCGTGGGGGACACCCATTAGTCACCGCCAACGCCTCAAAAACGAAACGAGAAATGGTGAGTAACGGTAGGCTGAGGGGGACAGGTGTAATTAACGCGTGACTGTCCGTGACGGCGTGAGAGGCGCCGCCAGCTGTGCGTGAGCGACGCGTCACGGAGCCTCCCCCTTACCTTGTCACGCGCCCCAAGTTAGTTTAAATCACGCCCGATCCAATCAACCCCCCCCCCCCCCCC
>NW_026267162.1:368259-381772 GCF_000697945.3 Frankliniella occidentalis
GCTTGGGTCGGCAGAGCAACAACGAGTACCTGCAGCTCCCGCTGCGCCGTAAAGCAGGCGGTGCCGATAAGATTAGAGGCGGGGCGGATCCGTCGCCGCTCCGCTCAGGGCGGGCGCCGCGGGGGTAGGCGAGCCCGGCGCGCGGCCGTGTCGCGCGGGCCGGCCTACCCTGCGGGGGCCCAGGGGCTCACCTTCTCGTCGTGCGAGGAGAGGAGCATGTCCAGCCAGGGGTACAGGGCGCCGTCCTCGGACAGGGCCTCCGGGTCGAAGCAGGGCCCGCAGCACAGCAGCGCGCTCATGGCCTGCAGGGCGGACAGCTGCAGCTCGGTGCAGGCCGCCGAGTCGTCCGGCTGAGCCTCCTGCTGCGCCTGGCCGACGCCGAGCGCGCGGCCGAAGCGTCCCGTCCAGCCGGTGAAGAGCGAGAAGAGGTTGCGCCGCAGGTCCCTCTTGAGCAGCGTATGGCACGTCTCCACTGGGGGGCGACGGACAATAGCAAAGTCACACATGGGGTACTTCAAGGGAGTCGCGGCAGACTAGGCTGCCAGCGGCAATGCTACTCACGAGAAAAGCTTTTTATCATCTTCCGGAGGAAATTGCAGAAGTGCAGCTTGACTGTCGATGGCAGGTCCTTCTCTGGTTCGCTCTCAAGGTAGATTCTAGCGCCCTCGATGTACTCGACGATGGTCGGGTGCAGAGACTGAGTGTCCCTCTCCAGCACACAAGAGCTCATGCCGAAGGTGCCGTGTTCAGCCACCAGCTCCAGGACGCGCACCACCTGCAGCCGGAGAGCGTCCCGTCGACGACGACGCCGCATGTTCTCCTGCTTTCGATCGACGGCCTCCCGGATGTACAGAACCAGCTCCTCCAACAGGTCCCTGTCGACCGGAGAAGAAAATTTGAGCTATATAGAATCTGCTGCGCAAAAATAAAAGTAAATAACAGCACAAACAATTAGGTCGTACTTGAGCGCGTCCACGTTGACTCTGCCGAGGGCCTGAACGGCCGCGTCCCGGACGTCAGCCGCCTCGCAACGCAGAAGTGGGACGACCAACTTGTACAGGCCGCTTGGCGACACCTGTGTGCTGGAGGGGGCCTTGCTGTCTCCACGCTCGTTAGTCAGGCTGTCTGGAGAGGAGCTGCGGAAAAAACTACACAAATGTAGACCTTTAATTGACGGACAGAGACAGGTAAAGAAGATAAACCACAACCAAGAAAGGAGGAGGAAACAGACTCCAGTAGTAAGAAAATCTTACCTCAGGCTCAAATCTGGAGAGGCACATCGAACGATAGGGCTGGGGATGGGAGGGACGACACGAAATGCAAATGCAACATAAGTTTTCCACACATGCATGTAAATGTCTCTCTCATTTACTGGCTTCTTTACTGTTACAGAACTTCTGAGCAAAGATGCACGGTTGTCACTGACAGGCCTGTACAAGTAAAGCATGATGAGAATTTGTACTTGACAAAGTTCAAAGGAAGTATCAAATTTAAAACTTACGTTGGATCAATTACAGTAAACAGAGAGTTAATTCTTGAAAACACTATAGGCCAAGAATGAATGACAGCAGTCGGACAACAAGACAGTACTCGATCTTTCTCTAAGAAGCCAAACAAACATGTTGTCCAAGGGTCGAATCCAGCCAAATTCAACTGGGAAGAGCTCTTGGTACTATTTTCATCCTGAAAACCTACACAACAGGAGAGAGAAGAAAACATTGATTAAACATTTTACAAACAATTTTCTCAAAATGGAAAAATAGATAAATGTTCTAACCTGCAGTCCAAACTGAGGAACTACGGTCAGCTATCCATTGCAAATCAATGGAAGAAATGGCTAATGCTGCAGACTTTTCAGCTGGAGGGAGAGAGCTGAGGCACTTCTCAAACACTACAGGGCAACATTTATCAATAACATCAATGACTGGTTGATCAGGACCTGCCGAACCCATTAACTTTAGCAAATGCTTCACTTCCCTGAGTATGTGCACCGAGAGTCTGCGAGGATATAACCTGCAGTGGCACAGCATAACTAAGGCTAATGCCTCCACCATGTGCAAGACATTTCCAACAGCTTCCACTTTCTGAAAGTAAAGTAATCACAATATGATCAAGTATTTTATCATTAAAACCATGTAATATAAAAGAAAAATTTGCAGTTCAATCCAGACAGTGAAAGAGGAAAAATATTAACATACCTGAACAGCATCCTGCAGTTTCTTTGGTTGAAGAATGTGGAATTCCCTTTCGCTAGCTGTGCTGCGGTCACTAATGGTACTTCTTTCACTACCTCGGTCACTGCTGGCTGCAGAGGGTGGATGCGTAGGAACAGGTTGAGAAGAATGTGCAACTGAAGTTCGCAATGTTGTGGTCCCGGGAACAACCAGTGCGTTTTTCCAGCTAGTAAGTAACTGCAAGAGCATTCTCAGGCCATTGTCTAGAAGTTGTGGAAATGTATCTTGCACATCCCTTGCAACAAACTGAGTGAATCCTAAGAGAGGAAAGACAATAAAGAAGACATTTGAAATTATCTTTGAAAAAAAATGAGAATTTTTAATCTAAGTTAGTGTAGCTTACCACAGATGACATCCTGCCTCCAGTCAGGGAAGTCAATGACTAAAGTCTGAAGACTTTGAAATGCAAGAACGCGTAACTCTTCATCCATATGAACAGTAAGTCTGGCAAGGAGATCTACAAGTTCAGCTCCAGTGATGCCATCAGGTATCAGTCTTGGTACAGCAGCAACACAAGTACGGAACAAATCAATGCGAGGCTTCCTTTCTCCAGTTATAAGCTCATCAGGCTCTTGACGAAGAAAGTAAGAGGAAAAGCTTGGGTTTGATGTGGCATGCGACTCCTTGTTGACATTTTGAACATTTGTTAACATCAGAGGGCGACCGTAGTGCACATCCAATGCACGTAATATATCTACAAAGACTCTCCGTACGTGAGGGAAGTAAGCATGCATTCCAATGCTTCGTGCAGTATCTTCTGTGAGCATTTTGTTAAGGAAAGTCTTCTTCACACGTAGAGTATTTCCGGATGGCATCACTCCCACAGTACGAGGCATAGGGGGCTCCCCTTCTTTTTGTTGAAGGCTATCAGCCACCACAAGAAAAGCTCGCAACCCAATGCTCATTCGTTCGGGAGTCAGGATTATTTTAATTGGACGTCCTACTGACAGCAAGTCAAACACAATCTCCCTCATAGCAAAGTCCAGCCTTTCTTGAGCAATGAATTGAATAATCTTCACAAAAATATTCAAAGGTGTATCTCGGGGCACAACTGCTTTTGATCCTTTTGGAAATAAAGAATTCACAATACTCTGCAATCGGGACTGAGTCGCTGTGTTACTTTCACACTTGATACGAATCATATACACCCACAGAAGACGATAGAGAGCTTCCAGAGCCACACGACACATTTTTGGGTCTTTATTTTTTAGGTGTGACAGACACATAGCAAGAAAATAATGCCAGTTTTGTAAAAAGAACTGCTTTTGACTGACACACAGCAAACAAGTGACCATAGGAAACAGTGGCAGCCGATGCTTATTTTTGGTACACATGTCCAATGTCTGAGGATAAAGCATTTCAACAAAATTCTTGAGGCATGGCACATTTACTTCATTTTTAACTGTTGCTGCAACTGGTACCAAAATTTCAACAAATAGGCCAGCTAATGCATGCTTCACATCTTTGTCCTTAACTTCCAAAAAGTACTGAGCACATTCTTGCATAAACTGGAAAGATGCTTCAAATTCCTCAATGGGCACCATCTTTACCCGAAAGAATTTCATGCCCATAAGTAAAGCTATAATGCTGTGTGTGGTAGACATACTGTGCTGAGGATTAGTGCTAGGCTCTTTGCTTCGCAATTCCTTCAATTCAGCCATAAAACGCTTACGAACAGAGGAAAATCTGGACTGAGCCAGGGCTCCAATAACCTCTGCGTAAAGATCAGCCACAATATGAATATTTGCAGCATTGGGGCTACTTTGTGATCCTTCACGATGTTTGAAATGTTTAAATGCAATATCTTCAATGTATTTTACAAGATCTTCATGACCAGGGTGAAATGGAAGTTGTCTGAGCACCTCAATAAGCATCAGACAAAATATGAACTCCACAGCTAGATCTCTGCGTTCTTGCTGCAAATCTGCTTCACTGCGCTCAGTTGACTCGGAGCTATAATTAAAAATAGGTTGAGTAAAAGTCAAAAGGAATATGTAAAATATATAAATTTATGTATTAAGTAATATCTACTTGAAAATTGAATTACCTTTTCCCTTTCTGGTCACTTTTCTTTTGTTCAATGGATACAGGATCTGAAACTCCCATTTGTCTTTCATACCAAGCAAAGAGAGCTCTAAGAATTGATGGCAGACAATGTTCAGCAACTGAGCCAAAAGCACTTAAGAGCTGATCAAATACTAAGTCTTCTCCACGCTGCAATGCTTTAGATAATAATCGTTCCTAAAGAGAAACAACATACAAGTTTGTAATTACCTTTTATTAAATCATGACCTGAAATTTGAATACAGTAGTTTAAAAAACCAACCGGAGGATCTGCCAAAACAGACTCAATTTTTTTCTCAGCCTGAATAGTGAACTCTGCAAACAATGTCCGCATCACAAACTCCCCAGGCCTTATATTTATATCAACATTTACACATGTTGGATAGGAAGAACGTTCCTTGTGGGCACCCCATGGCAACATAGTCCCTTCTTTAATGCTCGTGATTTCTGCAACATTGGTAATAGATAGAGCATGTCCTGTTCTGAATAAATATACTCTTGGTGTAATTTTTTTTTATTTTTAAGCTCACCAGGTAGAGCTCCAAATGCAGTCAATGGGGATGATTGTATGAGGAATCCTCGGTCCTGACGGTGAGCTTCAGGTGTGGCAGGAGCGGAGCTGACACCACTTGTGCCAGGATTATTTGGTGCACCAGGACTTAAACTAGCTCCTGTTTCAATGACAGAGTCAGAAACATTAAGGAGGCCACTTCCTTGTGATTGTAGTCTCTCACCAGATGAATTTTCAAATTGGACATCTGTCCCACTGGTTGAAGAAACCGTAACTTCAACCCCAGAGCCTGCAAAAGAAGTGGGGAAAACATGAAATGTGGTGAAGAATAAGGCTTGGACAAGGGGCCCACACGTAATTGGATAAAAGGTCCTCAACAGGTGACCATGGCAAGGCATACAGCACATGATCCTATTATGTCAAGACACTGCTGGAAAAATTGGGAGACTTTTCAGGTGAGTTTAAAACCAAAAGGAATGAAAAAGTACCCACATCAATATAGTAAACAAAGTTGATCTGGATAGAGGGCAAATTTAACACTTACCAGACGGATTATTGGTCTCCATGTTGTTCTCTTCTTGCTGCCTTACGCCTTTGAAAAATTGAAAATTGCAAGGTAAATCAGCAGAACTTTATAAAACTTAGAACAAAACATGTCAAAAGGAGGGCCAAAGGTTTCAATTTTTTTAAATGATGTATAGTGGAAATTAAAATATTCTAAGGTACTCCTTCTTGAAGAACAAAAACACTTGAAAAAATTAAATCACAACAACCAAAATACTTTACCATAAGATATGTTCTGCTCCTCTTCTTCACCTTCCTCTAAAAGCATTCTGTCATAGAATGTGATGAAAAATATTAAAGGTGATCAGCTCTCCTTCATATTACTGAATTCTGAATTCATACAAGCTGCAAATCAAAACATCCAATAAAAGTCAAGGTAAATGTAAAACAAATCAAACTGGAGTATTAAGAATTTGAATTTAAGATGGAAAAATTCCATATAACTGTAAAATTGTGTGGCTGGCCTACTACTTGATTTGTTTTTTTGAAACTGTACTGGTACAAATGAAAGCAACTAGGTAATGATAATTGATGATGAGATACATCAGGACTCGTCTTATTATATTCGGTTCTTTCTAAATATCAGCCTGGACATCATAATGGTAAATTTGTATTGGTTCTAATATATAGGTTATGCCGGGCTCGTGATAAACAATGGATTTTTATTTGCAAGTGGTGGGTGGAACGACTCTAAAAATTATAACAGTAGCAAATTCATGTGCCACAGCAATCTCTAATAAAAATTGAAATCAAATATTACCTTTCTTAAACGAATAACAGCTGATCAGACAATGTCATAACTGTTTAACATTTTGTTTTCACACCACTCAAGGAAAACACATCTGAATGCGTAGATTCATTCTCAAGGTGATTTACCAGTATATGAAAAACTAATCAGTACCGAATGAATAATTTTGTGAAGGGTGATGGAGGCTGGTAGTGAGAACATGGACTGACACGCATTGTTGGAAAGGTTTTCCAACTGTATAAACTCTTTCTATTCGTTTTTAAAGATTTGTCCTAAAACATATTTCACGGAAATCATTAAAACTTCCCCTGTCGCTAGCAACGGCAAACGTAAACAAAAATCACAATTTCTCATAAGAAAAGAAGTACAGCTATGAGAAATTAAATAGGCCTTTTCTGGTTTGACAGCTGTTGACACTGACAGATATGCGGTTCGGTCCGGTCCGGGTGACATCGACAACGATCAGTGGAGTGTTAGGAAATCTGTCAGGTCATCAAGGTTTTTTAACTTCCACTTAAAATGGAAGTTTGCGTGGATTCTGTGGAATCTGCAGTGAATGCCGTCAGAGGGGGAGCTGCGCGTTTGGAGTTGTGTTGTTGTCTGAGCGAAGGGGGCCTCACACCAACCCCTGGCTTATTGAAGGTATTGGCAGTTAAAAATTAATTAATTCATAAGACATCTAAACTGAAAGTCATATTTATCGGCTCCTTTTTCAATTTCAGGCTGTAACATCAGTTGTCAACAAGGCAGTTCCTGTATTTTGCATGCTGCGTATTCGAGGTGGTAATGACTTTCTGTACTCCCCGGCAGAAGTAGAAGCTATGAAGATGGATGCCCTACTCTTGAGAGCTATAGGGAAGGTTGATGGCTTTGTATTTGGTGCTCTGACCTCTAATGGAGACATTGACGTAAATGCTTGCCAGGCCATTCTCCAAGTTACAGCACCTCTTCCAGTAACGTTCCATCGTGCAATTGATGTGTGCCGTGATCCTCTTCTAGCTGTATCTCTAGCCGCTGAATTAGGTCTGTGACCAACATTACTTCTACCTCTGCTCTGTAATGTACTCGCCGTTTACCTCACAGGTTGATGTTTAATTGTTCCTAGGTTTTAAGAGGATCCTCACTAGTGGACAACAGGAAAGTGCTTTGAAAGGTGTAGCTCTTATCAAGAAAATGGTTGAAAAAGCTGAAGGTCAAATATCAATCATGGTTGGAGCGGGAGTGACCAAAGACAACGTAGCTTCAATTCTTCAGCAGACAGGTGCAAGGGAATATCATGGCTCAGCACGAAGTCATGCACAGTTAACAGATGATTCAACCAAACTCAGCATGGGCAAAGTATCCCCTTTAACTGACTCTGAGCAGGTGACCGAAACAATAAAAGCTGCCGAAAGGGTGCTTAATCAGTGAGTTAAAAATCCAGAAACATACGTACTATTTATTTTTTGTAAAACTATGTAACAAATATCTTAGGGTCTATAAATTTTCTTATTTACAAAAAAAGGCATCAAGTTGAAACAAATGTATTCTCTCTTACTTTTTCACATGAAATACTTATATTTTTATGACCTTAATTAAACTAAATCACAGTTCTAGGTGGAGCATTGTGCAAGTATAGTTAACTTTCTCTCTAAGCGATCACAGCTTCCATCATTTCCTCAGACGTACATATTCACTCTAATCACAGAAGTAAATAACAAAAGAAAGAAAAAGAAGAGAAAACATAAAGAAAACATCGGCAGTGTCTATGTCAGTACTAAATTGAAATAAACAATTACAAAATCTCAAAAACTGTAAAATGATATTAAAAAAAAAAAAAGGATCAGTCAAGAAAACTAGGTTCTAAATTCTGTTTTCTTGGTCAAACTTTAAAACGAATGAAATTCTTAATCAAATTTGGAATATTCAAAGACTCAATGCTTTGAAGAAATTCTTGAGTGTCCCTTGCATTATTCTTCAAACACAGCCTGACTTTCCTCCTGGTAATTGCCTGAAGAGTCGGAAAACTCTCCCGAAGACGAGGTAAAAAATTGAACCACATACAGTTTGATTTGTTTTGAACTAAAGTATTAACTTTAGCATCCAGGCCTGTAAAGTCATCCCCTAATGATGCTTCGGCCATTAGAAAATAGCAAAACATTGTTGATTTACCAGCAATGAAGTGTTCCAAAAGCTGATGGGGACATACTGCACTATTTGGAAGTAACGTTTTCAGAGCAGGGCCATTACATTTTAAACATGCTGCTAAAAGGGCGTCAGGTAATTTGTTGGTAGATATACTTCTGTAATCAACTTCTGCTCCTGTAGTTATTAAGCAATCCAATATCTCAAGTTGACCGACAGGGGGCTGTAGCAATGGATATAATAAAGCTGCTACTAATGGTGGTAATTCATTTCTCTTATCTATATTAACAGGAAAACCACAGTCTATTAACTTCTTTAGTATGACTATAGTGCGGTCACCATATTCAGACATTTTATCCATCAAGAGAAAGCTCATTGGTCCGCACTTGGTATATTTGGCATTTGGTTGCATATCTCTAAGTTTTCTTTGAAGAGGCCATATTTTGATTTCATGGGGAAGATTAGCCTCTAGTAAAATAGACAGGCAATCTTCGGACTCAGAATCAATTGCCATACAAAATAGAGACACAGTGCCAGCAGATGGACTGGCAGCCGCATTAAGAAGTGTGCTCTGACACAAAAGTGGCATTAGGAGTTGCACAATGTTAGTCCACCCACCATGTACAGCTAGTGTTATTGCCATGGAATAGTCCTTTGCATACAAATTTGGTTTAGCCCCATGAAGAAGCAAGAGTTTCACCATTTCAATGTTTCCTTTCTGACAAGCCATCATAAGAGGTGTGACTCCATCATAAGTCCTTCTATTAGGCTTTGCACCTGCTTTCATCAATATTTCAGCACATTGCAAAGAATCTTGTTGAACAGCTTCGAAGAGTGGGGTACAGGAAGAACTGTCACCCTGATTTACTTTGGCACCTATACTAAGTAGATATTGCAAAACATCTTGTTGCTTTCCTTCCACTGCTCGATGTAAAGGTGTTTGTTCATTGAGTTCTTCATGAACATTAATGTCACATCCATTACTGACGAGAAGTTTCACTATATCAAGAGAACCATTGAAACACGCTACATGTAACATGTAAGGCCGCATGACAGTTCTGCCTCCATGTTCTAAAAGAAGTTGAACAACAGGAAGACTTGCATTTGAAATAACGGCAAGCTCAGCAGCAGTCTCACCATTATGTGTCCGATTTTGTGCGTTTATACATGTTTTCTGAAGCAAAACTTTAACACTTTCCAACCTGCAAGCAAGAAAATACAACATTTGAGAAGGGTATTTTAATGGTTATAAATTGCTTTGAGATTAGCCAAAAGAAATTACTGATTGTTTGCTGCAGCAGCATGGAGAGGTGTCCACCCTCGATGATCAGATAAATTAGGGTCCTTGCCAGTGTCCAAGAGTTCTTGTAAGAGACTGAGATTTCCTGTGCTTGCAGCATTTATTAAAGGAGAGGGTGTGTACGCAAATAGATTATTCCATTCATTCATTTTCTGGAATAAAATGCAGAGCACATAGCAGTAAATATTCAGGCCTGTCAAGAAGTAAAATGAATTTTAGAATTGTTTATTGCTCTAGAACACATTGTCTTTCCTTAATAGTTTCAAAATTAAATTTTATTTTATTTTAAGATGTTGGGGAACCTATCAAACTGATAAAAGATAGATCAGAGAAATAATTACAGGGTCTTTACAAACCTTATTTCTGGTTTTTCACATAAGATTAGACAAAGTAAACAAGAAATTCTACAGAAACTTCTATCAGCTGGGCTGGAACTGTGATCTGAACAACAGTGTGAATGTGAATCTGACTTCGGCTGTATGTTCATGGACCGTTTTTATTTTCATACTGTGACCAGCTGTGACTCCTGTACCTGCGACCTGTACTATGTTTACGCCGTAGAACGCTGGCCCGGGCCAGCGCTAGCCCGGGCTGGCGGCGGTGCGTTTACCCCGTGTGGGCCAGCTGATGAAAAAGAGCGCGGTTTTCAAATCTCAACGATCAAACCAAGTATTTTAGGGTAAAATACTTCTCCCGGTACACGGTTTGCAAATCAGCGGGTGTAGAATATTTAACTGCTTACTACTCACATCATTTATCTATAGGATATACGTGATAGCAACAATTTTTGAAATATTTACAGTATCTTAGATATATCAAGGTATATTGAAGACGATAGTGAGAATTGAGGCTCTGGGTCGAATAGGGGATTTATTTCCTGTTGGGGTACGAAAGCCACACCGAAATGCCAAGTGCAATACACAAATATCGGGTATTTTAAAAGTCCAGCCGGAGATAGCCCGGGCGAAACGCGTTTACTCCGGGGCTAGACCAAGCAGAGCGGTGGAGGGGGGCAGGCTAGCGCGTGCCAGCGAGCGGCTAGCCATCGCTGGCCCCGCGCCGTTTACGCCGGGGCCAACTTCCCCCACCACCGACATAGCACGGGCTAGCCTCCGCGGTGTAAACATAGTACTGTGACCTGCGATTCATAACCTTTCTCATTCATGCGGCTTTTGACAAGAACGATAATGCTTTATGTTTACCACGGTGTTTACTCAGTGTTAAGTTTATAGACATTCATTCCATCTTTATAAAACATTGTTCTACTTTCATTTTAATAAGATGATACCTCCTAGGAGCTTTTGCCAGTTAAAATACTTAAAGACATGTATTCGTCATTTGCACTCATCTAAAGTATGTTCTGCAAGAAAAAGGAACAGTGGTGGTGGTGGTGGTGGTTTGGGTGGTCCAGATGAGCTTTCAGAGAAGACAGTGAAAGAGCTGTTAGACAACTCTACTGTAGGTAACCGACTTAAAGTAGAAGATCAGAAATGGCTGAAATCACCTTATGCTGAAGCCAATAAGAGGGACCAGGCCCAGAAAGCACTACGGCCAAAAGTTGATCCAGAAGAGACAACCATTATTCTTTTCCCTGGGCAAGGGGTCCAGCGTGTTGGCATGGGACAGAGGCTGCTAAACTTGCCTGTCGTGCGAGACATGTTTAAAGATGCAAAGGATATTCTAGGCTATGACTTATTAAAATTGTGCTTGAATGGGCCCCAGAATGAACTTGATCTTACCGTGTATTGTCAGCCAGCTATATATGTGACATCGTTAGCTGCTCTGCAGCTGATGATAGAGGAGCGTCAAATGTCTGTTGAAACCTGCGTTGCTACTGCTGGATTTAGCGTGGGTGAATACGCAGCCTTAGTGCTTGCAAATTCTATAACTTTTGAAGAAGGTATAAATAAGTTTGTTTGAAGTAAGTGGTAGACTATATAAACATGAACTTCAATTGTTAAATTATATTGTAGGTCTGAAATTGGTGAAGTATCGGGCAGAGGCCATGCAAAGAGCATCAGAAGAAGTCCAAGGGGGTATGATTACTACATTCCTAGATCCTGGAGCTAAACTTGGCACTATTCTAGATAGTGCTATTGAATACTGCAAAAGAAATGGCGTAGAGAAACCAGTTTGCTCTGTGGCTAACTTTATGTATGCCAACTGCAGAGTTATTGGGGGAAATATTGAGGTACGTACATTGTCAGTGTGATTTCTCTTTGTTTTTGTCTTAATTTTGTGCTTAAAAAAATATCTTAAAGTAACCTTTTTCAAAAACTGTGCATCTTCTAGGCTATACAATTTATTGAACAAAACAGCAAAGAATTAAAAATAAAAAGATGTAGAAGAATTCCTGTGTCAGGAGCATTTCATACTGAACTAATGCGTCCAGCTGCTGAAGAATTTGCTGAGCACCTTTGGAAGGCTAAATTTAAAGATCCAGAGATATCTGTCCATTCTAATGTTGATGGTATGGCCTACACTGATGGCAAAAGTATAAAGAGACAACTAATGAAGCAAATATATCGACCAGTTAAATGGGAGCAGACTCTCCGTATTCTGTATGATAGAGAACCAGGCTCAGGTTTCCCTCATACATTTGAAGTAGGTCCAGGGAAATCATTAACTAGTCTGTTAAGGTATGCAAATGCAAGTGCTGCAAAACATACAACTAATATTTTTTCATAGATTATCTAGCTAGTGTGCTGTATTTTTTCTCTTAGATTTACTTCATGACATGCTGTTGAATTTGAGATCTATGTCCACTGCTCATATGGCTCCCTTGAGTATTTTTATAATTTTGTGTTGTAAATAAAGAAGTATAAAACACATCAGAAATTGGAATTATTTAATTTTCCACTCATCTAGCCACAATTTTGAAATGATAGAACTACCATACAACATTACAACAAACCAAGATTCCTAGATACAATTTGGAGTAAAAAATGTAGTGGCTGGAGCTTGTGTAAGAATCAGAGTGGATGCTGTTTTTTTTTTTCTGTTTATTGATGATCTCATTTGCATGCAAGTTTTACTGCCTTGCAAATTACAGGAAGTCTCACACAAATAAGTTATGGTAGTGGATAACAACAAATCTGTTCAAATTACAGGACAAGAAAAGTAATTGCAGATCACATGTGGCCTAGTGATAGTTTTAACTACTACAGTACAAATTATGCCAGAATCAGAAAAGTCCACTAAAAAACCCAGGCGAAATTGAAAGTCATTTCATTTATTTTTGTCCATGTAGATATTCTTTCTACAGACAAAAAATATGTTTTAATGCTGTTCCAATTTCTTCTAACTCTTCTTCCTTGCAGGGCACTTTGACAAGAAGCATTCCTAACTGGAGCTGTTTTAGTCCCTAAGAATACTCCGGCAAAATTTTTTTATCACAGTATTTACAGCATTTTGATTTCTAGTGTTCGCAACACAATATTCAAATGTAGAACAAAATAAGGAAAACAGAAAGATGCAGTAAGACCACACTGACACCATAATTTACTGTTACTGTTCTTCATATTCACCATTTCTGTTCCTATAGAAAGGACAAGAATTTTCAATGACTCTTTTCTAGGTGGGTCACAAGGGCTCAGAAATTGCCAATTACATTTTAATAAAAAGCTCAGAATCGGTTGTTTTCTTAAAATTTTGAATTCAAATAATATGAAGTTTTAAATTGGAGAAATTATTGTTACCACAGTTCCTTGAAATGTAGCTCAGCAAACCTAATGTCCATTGTGGTTTAAAAGCAAAGCTCTTTTGGTACAATTTCAAAATAAAAATAAAATTTCAAGAACATTTAAGTTAATGGAGATCATTCACATAAGAATGAAGGAACAGGACAGATGGCATAACCCTGCATCATTTAGGCTGTACACTGCTTTTTGTTATCACATCACACTCAATTTGAATAGGCAACAAACAAGCTGCCGCAGAAAACAAATGTACACTGTTACAAAATTTCT
>NW_026267162.1:386332-387919 GCF_000697945.3 Frankliniella occidentalis
CCCCCCCACACACACACACACATGCGGGGCATTAGGGTGTTGGATCGCTGGTCGTTGTCCGGCCCAACAATCAGGCCTTCAAATTCATTTGAGAGTTATACAAGTTGGAGGTGTCGGAGCGCGCGCGCGGGGGCCCCCTCAGCAGGGCGCGCCCCCGAGGCCGCCGGGGGCCGAGGTCGGGGACATTCCAGACCGACGTCAAAGCGGTCCTTAATGTGATCGACGAGGCGGAGCCGCGGGGTAAGTCGTAAGTAGTAATCGTAGGCCTCTCTAGGCTCCGGGGGGCGCGCGCGGTGCACCCGGGCGGCACGGCCGGTGAGCGAGGAGCGCCCTCGACCTGGCAGCCGCGGCCGCACCGCGCCCAGCCGAACCCGACGCGACAAACAGGTGTAAACGCAATGAACGTTAAACTTGTGGTGGCCGAGCGGCGAGGGACAGACCACGTGACCGACGAGCGACGCGACGGGAGGAGCAACACCAAACACACCTCGACGATCTCCTAGTACATCCGGTCATCGCGCCGGACCAGAGAAAAAGCACAAACAACATATAACAATTAACTTTTCGGTTTTGTGAACACGACCCCAAAGTCACACCTGCATGCGAATGATTCACCACAAGCCTCTTTGGTCGGCTGTGGGGTCGGGGCCCCTCCTGCAGCACGCGCGTACGGGAGGGAGAAGGTGGTCTGTTCCTCCATCATGCCGGTCTCCGGTAAGGCACCACAAAAGCACACGGTCGGGTGCGCGCCGCCCCGCCCGTGACTCATAATAAGAAAAACGGACAAATAATAAAACACATCGCAGCGGGGCGCATCGCATCGCTCGCATTAAAGCCGGCCGGCAGGTCGGCGGGTGGGAAGGCCTTCGTCAAACAAAACAATACGCCTCAATTAACTGACCGACCGCAGAACGGAACACATCGCGGGGAAGGGGGGGGGGCGTTGCAAACGGGGCGCTCCGGGCCGTGTAGGGACGGGACGAAGAGGACTCTCGGCTGTGTGGTTTGAGCTCGCAGCAGCTCGAGGAGGGTGAGGGATCTGGTTGCGGTCATGTCCATGTAGTGCATCTCCTTCGCTGCTTTGCGGTCAGTGGTGCGCAGGGGACCCGACCAAGTCCCCGCCACCGCACGTGAACATTGATGAGTGCACCACAAGAACGAATAACACCTCGCAGCAGAAATGCAAAGCTTCCAAAAAAACAAATATCCGCGTCCTCCGTCGATTGACTTTATTCAATCTTTTTTCTTGTTGAGGTTTTCTTTTTCGACCGCGCGGATACACAGAGATTCTCGATGATGCGGCAAGCCATTCAGGCGTTCCAGTCCGTGACAGCCCCCTCCCGCGTCCCCCAGGCGGGGCGGGGCGGGGCGCTGACGGCCCCTTCCTGCGTCAAGTTCCGATCAGAGGGGGCGCTTGACGCTGGCCGGGAGGAGGACGGGAGGGGGGGGGTGAGAAGTTCCGGCTCCTTCCTCAAGTCATTAGGGTCGGCAGCGCTGCCTTCGGCTCGCCTTTGTCGGGCAACACCGGCGTGTTTAATAAAGGGCCAGCAGGGCGGGGCGGGCGGCGCCTCCCGCGGCGGGTCGTGG
>NW_026267162.1:388824-389715 GCF_000697945.3 Frankliniella occidentalis
CGGGGGGGGGGGCAGGTAAGGCGCACAGGCACCGCCTCGGCCAGGTACGCACGTACACACGCTCTCTATCTTTCTCTCTCACACGCACACACACACACACACACAGTACTGGTTCTGTTCCGGCCGTGACGGTGGACCACTCGTTGGACCGCGGCGGCGGCGGACGCGACGAGTGTTCAGTTCACCGATCAGCCGTGCGCGGCCGCCCCTCGACAAAGTGCCCTCTTCCTGCCCACGAGTCCGCATTCCGATCCCCGATCCAGTGACGCGCGGCGCGCAGATATGCTTTACGGACTGTGAGTTACTCTGTACTGTGCACGTTACCCTGCTGACGCGACGCTCTCAAGGGCAAGCGGCCCACTCTTTTCTAACGCCCCCAAAACGAGTTATTTCATCAAGTGCATTGTATTTGATTCTTGTTTGAAGTGCATATATCACTTGGATCAAGGCATCAGCTTGAAAAATCACGCATCAAGTAGTATACAATGTGCTTGATCGAAAAATAACTCAGGCTTTTGGGATGAACGTTTTTTATTCGTCTCTCAAAAACTCCAGCAACAATATCAAGCACTGTCCGGTGGGTCGCGCTTGGAGGGGGGTCGGTCAGGTGCGTAATTAGTCGATTCCCTCCCCTGCCTATCGCCACAATTACAATTACGGCACGTACACACACCGCACCACTCACTTACAGCGGCAGGCACATATGGGCCGCCGATCGATCACCCGGAGCGAGATCACTGTAATCCCAGCGGGAATTAATAGGGCGGCCGCGAGTCCGGCCGGGGACCTCCTAACCCGGTAATGTACGGCGCAGAGCAGAGTAGAGTAGAGTGGGGCCCGGCCGGCCGGTGCAGCGCGGGCACCTCATTACGGGCGGGGCGGGGCGGGGTG
>NW_026267162.1:389765-390640 GCF_000697945.3 Frankliniella occidentalis
GGGAGGGGCCTTTAGGAGGGCTCAGATGGGGTGCTAGACGCGCCGCCCACACGCCACCACCTGCCGCCGCCGAGGTGCAGAACTCGGCGATTACCGTCGGTCCTCCTTACAGGGCCGCCGCACGACGACGCGGCCGCCCCACAGCGTCGTCATGGACTCCACGCCCCCCCCCCTCCCCAACCTGGCTCGGCTCCACCTGTCACAGAGGCCGTGACTCTCGGTGCACGCCGCGTTGTTTATGTGCGTCCTGGGAGACGACGGTAATTGAGAACCGGTGGAGGGGGGGGGGGGCATATAGACTGGAGATGATGCGGGGGGTAATTTATGCATGACCCTGCACACGGCCGGGCGGACGTTTGGGGGGGCCCTCCCTGAGCCCCGGGGCCGCGGGCAGGTCGTGCCGTATTGGGGGTCTCCTGCGCGCTCACCGCGCCAGCCGCGCCCCACCCACAGGCAGTCCTTGTGCACGACGTCCTCCTTCGCGGCCGGCCGGCGCGGCGACGCTCGTCCTCGGCAGACATCCTGTCGCCGACGCGCTCATTCGTCAAGGAGTCACGGCCTCGAATACCTATCCGGCAGAAGCGGCAGCAGCAGCAGCAATGGGAAGAAAGCAAAAGCCATAAGCGCGCAGCACAGAGAGCGACTTTTCCGAAAAACGGCAGCCCCGGCCGGCGGCCCATTGAATGAGCGTGCAGCGCATCCGCTCCGCCACGCCGCGCCACCGCCGGGCCCGCCGGGTCGCACCTGTTGCATTTACCTATACCTGGCCACGGCTTTTGACGCGCAGCATCAGCTGGTCTGTCTTCCTCCGGCCACCCAGCCCAGGGGTTCGGAAGAATCGGAAGTGACTCGGCGGGGAGAGGGGGGCCGGGGGG
>NW_026267162.1:399500-402475 GCF_000697945.3 Frankliniella occidentalis
CCCCCAAATCATCCTCCTGCGCTCGAGGCGGTGCGGGTGGCTGGGTCCGTCAATGGGGCCTTTACCTCCACCCCCCCCCCCTTTTCCGTTTCTTCCCTGCGTACCCTGACTCCATGGCTAACTGAATCTCAACTTGTATCGAATTGGTCAAAATAGCATCTTCATGAGGAGTTCTGGCTCTACATTGTTCTGCCAGTTCTAATCACATAGATTCTGTTTGAAAAACAAGTTGTGAGAAAATTGTTTAAGTAGCTCAGTGTATGGTCTGAAAAATAACGCGTTGAATTGCAGCCATGTGCATCTATAATGTCACGTATATGGGTTTTGTTTGCCCGAGGAAGCATACACAATCAAACATATTGCACTGAGACTTGCAATGCGAAATAAGATGTGACACTTTTGTACCTACAGGTGGAAAAGAATAAGGGCATCTGGCAATTTCCACTCCATTTGAAAATCCTAATTAAACCCCTAACATTGTAAACACAGTTAAAAGCATGGTGAATATTCACCGTAGGGCACATACACGTGAAATCTGCAGCACTGTCAGTTACGGAGAAAATTCCGAGCTAAAAATGCAGGGTAGACTGCAACCTAGAGTGAAATTCGCCACGAGCTTTTGCTTTTATTAGTGTATGCACACTGCAAAAAATTATGACAGGAAAACTACAGATCGTCCTGCTAATTATTTTCCAGGAACTTCTGTTATTCGAATAACAGCATCGATGTAGTTTTAATGGTTAAAATTTGGTACAGGGAGCAATGTACAGGACCACTGTAAGGCAAAAGCGCGGACAAAACTGTCTACAGTGGAGCCGTATTCGTACACTGTACCGTGTAAATCCTGGGCTTTCCAGTGCTACAGCAACACTGTACTACGCGCTCTGTACCCTAGGTGCAGTGACTAAGAGCGGCATCTACAGTAACGCTGTAGATCGTTCTGTATCAGACTCTAATTTTTTGCAGTGCACATCACAAGGAGTTTCTGTTGCCAGTGTTGTTGCGCCGACTGCCGAGCGCCACGGCGGCGGCCCCCAAGCCCACGCCGCCCGTCCACCTCGCGGGCCCGATGGGCTGCCTAACCTCACGGCGCCCCCCACGCTGGACCGCAGCTAACCCCCCACGGCCCGCCACGCCACGCCACTCCCCGGCCCGCTGCGCCCGCCTCTCTCTAACTCATCTCCTCGCTCTGGTTCGCCCCAACAACAAAAAAGCAAAGCGGGCGACTAATCGCAGTTATAATTCTGCCCCGTATCTATCATTTTCAGCGCCGCGGGCCCGTGTCGCGCCTCACGCATCAAGCTCGGCAACCCGTTTCTGTTTTGTTTCTTGTTTTTGCACTACTTTTGCTTTCGACACAGGAAAAACTAACGTGACGTACGTCAGGTTTCTTGATGCACTCTCCAGAGAAAACTTTTCCCGATGTACTGAGAATTTACATTACCCTGTTTCTGTTACTCTAAAAAATATAGTCGTAAATTTACAAAAAAATTGTAAACTCTAATTATAATTTAAGTTGTACATTTACGAGAGCAAATTTTTACTCGCCAATGGATTCCAAGTCGATGCGTACTGCGTGTATTTTAACGATTTCAAATTGTAATTTTACAACTTGCGTCAAGGAAAATTTTCCTGTAAACCTACCTATTATTTTTCACAGTGGTGATGAAACCAAAGGCACACAGCCTCTTCTCTTTCTCCTGAGAGTGAACATTTGACACATGTGACACTTGTTTTTTCACTGGAGTGGTCCACGCACTAGATTATACGTTCCTTTTTGCACTATTTAATTCGAGTTATACACAGCTCTGTATAACAAATAAACATTGATGTGCTTGATAATTAATTGCGGACGCATTTTGATCTGGATCGGTCGAACGCAGGTCGACTTCAGACTTTAATTTAGCGCATCGATCCCAAAAACGTGAAGTTACTGGTGAACAAATAATGAAAACCAGCCCCGCGACTAACAAATGTTCGTGAAATCGGCTTTCTGCTGTATCAATGCCATTACATTTCCAATGTCTCTGGGGTGCGCCCACGATTCTGCTCAACGGGGACCAATGCAAAGGCATTTTCTGACAGAGTCGAGCATAAGGACCCCTGCGCTAGTGAGTGGGAGGGCCCGCTGCAAGTCATGCTTAAGGGCATAGCGCAGGCATGGCCCGCCGTGCCATAACGGGAGCCGCGAGTCGACTCGTCCGGGAGAGGAGGACGAAACCCGAAACGGGTTGAGGCAAGAGGAGCGAGGCCGGAGGCTGGAGCTGGAGCTGGAGCGAGCGAGGGCGAGCGAATAGCGGAGAGAGAGGGTGGGAGAGAGAGAGAGACCAGCGGATGAACGGCTGCAGCGACTGCTTGTGGTCTGCTTTGTTCTTACAAGTCCAGCAAGGCACGCTTTACTGCAAATAGTGGTCGGAAGCGGCTTGTTGGGGCAGGACTGGAGGCGCGGCCGCGGTAGGAACGCGGAGGGCGGAGGAGGAGGAGGAGGCCCGTGACAGCTGAGCGCGGTCCAAAAGCCCAAAGGGGCTTAGCGGAACCCCGTGATGGCAGCCCGGATCAGCCGAGCGCGGAGAGCAGGGAATGGGCGGACCTCTCTCCCGTTCAGAGCCGCAATGAGGCCCGATCATACAGATTTAGCGATAAGGACAAATGTCTCGGGCTGGCGCGGCTGGCGGCGATGAAGTCATTTATCATGAACCGTCGTCCTTCATGACTTGGCGTCGCGCTGCTCCGGCCCGTGGGGCGACGCGGCCCACCAGCATGAGGCCGATTTAGAAGCTTTGGCAACATTTTGCATTGATTAAATGTGCAGTTTTCATTATATTACACATCATATTATTAGTGCACGTTAGGTCTTGTGTTCACTGTGTTGACAATTGAGAAACAATTTTACGTGCAAAATGAACCAATACTTGATTTTTTAATTTGTGACACTTTTACATTCAATTATTTTGTGTGCTGTTTTTTTTTTTTTT
>NW_026267162.1:408105-410554 GCF_000697945.3 Frankliniella occidentalis
GGGGGGGGGCACGATCCACCCCCCGCCTCGGTCACGACCATAGCTCTCCGGGGCCTTCTTGCCCCTCACTGATAGAGGGACCCACATGAACAACTTTCACTGCCAGAGCACACTCCACTCCTATGCAGAGCCACCCTTTCGCCCTGCCCTGCCCTGCCACCTGCCGCCGCGGGCGACGCCCTGCTCTGGTCACTCCGCCCACACGACCCGCGCGGGACCTCTAATGGGTGTCATCACGACACCGAGCCGGAGGAGAGCTAGAGGAGAGCCAGAGGAGAGCCCCGAAGGAGAGCCACGCCGTCGTGTCGGCCGGGGTCCGTGGGAGGGAGGGTGGGGGGGAGCAGGAGCAGGCACCGCGCCGGGAGTGGAGAGCGGCGTTTAATTGCCACTTTTGAAAACAAACACCTACGGGGCACACAACACGGCCCTCGATCAGAGCGTACTCGACCCGAAGGTGAGGCGGGGCAGGGAGCGAGGCAAGGCGTAACGGGGTGGGGTGGGGCGGGGCACCGCGAGGCGTGGCGTAGCTCGCGGAAGATGAAAACTGTGAGCAGAAAACATTCCGCAATCAGCGATAAATCCCGCGCGCGCCGAAGAGGATCATGGTGATTGCGGTGGAGTCCGCCCCGCCCCGCCCCGCCCTCTCTGCGCTGCTGACCCTCCCGATTGGAGACGCTGCTCCGCCACGCCCCGCCACGCCCCGCCACGCAATACCGTCTCGCGGTGTCCGAAATTAAGTCACGGTGTGGCAATGCGGAGCGCAGCCGACACAGGCGAGGGCCCAGCAGCAGCGCCCTGCCACTGCCTGCTCTGCCCAGCCCTGCCGACAATTATTTCATCTTCTGATAATCACATTTCCAAGAGGCTCTGCTGCTGCTGGACGGGCGAGCGCGCGGGAGTATGGTCGCAGTCGTTGCCGGCGCCGGGGTCACCGTCACGCGGGCGGAAAGAGGGGGGGCCCCCGTTTGGGGACCAGAACAACGGCAGGAATCGGAAACGTCGTTGCAGACGCCGCTGGTTCTTCCCCCGCCTCCCCGTCCCCGCCGCCGGCCCGTCTCGGTGCGACGCGCTCGGTAATTCGACGCGTCGCGTCTGCTTCTGCCCGCTCTGGGGGGGCGGCGGCGTCGCGGCCGTCGCCCACCGCGTACCTTGCGGGGCTGCCAACTTTGACTAAAAAGAAAAAAAAATACAGAAGGTAATGCTTAAAAGGAATTGAAAATTATCCTCATTTCCTCCGGCGCCTCCGGTTGCCAAGCCTCATCACCATAATGTCCCACGGGTCTCCGCACCTCACTTGTCAAGCGCGGCGCAGCGCTCCGCGGCTGCCAACTGGCGCCGCCACGTGACCGTTGTGACGGGGGTCGGAAGGGAGGAGAGAGGAGGGGACGGGAGGAGAGATGCAAATCACCGTTGTTGGAATCAGCTCGCCGCAGGACCCAGTAATGAATTTAAACGGGTGTCATTCCGTCACTAATAAATGACTGAGACAAAGACGGACAGCCATTAAGCTAGAAGAAAAAAAAAGTTGGACACAAAACGCTGACGAAAATTTTTTCGTTTGAGGACAACGATGACACTATATTTTCTCTGCTTCAGAGTCCGTGTGGGTGGGCGTACTTCACTCACAAAAATGAGTGTTAGTGTACACACTCAAATTTTTAAAATCTTAAAAAAAAAATTATCGGAAAAATCAATTAAAAATCAACGATGAAAAAGATCAGGGGGAAAGTCACCCGAATTACCGCTCGCACTGTGAGTTCCGCCGCTCCCCGCGCCCCTCCCAATCAGCGAGTCATCAAGCGCTTATCGGGCAAACGCTTTCAGCCGGCCAGGCGCGCCGCCAATAAGCACGCGCGCTATCGGACATGCGGGGGGCGTGGCTCTCAGACTCATTCCCCCATAAAAAAATAAAAACGAGTTTCGCAAAACTCCCGCATATCGCCAGCGCGCTGAGTAATAATAATTGTAACAGAGTGATTAAACACAACAACTCACGCGGCGGTCCCGCGGCCGCAGCTATCGATTCGTTTTCCCGCGGCCTGCTCCCCTCTCACGCACGCACTCACGCAGCTCGCACGCGATCATGCTTGAACATTGTATTCAGGGAGTGAGTGATACACGTTAAACTTCCTATCCCCGATTCTTCCCACACCTGCCCTGGGAGCGCTACGCTGCCGCCGCTGCTGCAGCACACCGTAGTCCTGCCCCCCCCCCCCCGGCGCGAGGGAGCCCCCCGCCCCACCTAGGGGCGCAGGGGCACCACGACGACGACGACGTCGATCTATCGACTTAAACGTTTCGTCATTTTTATAATCATCATCACATTTTCTCGTTTGAAAGAATGCTGTGTGTGTGTGTGTGTGTGTCTGTGGGAGAACAAGAGCACAGCTACCTCAGCGCAACGAGCAGCGGCCAGCGGCCCTGCGCCGCACTACCGTAATTACCCCCC
>NW_026267162.1:418019-422138 GCF_000697945.3 Frankliniella occidentalis
CCCACCCCTTTTTGCCGCAGCCGCAGTAGTAGCGTCCTTGGTGGGGTCATGAAGTGCGAGAAACCGTAGGCATAACCATAGGAAACCGGATGGACACATAAACGTCAGGGATGCGCAAAATAGCGGCGGCAAAAAAACAAGACAAAGTCGCGATAATAATAATTATTGCGCGCGAGAGACACACGCTGCATTACGCGTGCGAAATACTTTCACCGAGAGGAAAAGGGCACTAAAATTGGTCGACTTCATCAAAATGGGCGGCGCAGCCCGGGGGAAGAGCCTCCGTGCAGCTCTCCTGTGTTCTCCTCGCAAGAAAGTGTTCTAATAATCCCTTCACTGCGTCACCTTAGCTCCTCTATACTGTTGTTTTTGCTTGTTTCGTCATGTTGTTTTTTTTTTGTCTCAGGATTTGACCCTAATGAGCTGCCCCGTGTGCGCGGCTGCCGGCCGCTGCGGCGGTGAAGTTTCGCCAGAACACAAACAATTGCTTTGCTCACGAGAGGTCATCATATTTCACCGAAATGCCCAGCGGCGGCGGCGTGCGGCAGGGGGCCGCGCGGGTCGCGGGTCGCGTGGGGCCTGCGGGGGCAGACCGCGAAGCAGGGCAGAAGCGGCCGGGTCTGACCCAGACCTACTGAGTGAGCTGCGGGCGCCGCCGGCGCGGGGCTCTGCTCGGCCCGGCCAGAGGGAATTCCCAGGGAAATGGTGTGAACCCGGAGCCCCGGGGGAGAAGCAAGCCGCCGAAATAAAGCTTGCCTCGGGAGGACAGTGAGACGTTAAAAGACTTTTTTGCTGAAGCGGGGCGCACGACACACACAGACACTGCACCACTGAAAAAACAAAAGGTATTAAGTAGCACCTCCACTAAGCATTAAAAGTGCCCAAGGTAGGGCTTTTTACCGCCTTGTATGAAACTCAAAATTTCTTTGGCAACCTATGGCATGTGCGTCTATACTTGACACCATATCGTTTCCCCGGTGACCCCCATACATTGCTCTCATTTTCCTTCACGGCAAAACGTCTCCGCGCGCGGGCGATGGGACAAAAGCCCGCGAATAAGTGCGCGAATAGCAGGTGGTGGTGCGGCAGCAGCAGCAGCATATCACGTCCGAGTGAAGAAAGTGGTGGTGTGGCGCGGCGTGGCCGGCGGGGTCCTCGCCGCCTCCTCCGCCTCCACCACCATTGTGGCTAATGAGTGCACCACTTTCTACGCCCCGCCACTCCGCAGAGCCGCGGGTCCCCCTGTCTGTACGTACACCCGCCCTGTCCCTGGCGCGCGCGCGCCCCGCGTGTAGTGGGCGGGGAGCGGGGAGCGTTCACAATCCACGTAACGCGTTTACATCGCCGCTTCCATCCCCTCGGCGGCGGCGTCTCCATTTCTTGGCATTCCTCCGCTTCTCCGCCGCTCTGCTCCGCTTCAACGACAATGACAAGGCAGACAATGAGGAGTGCGAAACTCACGCGAGCAGAGAGGATGGAATATAAGAAGAAGTCGCGCGGGAGCGGAGCGGGGCGGCGGAGAGTGCGCAAAAACGGGTTAAAAAGGGGGGTAAAAACGGGTACTACAGCCCGTCTGCAAGCCGCGGCGAGCGTGCCGACAGCAGCGAAGAGCAGCGCTGTGTAGGATTCCTTGTGTAAAACGCGCCCCCACTCTTTTGACAATCAAAACACTTAGAAAAGGAGAAAACGCGCGAGCAATTGCCTTCTTGTATAAACGCAAAAGAGTGCAGCAGACACAGAGAGCTCCCCTCGGTGGCGGCGTAGCAGTTAGAAATCAACCTCAAAAGGTAACACCCAAAATCCCATGTTTGAAACGCCCCTCGGACTAGGGTGTGTAACGCAGTTGCACACAGACCCGCCCCGCCCCGCCCTTGTCCCAACGCAACCTCACCTCACCTTGGCATTTCTTTCCGGCGATCCGATCCACAAAGTTATGTGGAGCGCGGTGCGGCGCGGCGCGCGAGTCGTCGCCCCGCGCGCCACCGAATCCCGCGCACGAGCCACACCGCCGCCGCTGCCGCTGCACGCCGCGTTAGATCTTGGCCTCCTCGCCTCGGCTCCGTGTCGGCCAGCCTGGCCCGTGCAGATCGACCTCTCGATAGCGCGGCGTGGCGCGGCGTGGCGGAGCGCAAAGTCTGTTTGGAGCCGTTTATCGTCACCGCATCGGTCGCCCAGAGGCAATGGCAGACGTATCATATTCTATGGAGAAGCAGCGGCAGCAGTACGTACTAGCTGCACTGTGGCGGTGTTGAGCAGCGAGAGGAGGACGCGGGGTCGGGGACCCGCTGCTGCCTGCGAGGCGCCTCCTTAGCTCAGGGGTTAGAGCACTGGTCTTGTAAACCAGGGGTCGTGAGTTCAAATCTCACAGGAGGCAGGCGAAATTTTTCGCGCACTGTTTGGCGAACACATAGCGTAACAGAGGGGTAAAAATGTGACAGTTATTAGGTACCCCCCCCCCTCCCCCGAAAAAGGGGTTAAATAGGTAATTTGTGTTAGTTGACGACTAGCTGACGACTAGACTTTTCCGTTCGTGGACCTTGTCTAGGACCCCAGGAAGGCCACGAGCCGTGTCGGGGCCGGGCGACGGGGGCACGCTCGCATCAGTCACATCCGAGTAAGGACCCGGTTTGGAACGCGAGCACCGCGGAAAAGAGCAGCGGTGCCAGCGAGGCGGCCCACGCCCCACGCCGCGCCAAGCCAAGCCGGGGCATAAAACAATAAGAAGTGTAAGGCCTTGAGGTAACGGGGGGCTGGGCGTGGCGCGGCGGGGCGGGGCTGGGAAAGGGGGCGGGGTAGGCTGCTTTACCGGTCGGGGCGCACGGAGAGGTCTATTTGTGCGAAAAGCCCTCTCTGCCCGCTGCTGCAGGCCAGCCAGGGCACGCCAGTGCGGAGGCCTCCGACCCGCGGGCGAAATAAGACCCGGGGAGAGGATCTGCATCAAAAAAGAAAAGATATGACCGCGCCGATTATACGGTAAAAAAATTACACTCATTAAAATAAAGTGAAAAAAAGAAGGGGAAGGATCCCGTGGACGGAAATGAATGAACGGGGGGCCGTCCGCGGCGTCCCCGGGCCCAGCGCGCTTCCGTTTCACGAACCGCCGTACTGGATGAGAGGTGCCAAGGCAAAGAGCTCGGCGGCTGCAAGATGCCTGCAAGCAAGAAACGCCGCGGAAAAAAAGGCGTGATACTGGGCAGTTAGCTGAAAATGAGCACCGCCAAAAATAATCCCAGTAGGCGAAAATTGTAATGACTAAAGACGTACAAGAGACGTCCGTCAGTTGTGTTGTCCCTGTTTCCTGTTTGGCCCGCATGAGCAACAAAGTGATAAGCTCAAAGCCCGCACGGGCAGACAACGACGTCATGTGGGATGAGAAGATTATTTTTCCAACGACCCACTTTTACTTTCTATACTCACACACGGGGCAGATTGTTTTCCGAGAAGACATGATCGGATGCGGTCAGAACTGTACTTTGGAGACTTTTTTTTGTGCTCTGGACGCGCGCGGTGGGTGTCGTCCGCGTTGAAACGGATCCACCTGTGAGCGAGACGGCCGAGACGACAAGAGGAGGCCCCGGCTGCCTGCGGGACGCTATCGGGTGGCGTCCGTATGGATCGGTTGCAGCGAGCGGCCCGGTGCAGTGTCCAGGCCGGGAGAGCCGACAGCAAATAAAAATCCTAATAACACTCGTAATGATACGTTCACACGAGGAGCCGAATCAGTAAAAAACATAAAATAAACAAAATCAGTCAGCCTGATCACCATTACATGCAATTTGTACCACGATTATACGACTATATACAACAGAAAGACAATATACCACTCGATCCGTAAGTTATTCCGCGCTCCCATCTCGTGGCCGCGGTCCTTCCCCAGGAATTCTCGTCCTCCTCGTCTCCCACTCAACGCAGCGGGGCGGCTGCGCGGCGCGGTGTCGTGATGGTCTTCGCCTTGAAATCGGCCGATCGGATCCGATAGCATGATGGCATGCGCGGGCGCGAGCGCGATGCCCCGCGGTCACCGCCCCGCCCCGCCCCCCTGCTCACTGCTAACTGGATTGCACCGGGTGAGCTCCGCAGCACGCCGGTGCGCGACGGGTGCCTACGTCGCAGGCGCGA
>NW_026267162.1:422188-427299 GCF_000697945.3 Frankliniella occidentalis
CCCCCCCCACCAACTCGCCCGCGCTGCTCACACCAGTTTCCCACAAAATTATAATCAAATCTGGGCGGGGCAGCCAGCGCCGGCGCACCGGCCGCCGGCCCGGAGGAGTCATCGTCCCATGCGGCCTGCAGCGGGAGTAGAGTAGCCACAGCGTCACCCAGGGTGTGAAGTCCGGCGTGGCGGGGCGTGGCGCGGGGCCGATCAGTCCAGCAGGCCCAGGCCCCCCTGCGGACCGCCCGAGGCGCGGGCCAGAGCAAACAGAGCAGCAGCGGCGATACTGCCGGGGCCGGGCCGGGGAGAGGCGGACGGATCACACACTCCATCATCCTGTATCGGTGGGAGATCTCCCATCACGCCACGCCGATGCAGCAGCAGCAGCAGCAGCAGCAGCAGCGTGCACTGCACCGGACCCGGTACTACATATACCCGGTGCAGCGGCGGATAAAAGTGAAATAAAACAACAGCACTTGTCTGGATTTGAGCCGCGCCGGACTATACGGAAGGTGACGCAATGCCGCACGATTGCTTTAAGCTCCACGACGACGGCGACGCGACAGCCGAGGTGGCCGCCGCCGCCGAGCGGAGGGCAGGAGGGGCTTCGCCGGGCTTCGCAGCTGTCAGGCTCGGTGCACGACAGGTGTCGGCGCCGCCCTCCCGCGCGCCATGGGAGTGGCCGAGGACCTCCTCCGTCACTCGGTTTGACCTTTACCGCGCGGCGCACACCCCATCCGCCTTACGGTTTAATACCCGCCACGTTCGCCAACAATGGTACGACTCCCGGCGCTCCGAGGGCTGATTGTTGTATCTCTCTGCATCGCACACTTTACTTTGTTGCGCGGAGTGACTAAGGTGTTGCTCTGTGCTGTGCTGTCCTGTCCACGATTAAAAGGGACAAAAGAAAACAAGTTAAATTGTTCACGTGGGAAATTTTAAAACTCGTAAAAAAAAAAAATAATTTTACAATAAGAAACGTAAAGTATTTTTAAGTTTCTTTTAAAAGAACACGCCCTTTGAAATGATAGTGCGGAAATTTTGATTACATGAAATTATAACTCACTATTTTTGTCGAGCACATAGCCTAGGCCAAACCGCGGGCCCAATGGAGCCTATCGTTGCTCCTGTGCGTTCAAGTCTCCTAGACAAGATAGTAGGTAGTGAGTGGCACCGCGCAGCAGTTCCCTCCCCCTCCCGTGCACACTGCGCGTCGTCGCCATGGCAACCCCACCGACAAACAAACTGCAACCGGCCTGGCCACTGACCTCCTCACTCCCTCCCGTCAACCAGGGGGGAATGAAAAAGTAAGTACCCTTAGTATCACTACAACGGGGAGCACCTGCTCGCCCGGCACGCCACCGAGGGGCGCGGAGTAACTTCAGACTTTGGGATTTTACCATCCGAAATTTCTCCCCCAAAACTGGAAACGTTTCCATTTTAAAAAATTGAATAAATTGAAATTGTTCCAAAAAAAATGAAGAAAAATAAAACTTCTCAGGAAACAGTTGGGAGATGTAAACAAAAATTCTTGACAAATTTCCCAAACACACTTTTCCGTAAAATTAAAATCCCTACTCCGAATATGGGTCCCAGCGGTGGGGTGGGGCCCGTGGAGCCCGCGCAGGTGGGTATAATGGGGCTGGGGATTGGCATTCCGAGCAATAATGGGGCCTTGGAGGGGCCTTGGCTGGGCATGAATGTCCGAAACTGGCCTTGGCAATGGACATCATTGCGCCGGACCAAACCGCAAACTCCAGAACGGCGGCGGTGTTGGGCACGTCAGCGGACCGAAACAGGAGAGTCCGCCCCACCGCGGAGTCCGCGCGCTGCTGCCGCCCCCCTGCCCACTCCTCAGGCCCCTTCAATCCCAATCCCTCTCTTGATACGTTCCATCCGGTCGTCGTCGGCGGCGGCGGATGGCTTCCTCCTTGATTGTCTCGCGTCCGCGAATTCCTCGCCACACAGACCGAAGCAGGCCGTTCCATGGTTATCGAAATAGATAATGCATTCCGATGAAATTATTCATCAGCAACGGCATCATCACTGTTTGTACGACGAGATCGCCGGCGGCACCACAAAGTGGCATTTACAGCTCAAAACACGCGAGCACATGAAATGATGGTGATCGGTGGTGATATTGAAAATTTAACGTATCAAACTAAATAGTCTTCGCAGGTATTCGTTTATTATTTTGTGCTTGTCCATGTCGTATACACTTGACCAGAGGGTCTACAACGCCCCTCCTCGACGCTGCTCCTCGCGGCCGTGGCAGACACTCGGCCGAAGCCCTACGCTTCCCTACCGCAGCGCCTCATGGGATATTTACGGCGTCCAATCCAACAGCCGTGCAATCCGGACGTACGGCGGCGGCGAGGACGGCCGGCGGACGGATCCCTTTAGTGCAAAGGCCTGCGGGTGGGCGCGCAGCACACTGCCAGAACCACCACGCGACACTGTTTTAAAAAAATCAGAACTTCACGAAGAATTCGTTGTGAAAAAAGTTGCCAGAACTCTAACTCTTCTTCGTTTGTCAAAAATTGCTAGCTCCAGAAATTATTACGATTGGTTCACAACTATTTTCACGTAAGATACAAAGAAGTGTTGTGATTTCAAAGTTGCTTCGTATCGTGAAAGTGTTGCGAAATCACAACATATTTTTAACAGAGCGTTTACCAGGTAAAGAAGGCTCCCATCAGGGCGAGCGTACGTATAAACTCATTCGCCCGAGACGAGGGGGAGAGGGGTGCCGGGGTGCCTCTAGGCGCCGTGAGAGAAGGCCACCCGCACGCATGGGTGCGATCCGGTACAGAACAACTGCAAGGCGCCCACGCTGCACTGTGAACAACAGACTCCTCCCACGCGACACGTGCCAACAATTATTATTAGGTCACAATTTATTTCTAAATTTACAGGACGACAAAAATGGGTCAGGTTTAAAGATGGCCAAAATCCGCCAAAATCTGGCATCCGCAAACAAACAGGCCAAATAAGTTTCTATCGGCTCTGTCCAGGAAAGTTTTCAGTTGGTTTCTTATCACTATAAGGTGCGACTGGCGTGCGTGCGTGCTCGTGTGTGTGTGTGTGTGTGAGTGTGTGATGCGGGTCGCAGTAACGGGTTGGCCGTCGTGCGCACTGCTCCGCGCTGCTCAATGGCTTCCCTTCCCTGCGCCCGCCACTTGACTTGAGCTCCTGAGCCTCTCTCTCCCTCTCACTCCCTCTCTCCCAGTCGCACTATCCCGCTCGCTTTAACGACGGCCAGGGCGCAGACGGGGCCCCCGTCAGGCCGCCGCCATGCAGATTGAATCGGAGGTGAAAAGCCGTTGAAAGGAGTCTGGGGCCCGGCGGGGCCGCACGTATATCGCCCGTCATCTCAACGACAAGGCATCTGATTTCGCGCATGTTCGGAAAAGGGTCCACTTCTCTCTCTCTCTCTCTCCGCTCCTCTCCCAAGGCCGCACACTTCTGAGCAGCTATCGGCTGCCTTCGCTCCGACACATCCCATATCAATTTGGATCGGGCTGCCCGCCGGCCGAGCATAGCTGCTTGACGCGACCGTGACCGCGATTCCATTCGCTCTCGCATATATATTATTCGTTCCTCGTAAACTCCACTCCCGGTCCGCGGCTGTGAAAACAAATACTTGAAGGCGAGCACTGTTGCAAGGCGCGTACAATAATCGATTGTGGTACTATCCCGTGGGTCCAAGACCGAGGTGTTTACGTCGTAAACAAGAGCACTTGTGAGGTCCTTTATCTGATTTATAATAGTCCGAAACAAAATGTGTTACACAGCCGCATTATTTCCGCGCAAAGACGTCGTCATCTCCAGCGCGAATTGTTTTTGAGCTAGATTTAAGTATCAACCTCGGTATCAACCCTAACCTCATCAGGCTCCACTGCGCGCAGTGAGGTGGAAGAAGTTCACTTTCAGCGTTTGTGAGTGTGCAGAGTGTGTTCCTTGATTTCGGTCCAATTTGAAAACGGCTGACTCGCATGACTCAGCCCGGCCACTACCACTCGTACGTGTGTATATATTATTACGTGGGGCTGAAAAATATGTGCGGCAATAAACGAACAGGATTTGATATCTGGTCGGAGCGGTGGCGGTGGCGGCGCGCTAAGCACGCACGTTCATTTTCCAATCAGCACGGCCGTTCCTCTCAGAAGTTAAGAAAAGCGGGGAGGCGAGCGATTAGACTACTACACACCGCGCACAGCGGGACGCGTAGCGGGCGGCTGCAGCTGCACCTGGCGCATGGCAAAGCCCGCTGCAGCTGCAGCCGGCCGCTTGGGTATGAGGTAGGCTTCAGGCCGTTTGATTCACGACGGCGTCTTTTTGCTTGCTCGCGGGATGAGTTGCCCGGCGGTTGACATGATTGCCCTGATGCTGCTATGCTGCTGGCTATCCCCCCGCCCGCCACGCCCGCGACTCTACGTTTAATCATCTACCTGCGATAACGTCCGTCGCGGACACTGCAGGAAAAAATAAACTGGGGCGCGACATCAGCATCGGAACATCTCGCTCTTCTCTTTGAAAGCAGCGACTGGCTCATTTTGTCGCTCCGCCCGTCGCGTCGTATCGTCGTCACCGTGCTGCTCTCGCTTGCCTCGCTAACCTTTCTAAGCTTTGGCGCCTGACCCGCGCGACGCGACATGCACGGGGATCACAATCTGGCTGGTGGCCGCCGCGGGCCGCAAAGGTGAGCCCGGCCCGCGGCGCAGCGCAGCGCCCGGGGCGGCGGCGTTACGTCAGGCCGCGGGGGGCGCCGCCGTGTTCTCTACAAATGCAGAGTAGTGTGACATTTACAATTATTGCCACATACAGTTTCTTTTTAAAATGGTTCGTATTAAATAGTGTGACATATACTCTTTGCTCGAGTATGTCTCTATGATATGTATCCTTACACTGCCAAAAGCTCATCCGGGGAAGAACCATACCTCGGCCCATCGCAGCGGCTGGGGGCAGGCGGCGGGGCGGTGTAGTAGGCGCGGGCCACCTGATCTGCTGCAGGTAGAAGGCAGCGGCAGCAGCAGGCCTGGTCGGCGCGTCGAGTTACATCCTCCACGCCGACGGGCATTACTGATACACCTTGCAGAATTACACCCCCGCCCCACCCC
>NW_026267162.1:435114-444847 GCF_000697945.3 Frankliniella occidentalis
GTGGTTTTTTTCTGCTTATGCTGTACCGGATTCATGCGTGCGGGCGGGCTTGCCTATCGTCACTCGCCATGGCGCCTTACGGCCCCGTGCGAGTATGCAACCCGTCCGCACGGATGAATCCGGTACAGTATAAGCAGAAAAAAAAACACGGCGCGGATCACCCACCCTGTATACCTAAAACAATAGGTAAATGAGAAATAACTACGATTATTAAGCTATGTATCTAGGTATGTTACCTAAGTTTTAAGTTATAAATCTAAAACTTTGGCTAGGTAGCGAATTAGTACCCTGATAGCCAATTATTACCTAGATAGCAAATTTTTAGCTAGGAAGCCAATTTCTTAGCTAGTTAGCTAGGTCGCTAATTATTGTTAGATAGCCTATTTTATGTGGCATGGCTCAATTTTTAGCTACACATAGCTAACCTTTTTTTCCCGTGTGCGAGAAGTCCGAGCAGCGCGCTGGACCTAAACGCTGGGGGGCGTCGTGGTGCCCAGCCTGAAGTGCGCGCCGAGCGTGGTGCTGCTGAGCTTGCTTGCTGAGCCGATGTTGCTGCAGCGGAGACGCCCACTGGCTGCGGGCCGCCGGGTCAGGCAAGGACGCCGCAGTACGTCTCCTTGTTTATAGACGCACCGAGTCGGGGCGCTCAGCTGAGCGGCGCTGAGCGGCAGCGCCATAAGAAAGTGGAGCTCCCCGCCACGCTCCGCCACGCGTATTACGCGACCCGCCTCCACTCCGCACAGCCAAGGCGAGCGGCCCCGCCCCGCCGCCGCCCCGCGCCCCTGCGCTCCGCCAGGTAGGCAACGCGAGCGCACGCGTGCGCGCCGTGCCGGCCTACCCGGGGCCCCGGGGGTCCTTGCACTCCCCGCCGCCGCGCGGGCCGGGCGTGCGCCTGGGGGGCCAGGATAAGAGGTCCCCCGGGCCTGGGACAGACATACTACACCGGCGGCGGCAAGGCTCCCCAGGGTGCACTCGGGGGCATGCTGCTCGGCTCGGGGGCGGTGTGGTTGGCGGTGGAAACGCCAGTAGTGCTGATGGTTCTGGTGCTGGTGGTGCGTTTCGTGCGCTCGTTGTGCTGGTGATGGTGCTGGTGCTGGTAGTGCTGGTGGTAGGTGAGGTCCAGGGTGAACGAACCACCGCACGAACCGCGAGCCGCGGCTGCTACGGCCGGCACGATACTTGGATACTGCAGCCAGCCCCGCGGCGGCCGCCCCCACGATCACAATGACGACAATATAATATTAACTACTGTGCGACTTGAACGTCGAACAACAACGACTGCAATGCGGTATATAACCTTTCGCTCGTTTCCCAGGCCGCGCTGCTCCGCGCTGCACGGCGGCGTGCCCTCGGCGTGCCTCTGGCGGCGGCAGGTGCCCGCCCCCGGCATGCCCCCCGCCTGATTCTAATTGCTGATGCCCTTCTCTCTTTCTCTCTCTCTTTCTCTGCTCCTTTTCCTCCTCCTCCGCCGCGCGGCGGCGTCACGCCGGACTTCACAACGACCATTATCCTCCCCGAGCTCCTCTGAGCGCCGCGACCCGCCACGCCACGCCGGGGTGTGGGACACTGACTGCATCGACATGCAATATGCTACACCACCACCCACCCACCCAGGCGGGCAGGACAGCCACGCGCAGCCTGCCCAGCCGTCGCCGTCGCCGCCCGTCGCCCCGGCTGGAGGCGGAACAGCAACAACAACAAAAAAATATAATAATAATGCGTCTAGCAGCAAACTAGAGAGCTGCGTGCGACGGCGCCGCAGGTCTGACCGACTATCGCACCGTGCCGTTCGCTGTCGCAATAATCGCATTGCAACAAACAAGTGCACGGCGCCCAGATAGAAATAAGTTGTAGGTTGTTTTTTTTAACCTGCGCCTTCTTTTCTTTTATTATCAATGTGCTTGCACTACTACTACTACTACTATAACTCCGGAAGTGCAAACTATAAAATCCATCGAAGCAGATGATGATGACTGTGTGCGCCGGCTCAGTTTCATTGAGCGCGGCGAGCGGAGCGCGGAGCAGCAGCACCGCGGGGCAGGTCCGGCCTGATACCAGCCCGCCTGCAGCCCGCCGGGGCGCCACGACGAATTGTAATTGAATCCCCTTCCGGCCACGGCCGACCGCCATGCAGTGACATTTCGCAGGGCGTGGCGCACGCCAGAGACCTGCGACTGCGTTATTTCCGACTCGTCTCGCAAAATTTTGCGCGCGCGCGAAAATAATAATTGTGGGGAAGGAGGGTGAAGCGGACAAAATGCAAAATGCAAGTGGTAGCAGCAAGAGCGCCGCTCTCAGACTCTCCGCATAGTAGTAAGGAATTCCAGGGAGATTGCACCCCCCGACAGTCCAATGCAGTGCGACTCGCCGTGTGCAGCTCTCACTCACTGCTGGCCCCCAGTTCGGACGACTCCTCCTCGCGTCCGGAAGGTGACTCACGCTACGCCACGCCACACCACGCCACGCTGGCTGGACGGAAAGACGTCTTCAAGGGACGTACTTCCGGTTACCTCCGCGCTGCTCACCTGGAAACAACACAAAACACACGGCGGGCATTAGAAGGAGGAGTGACTTGTCCCGGAGCGGCCAGGAAGGCGGACATTAACACTTTTGACGGCAGGGGGGCATGTTGTGTATGCGGGACAGCGCGGGGCACGCCCCACGCCATACACTGGGTCCGCGGGGGGTTCATTGTCGCGGGCCGTCCGGGCCTCGAGAGAGTCGCGACAAAGGTCAATTACGAGGGGGCAGTAACTCCCTTTTGAAGTGTACACATGATTCCCGAAATTCTTGATTCCCAGTGATTCCCGTCCGCTTTCATTCCTTGGGTTTTTCGAGGATTTTAATGGTAGAAAACGCTTATTTCGACTGTTTCATACCAAATGCTCTAGTTCCCCATTTAGTTTAAGCGATTTATGTTGATTTCGATTAATTTTTATCCTGATGATTCCCAGGCAGGTGTACACATGATTCCCGGAGTTGTTGCCCCCTCGGTCAATTATTATTGCACAAAACTTACTTAAACTATGGGTGCTTTTTAGAAAAGTACGAACTATTTTAAAAATAAAATAACATAAAAATATGCTATTTGATGTGCTCGTCGCAAAACTGAAAGATTAGAAGGGTGACCTTTGTCCCCAGAAAACGTTCGAGAGTTTTGATAATACGGTATCAGAGCGTGATTGTTCCCCCCTTAATTTCGTTGGCAAGTCATTTGGTCGACACGAGTTTATTCTTGTGAAACTAAAAATCAAGATTATAACTAACCAAGAAATTACCCTTACACATCGACCTCTTTCGATTTTTTAAATCCACATTTTCAAAAGTTGGTCGCATAATCAAGCAAGACCTGCTTCCTCCACAAAATCTAGTTGCTCTCAAAGAGTTGTAGAGCTGTAGGAACTGTAGCGAACGGCGACGTAAATGGTCACATTTTTCGGGCTAATAAGCGTGGAGAAATTAGTGATTGCTTTTCTTAGGCTGAATGCTGACCAGACAGAGGGGTGTCTTCGCGTGGCCGCCGGAGGTCACGGTTCAATGGCGGCAGGCGGCATCGTTCCGTCAGGGCAGGGACGGACGGCCTTCACTGACCTTCACATTTGAGGGCTTAACGACGCGCGAGGAGCAGGCGCCCCGCGGCCGCGCTCGTCCTTGGCGCGGTGGGGTTCGGCCGGATCCGGGACCGCAGGTCCGCGGTGGTGGGGAGGTTCCGGGGGGCTCTGACAACACCATCAGAGGGGCCCCACACCACGTGACGCAAGGAGTGCGCGATCATGCGTGACGCGGTGTGACACGCGCTGCAGCAGCGTGACACGGCGTGACACACACGGCCCGGCCAAGGAAGGGGGGGAGAAAGTGTCTATCGCCACACGCGCCCCCCGCCCCGCGTCCCAGAGGCGGGCCAAGGCGAGCCGCGAGCGTGCGGTGTGTCACACCGAAACCGGAGCGACAGAGCTGAGCAGCTGCGGAGGAGTCCCCTCTCTGCTCCGCTCGCCGCCTCCGGGCTGGGCGTGGCGTGGCAGGGCGCAACGAAACGCCACCGGCGGCATCCCATGGCGTTCGGGGGGCCCCCGAGCGAATCCATCTCCCCCTTCAATGTTCTTTTTTATATTTTTATATTTTCCTGCCCCCTTCTTTCACGAGCCCTATTATTGGCGCGCGTTTAACTTCCTCCCCAATAACTGACCCTCTCCCTTTGCTATTGCCCCCCGAGGAGGTACACGAGGTCCAGTGCACCGCGCGCGCTCAGCCGTGGCCGGGCCTGGACGGCGGCGGCACGTGGTCCCAAACGACTGGCCGTACGTCACCCGGAGCCGCGTCTTCATTCCGGGCCCCAGAGCCCGCCCTGCCCCGCCCCACCCCGCCCCGCCACGTGATGACACTTTCTAATGGCCGTCGAGAGGGCGTCCCCGGCCGCGGATGGATCAGGTGGGACCTGCTGCGGCGAGCCCTGCCCTGCCCAGCCCGTCCCGCCAGGCTGCAATGCCGAGGCTGCCGCTGCTGCTGCTGCTTAGTGAATTGTATAACTGCCGACCCTTGGCCCCAGAGAAGAGCCGCGCGGCTGCGGTGCGTGGCGCCGCGTGGTGGCCAGCCGCAAATCAGAGGGGCGGGGCGGGGCGGGGTTGGCGTAGATAAGGCAGGGGTCAAGGCGGCCGCGGCCGCAGCGCCACACGCCGTAACACACACACACTCACTCACGCACTCGTCACGTGTCGCACTAGAGGGAGGGAGGCTGGGGCATCCTCCTGGCACCTGCACACCCATATACACATACACACACCCTGCAGCTCTAATGAATACTCAGTAAGGAGTGCACACGCCCGTCCCGTCATTTTGTTGTGTTTGGCACAAACGCCGCAGCTGGGACGCACCCCCCCCCCTCCCCCCTTTACAGTCCGCGAGGTTACTGCGTAACAGGCGCGTTGCTTGCACGCACGCACACACACACACAAACACACGCACACACATACAATCACACTGCTGATTGAGTGATTAGCGCCCCCGCACGTACCCTGCTGCCCCAGTCTTATCACTTATCTGACCGGCTCAGCAGCAGCAGCCATTTGGAGCGCGAAACGGAAACACTCATACCCGGCACACACACACACACACACACACACACACAAACACACACACACACACACACACACTGCGCTCTCGTGGTGCTCGGCGTACACACAGCACATTACCCGAGTGATGCAATACGAGGAACACTATACGGTCGCCGTCGCCCGCAGCGGCCTCCATGCAGCATGTGCATGTGCAGGGAAATGAGTTCGGGCAGATAGCCGCCTGGGTCACCCCCGCCCCGCGCGATCCCGAAGCAAGCCTTGCGGCGGGCCTCGCGCGCCTCTCGCCTCATACACGGCGCCGTACGGCCAGGGTATACAAGTTAAAGTGTCACACACAAGAGAGTACGTCCGCGTCATTCTCCGCTACGAACCTGCCAAGTTCTGCCCCGGCAAGCTCCCATAGCGCCTGATGGGTAGGCAACATCTTGCACGCAGTGCATGCGTGTACTGTGGGGTGGCCTACCCTGCGTTTCGCAGGCGCTGAGCTTCTGTATTTTGAGTTATAAATCCAAGGAAAAACAGACGACGCCTACGGTGATGGTCCAGCGCCCTTCATAGCCACCAACACAAAAAAAGTGCACAACATCCACGTCGTCGTCATAGTGCGCCATGGTGCATATGATCGTCATCAAACGTTATTATACAGCACCATTCAAAAGTGGTGCACGTCACCGCGTCCTCGTGGGATGTCGCCGAGTCGCGTGCCAGAGAGAGAGAGCGCGGCCTGTTGATCCCGAAGCTAATGGTGCACGAACGAAGTGGGGCGGGGGAGGCAAATATTTGCAGCCTTCTCTTCTCCGCCCGTCTGGGGCAGTCTGGGGCACGCCGCCGCCGCAGCACGGGGGTCGGTAGTCCGGGTCAGGGCATAAAGTTCGGACGGAGCGGGGCAGGGTGGAGGCGCGCACGAGCGGGGCATGTGCCGGGCGGGCCGCGTGGGCCCGCCGATGCGGCGCGGGACAGTTACATACACTCTAAAAATACAAACACCGGCCGCCCTCCGCACCCCCCCTCTCTGCTCCTCCACGCAAAGAGCGGCTGCAAGCTCTCCGCGCGGAATAAGCGACCCGATAAAGCGAGGAACAAGAAAAACACGCACGTTCGCTGCGCTCCCAGCCCCGGCCGGCCGAGTTGTGAGACAGGTACCGGGGCTGCCCCCCCCTCTCCCTCTCCCCCTCCCTCCCCCGGCCGGGGCCCACGCCGCTATTACAGCTCATTAGAGCGAATACATGAATCTCCCGGCGGAGGCGCTGCGTGGCGCAGCGGGGGCGACCGCCGCCCGCTGGAATGCGATCGGGGCGCGTCGTGGCGTGGCGTGGCGGGGCGTGGCGTGGCGGGGCGTGGCGTGGCGGGGCGTGGCGTGGCGGGGCGTGGCGTGGCGCAAGGTGTCAAAGTCCCACCGTCGAATTAAACTCATCAGCAGCGCCTCGGCCCGGCCCGCGCATTGATTTAGTCCGGCCTCCCGCCCGTGAACCTGAAACTGCAGCAGCGCCCGACCGAGCCCGACATCCGGCAGCGGTCTGCGATCTCACGGTCTCGCGCACAGGGATTTTCATTAATTGTCCAGAAAATTATTTATGGGAAAACATTTAAAGACAATTTTCGAATAGGGCAATTTTCAGACATATCTGGATGTTTTCCCTTTTAAAAAAAATATTTTAGTTCAACTTTGCGGGGGAAATTTTGAATGTGTCCAGTTTTTGTTTTTTTTTTCTGGAAAAATTCGGAATGTGCAATTTGGCAGCGCCACCCTTGCCGCCCCTGATCTGCCGCCCCCGTTATGCCCCCCGTCCGAAATGCAGATTCTCAAATTGCAGTCGCCATAGCCGCGCGCACACCGGACCGGTGAGCTGAGGTGTGCGAAACCGAGCGGACGCACACGGGAACGAGACCGCGGCTGGGTTGCTTCCTGTATACTCCTTGCTCTTCGTCTGAAATATGAGCAGCCGCCGATCAAAACTCTGTCATAAACAAATATTACTATAAATAATTAGACACGTGGTGTATACACCTTAGTAATAACTAGGTAGATGTACGCCAGACCACGTCTCGCGTAACAGGCTTCGCGATATCTCACGAAACACTGTTACGCTGCGACGCGCCTGGCATACATCTACCTAGGCCTGCGGCGCTGGCACCCGAGTCGGGAAGTGCAAAAGTGTACTCAAAGATACGGGCCTCCGGCCCGTCAACGGCCCGTCACTTTGACTAAGCAAGCAGGGTTGTACATTTTTTCGCTTATTTTCGTCAAAAACACCTACTAGCGCCTCAACGGTTAGAGATAGAGCCAAAAGGATGAAATTTTCGCCCGCAGGGCTCTACTTTGACAAGTTACCCCTTAGAAAACATTAAAAAAATATTTTTTAAAAACGTCATTTTGGGGACCTGTGGTTTTCGATTTTTTTAAAATCCAATTTTTGAGCTAGAATGCTCTTCTTTGAACTCGATCTGTCTTTTTATGATACTAGACGACCCTGAAAATCCCAGGTCGCTAGCTCAATTCGTTCTCGAGTTATCGTGCGTACAGACAAACACACAGACAGACAGACAGACAGACAGACAAACAGACGCGAAACTTTTTGATCATCAGTGGAGTAATAGGCTTCGCTAATCGCTCAGCCAACTAAGGATATACAATGTTTTTTCAAAGTTAATTGTGCACAGAAAGTTTACAGTTCGTCAGAAAATTGTCTTTAATAATTTTTTGTAGGATAAAGTAAGAGGGAGTAGCCTGGCAATAATATCGTGTTCCCTTTTGGAATGTCAATGATTAGTGAATGAATGCCAAAATATTAGTGCTCCATTCATAAAAGCCAGATTTTGTCCTCTTCGTCTGGCAAAATATGGTTTACAAAGAGGTCAAAACTTAGTATTCTTGATAGGAACGGGGTAGTATCTGACCTTTAAAGAACCAAAAATTTGGCATTCCCCAAAAAAGAGTAGTGCCAAATAACTGTTGCACGAGACGCCTGATTCGCTCTTACAAGCAGGCTCAAGAGCCCTCCCGTTTAGTCGATGTCATCTTCGCCGTCCTCGCCCGTGTGCGCCTGCCCCGCCTCGTCGACCTCATCCTCCGCGGGGTCGAGCGGGATGACCTCTGGAGGAGAAATGCGCATCGCGACAGACAGGCGAACGGGACGGGACGAGCCAGAAGAGACGTGTCCATTGCACCGGAGCGGGTCCGCAGGCTCATCTAACTGCCTATCACTCCCTCCCCCCTCCTCCTCCTCCTCTCCCTCTCTCTCTTATACACAGCGAGAGCCGCACGGAGCCCAACAATTATAAACGTAAATTGAGGTTAATGCGATTTGCGCGCGCGTCTCCATTAAACGAATAATGCAGAGCAGCAGCAGCGCGGCGGCCGTCGTCGTTGAAGATGATTAAAATGCCGTCTGAGCAGCAGCGGCGGGGCCCGGCGGGATAAGGAGCGGGCGCAAGTGCATAACAGCAGTGCACCGGAGTGCATCCAGGAGGTGAGTTACGCCCGCGGCGCGACACGACGCGACAGCCCCGCGATCACCTTCGTCTCTCTCTCTCTCTCTCTCTCTCTCTCTCTCTCGCTCTCTCTCTCTCTCTCAGTGGAGGATTGTTTACCCGGGTGGATTTATCTCGGCGAGGAGTATGCGTCGCATTCCGCCGGATCAATTGTTCACTGTCCAGTTGGATCGGTCCCGCCGCGCCGGCCCCGCCCTGCCAAGGAGTGCGCGCGCGCGCCGCCGTGAGACACGCAGCAGACTTCACACTTGATTCCTCATTTCCCACACGAGGCCCGTCTGAACGCCATGAATATATATTGGGTGCCTGCCAATTATCTATTCGAGTACGTACGAGGAAAAGTAATAATTACATACGCACCGGGTTTATTCTACTATAGACGTTACCGTTTCCTGTTTTTTCTTGCCCGGTACCCCCGCACTGTTAGGTTGTGTGCGTACGGACCCTGTGTGTGTGAACGGGAGAGAATGTCCGTGTAGCAGCGAGCGCGCAGGGCGTATCACTGGAACGCCCCACTCGTGAACGCATTGTATGCAGTTAGTGTGTACAGCTGCCCACGGCCGGCAACGGAAGGGCCCAGGAGGTCCGACCCGAGTGCCAACAGCGGAGCGGGGACGAGTCACATGGCGTTTGTTACTCGTCGTGGAGAGGATGGTTGACACGTTGCCGAGTGAGTGTGGACTAAGCTACGCAACATGCTGGGTGTACGGGCTAAGGAGTTGCATGCACCCTAAAGGTTCCCAAACCAACTTCCCTGCGTGACGCCGTTGGTTCAGAAGCGGAACACGTCAAGAGGAGGCCGAATAATGCCGAGTTTTCCGGAAGAGAAGCTTCGAAGCCCGCTCCCCCCATGCGCCCGCCTTCTGCCGGCAGCTGCCACCCTTCAACAGGCCTGCAGGAGGAGCAGGCGGGGCTTTTAAAAAGAACCCTTCCCATTCTATTCCTTCTCCGTACCGTTTCCAAAGCGCAGCGGGCCGGGCGGCGAGGCCGGGCGAGGCGCCTCTGGGACGCCCTGCTACTACTATTTCGGTTCGCACGCCTCTTAACGCGCGCGCAGTAAAACGGTCGAAGTGTGAGAACGCTCGCGGCGGCCACTCGGACAGGGAGAGGAGCCGGCCGGGGCGGGGCGCCGACGCCAAGCCCTTCCCACAACCGACCGCCCCGCCCCG